>NC_080067.1:12723737-13050522 GCF_949987535.1 Balaenoptera acutorostrata
AGAGGCAAAATGATAAGCAAGAAGTAAATTCATTAATATAGGACGCTTGTGGGGGATAGAAGCGGGCAGGCAAGGGAGTTCTGCCCGGAGAACTAAGTGGGAAAACAGGTTTACTGAGAAAGATACACACTTCAGGGCTTCCCTGGTGGTGCAGTCGTTGAGAATCTGCCTGCTAATGCAGGGGACACGGGTTCGAGCCCTGGTCTAGGAAGATCCCACATGCCGCGGAGCAACTAGGCCTGTGAGCCACAACTACTGAGCCTGCGCGTCTGGAGCTTATTCTCCGCTACAGGAGAGGCCGCGATAGTGAGAGGCCCGCGCAACGTGATGAAGAGTGGCCCCCGCTTGCTGCAACTAGAGAAAGCCCTCGCACAGAAACGAAGACGAAACACAGCCAAAAATAAATAAATAAACAAATAATTTAAAAAAGAAAAAAAAAGATACACACTTCATAGACAGAATGCGGTCAGTCTCAGAAGGAGAGAGGCCCTGGGAGAAACGCACTCCACAGACAGGGTGTAGGTCACCTCAGAAATATGGCGTGGTTAGCTTTTACGGTCTAGGTAATTTTATAGGCTAACGAGTGGGAGGATTATTCTAACTATTTTGGAGGGGGGGAGATTTCCAGGAATTGGGCCACCGCCCACTTTTTGGCCTTTTATGTCAGCCTTGGAGCTGTCATGGCACCTGTGGGCATGTCATTTAGCTAATGTATTACGATGAGCATATAATGAGGCTCAAGGTATCCTGGAAGTTGAGTCTTCTACATCTTGGGCCTAATCGGTTCTCAGCAGTTTCTGTGTATCCTCAGTGGCTATGCCATTCTTTTAAAGGTTGCGCTCTACCCCCTTCCCTCTTGTCTCAGGCACAAGAGCCCATTGCTCAGTTACAGGTCTAATTTTCTCCACATCTGGATTCTCTCTCTCTCTTGCTCTCGCTCTCTCGGAGCAATCAAGCCCTGCCCTAACTCCAGTGAGCTCAGAAAACAAAGAACCCAATAGGAATCAGGAAACACTTTCCAAAATAACAGCTAAATTTTCCCACTGTGACCTGAGGTCACTGTAACAGCAACTTCTCCCAGACCAGGTCGCTAATCCTCCTTCTTTATGGAACTCAATCCAGCTTCTAGTTGTGTAAAATACTGTGTATTCTTTTGTTATTTATTTCCTTGGTTTAACCTGATTAAATATTTACCCCAGTTCAAAAGCAATTCAAAAAGCAATACATTTTTGTCAATGGAATATATTTTTTATTTTTACATTTGGGTGGCAAAACATAAATATCTTGTCTTCTCTTGCATGCACAACATGTTTTTTTAAGAAAGAAGGCATCTGACTACTAATTTATTTGTGGTTTTCAGGCTCAGGTGTTTTGATCTCTCCCTGCCTTTCTTTCTTTTTTTTTTTTTTTTTTTAGAATGAATACTTTTTTTTTTTTTTTTTTTTTAATATTTATTTATTTATTTATTTATGGCTGTGTTGGGTCTTCGTTTCTGTGCGAGGGCTTTCTCTAGTTGTGGCAAGCGGGGGCCACTCTTCATCGCGGTGCGCGGGCCTCTCACCATCGTGGCCTCTCTTGTTGCGGAGCACAGGCTCCAGATGCGCAGGCTCAGCAATTGTGGCTCACGGGCCTATTTGCTCCGTGGCATGTGGGATCCTCCCAGACCAGGGCTCGAACCCGTGTCCCCTGCATTGGCAGGCGGATTCTCAACCACTGCGCCACCAGGGAAGCCCTAGAATGAATACTTTTAAGTTTTATTTATTTATTTATTTTATGGCTGTGTTGGGTCTTTGTTTCTGCGCGAGGGCTTTCTCTAGTTGTGGCAAGCGGGGGCCACTCTTCATCGCGGTGCACGGGCCTCTTACTATCGCGGCCTCTCTTGTTGCGGAGCACAGGCTCCAGACGCGCAGGCTCAGCAATTGTGGCTCACGGGCCCAGCTGCTCCGCGGCATGTGGGATCTTCCCAGACCAGGGCTCGAACCCGTGTCTCCTGCATTGGCAGGCAGATTCTCAACCACTGCGCCACCAGGGAAGCCCGCACAACATGTTTTTAAGAATAGAACTTTGCATTCACAGCTAATATCTGCTTCTATAGCACTTGTTAAATTCAGGTCAGCTAAATACCTTGCTTTCCCCGTGCTCTGTCTTCATGGTGACATTCTTCTGCTGTGACTGATGGAAGCACCCAACAACGTGCTGGCATATTAAAAAATCGTATTTGGGAAGCCTAACTTACCATGATAAAAAAACAGTTTGCCTACTAAAGCAACCCCGATTCTCTAACATGACTGGCTTGTGCTGCTATTGCTTTGCTGAGCTTTTTAAAAATGGGTTTGAATGAACTTAGAATCTACCTCAGACTCAAGAGGAGAACACACTTTATGTTTCTGCAGAGTTGTTTTTCATCACAAACTAATAAACAGTAGACAAAACTCTCTGTGGTGTCTGCTCACCATATCAGATCTCCACTGTATCATTATTTGGAAAATTAAAATAAAGGAGGGCCAAGAAATCAGGCATGTCCACATATGCGTGGCAGTCTCTATGATAAGGTTGTGTTGTGGGATTGGTGACAGGGTCTGTCTCCTAAGAAATAAAGGACAATGTGACACTGTGACAGAAAAGTCTCTAATGTGTTGACAATTTTCTTCATGGATGCTACAGCTCTAATCTATCTCCTTTGCATTTCGTTGGGAAATGAATTTAATTTCTATCCAGACTTAAGTATTTCTGAATTGATTTAAATTGAAAAATAGCATTACATCTTTTTCTTCTACTTTGGATATTTGTTAAGTCTTTGTTTGCATGTATAGAAGCTGTCCTCAAGAGAAATAGAATTCAGCCCCATGTAACACAGTATTGAGTTTATATGGTATACCTGCCCAGATCTGCTCCAAGGGTTCTGTTGGTTGTTTTACTGTCATAAACCATCTGGAATCTCCCAACAAGACTGAATACTGTGTAAACAGCATTCCAAAACAAGCAGGCATGTTTTACACCCTCTTCAAGATATTTTGTACTGGAAAACTGAAAGGACTTGATCATAAAAAACTGTGAGTATGACCTTGAGGGCAAGGTCAAAGGTGTCTCCAATCTGCACAACTTGAGACTCATGAGACAGAACAATTCCATGTGGCAACAGAGGCAGCTGGAAAAGGAAGGAGCCTGGGCCTGCAGGGAGGCAGTGTGGCAGGGCTCTGGTCCCCCATCTGCCACTTAGCAGCTCTGTGACTGTGTCAGGCCCACCCTAGGGTCACACCCTGTATAGTCCTCTCCCCTTGAGGGCAGGGACAATCTATGACTCACTTCTAGCAAATTAAATATGGTAAAAGTGATGAGATGTCAACACTGCAATTATGGTACATAATATAGAAAAGGTGATGTGATGTCACCTTACATAAGACTGTACCTTAGTAGACTGGAGTGTTAGATTCTCCTTCTGGCCTTGAAAAAACAAACAGCCATATGAGCTGCCTATGTAGCAGGGAACTGCGGTGGCCTTGAGTGAAGCCTTGAGTGAGGGTGACCTTCAGCTGATGGCCAGGAAGAAGCTGGGGCTCTCAGTCACACAGCTGCAAAGAAATGAATTTTGCCAACAAAGAGATTGAGCTTGGCAGTGGACTCTGCCCCAGCCAAGCATCCAGACAAGAATGTAGCCCATCTGACACCCTGACACAGCCTTGTGAGACCCTGAGTAGAAGACCTAACCCATCTGTGCTCAGACGCCTCCCATGGGAACTTTGAGGTAATTAATGAGTGTTGTTTGTGGAAATTTTTTACGCAGCAACAGAAAGTTAACGGTCTAGAGTAAGTTTTTCCCCCTGAATCTCAGTTTCCTCATCTGTATAATAGGGATGATAATACCCACTTATAGGTAGGTTTAATCATCAAGTGAAATAATGGCTTTTGATAACATGCAGTTGTTTTATTTATTATTAATAATCTAGTTATTTGTCTGGGTATGTGGCCCTACTAGACATACCACATGTCTGGACAGGCATTAGAGGAAATGGCCCTACTCCCAGGCCAAACGAAGAAGTGGGGCAAAGGGCAAAGCATGGGGCCAATATATCCAACAGCCAATGGTCAGCACTGACGATCGGAGAGGAAAAGGCTGAGTCCTAATGGGTGGGTGAAACACTGAGTCAGAATTCCAAATGGGTGCCGCTGAAAAATCTGGTAGCAGGCAGTTATGTGAGTTGTGGCCAGACCAGGACAGAATAATGAGGCCCAGAGCACCAGGCTGGGTGTCAGGAGCTAAAGTCCATCCTGGGCCCTAGCCCACAGGTGCCCAGGGAAAACCATGCCTGAGTGAAGGGAAACACAGCCAGCTGTCCTTCAGATTCAGCTCCCTCTAAGGCTGATGCCATGGTCTCTTAAATCTTTTTCTGACCACCTACTGTGTGCCCAGCAGTGTGCTAGGCACAGGCAGTACTGAGAGGAAGGGGAGGGTCTCCCTGCCCTGGAGAGTGCCCAGGCTGGTGGCCACAAGTTAGACTCCAAAACTAACATTGCAGTTCTGTGTTCAGTGCTGGGATGCCAAAATCTGAGGGCAACCAACACCAAGCTCCAGCATATTTGGGTTGCAGGGGGGGCTTTCAGTCTGCTTGCATCCTTGGCTGTCTGACACCTGGGGTAGGTAAGGCTGAGCTTCCTGGTAGAACGTGAGTAACATACCTAGAGGGAACAGGTCAGGGCTAGAGTCAAGGGGATCAGGTAGGACCTTGGCATCACTTCATAAACCAGCTGGAATCTCCCAACAAAGGCGGGCACTCTGTAAACAACATTCCAAGACAAGGCAGGCCTATTTTAAACCCTCTTTTAAGAGGGCTCACGACCCACTCCTTTGCTGTGCTCCTTTGCAAAGAGCAGGTGTACTCTCAATCTTACTACTGAAGTTGTAAAGACTTGGGAGGTTGGTCATTCAAAATATAAAAACTCTTGAAAATCAAATGTTAGTGGATATGGGACTAGCAGCTTTGACTTCTATTTCCCTTTTGTGAGGCGTCTACAGTAAAGCTATCCTGAGTGGCTTGTCAACATGTTTCCTGGAGAAAATAGAAAGCAACACTGGTAATTACAAGTGGAATCTTGACACCCTGAGAGATGGAAGTGCCCATCACAAACACACTCTCCTGCTCTGGGTAACCTGACGTCTACTGTCTCATTAGCACCAACTTCTTGAGGGCGTTCTTGGTTACCTGCCTGTCTCCACAGAGTCTTAGAAAATTCATCTTTTTCCTGATTTCTTCTTCATGATGGATGTGAAGGCTGTAAAGTGTGGTGGTTAAGAGCCCAGCCTCTAGAGACGACATGCAGGATAAATCCGGCTCTGCCACTGCACAAGTTGACTTAACCATACTGAACTTGGAATCAGGCTAGTAAAACTATGTTAGTAAAGCATTCATCACATGAATATAGAGATTCCTCATCAATAACAGCTGTTGTTTTTATTATTATCATTAAAATGGCTATTGGTTTGTACTTAGATTTCAGTTAACCGTGTAATCATTAATGTCTCTGGGACAGTGCAGGCCAAGTGACACCAGTTAGAAGACTCTCAGAAGCTTGATTCAGCGAAACTAAATTGTTTATAGCTATGCCTTAACGCAGGGATCTGCAAGCTTTCTCTATAAAAGGCCAGGTAGTAAATATTTTAGGCTTGCAGACAATATAGTCTGTGTTGCGATACTCAACTCTGTGGTCACAGCTCAAAAGCAGCCATAGACAATACATAAGCAAATGGGTGTGGCTGTGTTCCAATTAAATGTTATTTACGAAAAGAATTGGCTGGCTGGACTTGAGCCATAGGTTGCCAACCCCTGCTCTGGCCCTTTGCCCATGTGCAGCAAGGTATTCCTGAACAGAACTCTAAAGGCAAGGGCACATGACAGAGTAGACACGGTGGCACTTGTCTCCATTTTGTCATTCTGGGAATATGACTTAATTCCTCCATGCCTCAGCTTCTTCCCCTGCAAAACCTACGGAATAGTACCTCCCATACAGGGATACTGAGGATAAATGATCCCAAGTATATAAAAGATAATTGAGTAAAAGAGATATTGTATGTAAACAAGATAAAGTAAGTGTGTTTATTTCAGGGATTTTCACACGAGTTTACTTCTTACCTGTCTAACTGGATTGTGAATTTGTTGAAGGCTGAATGTTTGTCACCTGCTGCTTTTGTTCCTCTCAGCCTCCTCCCTAGATCCTAGAAAAGTGCTCTGCACAAAGCAGGGCATTGCCTGCATTCAAACTTTGATAATTCTGTAAAGATCAACTGTTCTTACTTGCAGACAGTAGGGACCAGCACTTGTTAAGTGAAAGGAAATGAGTTTACTGGAGAAACATGTACAAACCAGGGGGGTCAGGCTGGGGCAGGGGTAGGGATGCAGGGTACGTCTGCACACTGACTCCTCTGCTCCTGCATCCCAAAACTCCATCAGGACCAGTTCCCCACAGTTCCTGCATCCTGCATTGCCAGGAAGTCAGTAATGAACTGAATGTTTATATCCCCCCAAAATTCATATGTTGAAATCCTAACCCCCAATTTGATAGTAGAGGAAGTGAGACCTTTGGGGTGATTAGATCCTGAGGGTGGAACCCTAATGAACAGGATTAGCACCCTCATAAAAGAGACCCCGAGAGCTCTCCCACCCATTTTCCACCACAGGAGTATACAAGAAGGCAGCAGTCTAACACTGAGAAGAGAGTTCTAACCAAAACTCAGCCACGTGGGCACCCTGATCTTGGAGTTTCAGCCTCCAGAACTATGAGAAATAAAAATCTATTGTTTATAAGCCACCCAGTCTATGGTTCTTTGCTATGGCAACCCGAACTGACTAAGAAAAATTCCCAGGCAGGAATCTGGCCTGAGGCCAGATCACCTGCCTATACCCACTACAAGGAGGTAAGGAAAGAAAACTTTATTCAGACCTTTTGGCCTCTGGAGTGAGAGCATTTTACCAAGTCCCTTGATGACATATAGTCCTCCAAATAGGAAAGATTTGAGGGGCTGGACACCCAGAAGAATGGCAAATGTTTCCACTACTGATCATCCACTAACCTCAGTCACTAGTTTGTGGAGAACATTTGGATCACAACATGGGCTACCACCGCTGGGACTTTCAAAGTGGTTGCTCATCAGGTAGGCGATGGGATAAACTAAGCCCTCTGAGCTCTTGCCTTTGGTCCCCTATGGCAAATAAAGTAATGCCCTCATGTCTATGCATGTCAGACTGATTTCTAATAGCCAGAACCTGCAACTTTGTCAGAAGGCTGTCCTTAGCCTGCTGGAACACATTCTGCCTGCATGTAAGGGCAACTCAAAGTGCCTGGGTAATCTGTAGCTCACCAGGGCCATCCCTTAACCAATAATTTATAGGGTTTGTATGTATGAATACCTCAGCTCCTTTGCCCCTTGAATAGGATCATAATGAAGTATGTGTTTTACACCATTTACCAAAACTTCTTCAAAGGTTTGAACTTTAGTTGCACACTGTGGTAGCTGCCTTAATAGTGTACCCCTTACAGACTGCCTTCCCTTCCTTATATTACTACACACACACACACACACACACACACTCTTCTGCCCACGTCTCCCAATATTGCAAATAAACTGTATGCGCTCAATCTTTGTCTCTGTATCTGAATGTTGACATACTATTTTGCAAACATATCAGGAATGTTGAGGTGACTCTCACCATAAAGCTGTGTACCACAAAACCAATTACGGATGTCTAACCAGACAAATCAGAGAATAAGAAAATGCTATTTTCTTTCTCTATTAAAGAATCATTATTAAAATTAGAGTACTTGTGTTTATAAAAAATCTGACCCTATGATGAAAACACTGATGCTAGGAAGGTAGGAAAGAAGGAAGGGAGGGAGGGCAGGAGGGAGAAAGAAAAGTAAGAAGGAAGAAAGAGAAAGAAAACAGACAATCATTATTCAGGAGACTCAGAAGGACATAAAAAGGATGGGTCTTGGACTTCTGGAAGATGATAAGGAAAATTGCTTTGAGGCAACAGGGTAAGAGGGAAGATCCCTAAACCCTGGGAAAACAACATAGGAGAAGGGCTGTAAATCACTGGGTAATCAAAGCCAAAGCTATTCTGCAGGGCCCTGCAGAAAGCTGTCAGAAGAAGAAAAGTCAGGTCAGCTCTCTGTGACTGAAAAAGTACAACGCCGTCAAGTCTCAAAACTGAAGGGACTGATCTTGATGTTTCTGATGGCATGCAGTAGCTTTTGGGGCTGCTGTTCTTTTCTGGGAATTGGAAAAAGGAGGCTCTTTTCGGATGTTCCCGTACAAGGAGGAAGATGACTTGAACATATTTTCTCTCTCCACTGCATCCTGAAAATTGAATTGTGATGATAAAGATCAGACAATTGTGCTGAAGCACTGAACTCTTTATGAAATAATAGCCCAAGTGCTGAACTCTAATATCATTTCCGTCTTTGTAGGAAAAGGAAAGGATTTGGCTGTCACCTGACTCTGTACAGGTAGGAGGATGGAGCATTAGCCACTATGTGCTCTGTGGTCAAATTTCCCTCTGATGAAGGGAGCCAGCTAAGCAGTCATCATGGAAGGGCAAAGGTGACCATCCAGAGGAGAGAAAGATCCTTGGGGCTGAAGGAGGGCTAAGAATAGAGGTGGAGAAGGGATAAGGAACTGGCTGGTTGTGGAGATGACATGCACCAAAACAACAGCTGGATTCCAGCTCTCACCCAAAGAGGATTTAGGAAGGAAAAAATCTTGGAATCAAGTTTGGGTGAGGAATCCTCGAAGTTGTTGGTCTTCCATTCTCCTGCAGAAGGTAAAGTACATAAATTTGGGCAGCAGAGACTATCTGGTTAATACAGGAAATTCTGGCTAAAACATATTTATTTGTGAAGTTAGAGCTGAGCAGTGTCATTGTCATGAACTATAAAGAAGATTCTGGACTAGATGCAAGGGCTGCAGGGAGTTCTCACAGTGGTCCCAGAAGCTGACACATGGGGGGCTGATTGCAGATTGATTTTCCCATTGATAATACAGTACCATGATTCCCTTTCCTGAGTGTCATAGCTGAGGCCTCATTAGCCCTTCTAATGGAGAGGAGAGCAGATATCCATCTTGAGTCTTCTTGAATGCCAAGAAGTGCTCATGGTAAGGGGTGTGGTCTAGGTGGCCTAGGTCATATCAGCTCACCTATGGTGGCAGGCAGTAGATTTTTTTTTTGGGGGGGGGGCCATGACTCGTGGCTTGTGGGATCTCAGTTCCCTGACCAGGGACTGAACCTGGGCCATGGAAGTGAAAGTGCCAAATCCTAACCACTTGACCACCAGGGAACTCCCCCAGTAAATATCTTTTTAAAAGACTAAAAATCATGGTTGATTCTCTCCCTAAGCTGGTGACTTCTCTGTCTGAAATGCCAGGCATGATTTCTCCCAAAGTTTAGCTGGAGTGGTTTCACATTCTGGTCAGTACATGCACAGGCATGCAAATGCAATGAAAATCACACTAGGTCATTAATAACTGTAGGCACTGGCAGGTGACAGATGTGAAATAAATTGGTTCCTGCACATTTCTCTACTTAATCTTTAAAAAATTAGTTCTGAACTTTCTGTGAGTTATATGTCAAAATATGTCTTCTATTTTGAGCTTAATGCAATGTTTATAAGAATGTTCTACTAATCTGAATGTGCAGTTACTCAATGACTACTCAAAGAATTGTATATGCTTGTATAATTCTGAAGAATTATTTACTTAATCAAATGTTTAAAAGGTTGAAGAGATGTCAAAATGTTCAAAATATCAAATGGCAATGTCAAAACTCTAATGAAACCTTAGAGAAGAGATTAAATAGATCACAGACCAAAAAGAACCAGTGACAAGGAAGACAGACAGCCCTGAAGAAAAAGATGACTGCAGAAGAGATGAAGAGTGAACACAGGTGCCTCTGAGAATTCCTGTATTAACCAGATTATCTCTGCTGCCCAAAATCATGGTTTCTGTTTTCTGCAGGATGACGGGACATTAACAGCTTTTACCGTTGTTCACCTAAACTTGGTTCTAGACCTTTTTTCCTCCCTAAATCCCCTTTGGGTAACAGCTGGAACCCACCTATAGCTAGCCAAATAGAAAGAATAAATTTGAATAACCAACAAGCAGTAATCAACATAGGTGCAATTAACATTAGGAAATGGCCACAAATGGGAAGACATCAATGAACTTGTTCTCTTTTCCTACAGCATCCCCCTTTAGTTCAGTTTGATACAAACACCTCTTTCATATTTAGAACAGAGCAATGTCCCATTACTTTAGCCTTTTCATGGTCACTAACAAATTATAGGGGAAAAAAAACCACTTTGACAGAATCTGCTTATTGATTCTGAAATGCTATGGTGTCTACTCAAAGAAGTAATGGGTCTCATTAAGTGCTGTTATCTAAGAATAGAATTGTTTATTAAACTTACAATTAAGCTTATGGATGAATAGGTAAAATATGTGAATGTATTAATTTTCTGTTGTTGCATGACAAATTGCCACAAACCCAGTGACTTAAAAAAGTACACATTTCTTATCTCATAGTTTCTGTAGGTCAGGAGTCCAGGCACAGCTTAACTGCGTCCTCTGCTCAGGGTCTCACAAGGCTGCACTCAAGGTGTTGGGTGAGGCTGTGATCTCATCCTGAAGCTCAAGTGGGGAAGAATCCACTTCCAATCAGATGTTGGCAGAATTAATTTACTTGTTGTTGTTAAGGAAGATGGTCCCAGTTTCTTGCTGGCTATTGACTGGAGGATGCCCTCAACTCCTAGAGGCTGTTACCTGCAGATCTTTGCCATGTGGGTTTTCCAACATAGCCATTTACTTCATCAAGCTAGGAAGGAGCATCTCTAGAGCAAATCTGTTTGCAAGACGGAGGCTTATGCAACATAACATAATCATGAGAGTGACATCTCATTACTTTTACCATATTGGTTAGAAGCAAATCCCAGGTCTCGTTTTCACTCAAGGGAAGAGGATTATACAAGGTTGTGAACTCCAGGAGACCTAAATCATGGAGGGCCACCTTAGAGTCTTTCTGCACAGTAAATTCTCACCTACTAAATATTGAGATCTTCTGAAAGGATGTATATTCCTCTCAAGAGTTAAGTAGGGATATCTGATTGCCATGGACCCTAAGCAGCAATGACTGTCCTTCTCCAATGCTCTCTCATACTTTTGTGGTCTGTATTCCCACAGTTCAACTTGCAAAGGATCCACTTTCTTAGGCACCAATACCTGCAATTTCAGTAGCAGCAGCAACCAAGCCATCCTCTGGAGTGCATCTCAGCAGATACTAGGTCATCTCAGAGAAGGACCAAAGAGGCTTCCTTCATCCCTGCACTTGAAAGTGTTTATGTAGCAGAATCCTTTCTATAAAAACTAAGCTGTTTTAGACTCACAGACATATAGAACAGACTTGTGGTTGGCAAGGGGGAGGATGGGTGGGGGGAGGAAGGATTGGGACTTTGGGGTTAGCAAATGCAAACTATTATATATAGAATGGATAAACAACAAGGTCCTACTGTATAGCACAGGGGACTATATTCAATATGCTGTGATAAACCAAAATGGAAAATAATATTTTTAAAAAGAGTGAATATATATGTATAACTGAATCACTTTGCTGTGCAGCAGAAATTAACAACATTGTAAATCAACTATGCTTCAATAAAAAATTAAAGAAGCTGTTTTTATCTGAGCAGAAAGCAAAACAATCAAACAACTACTAGAATCAATTCATCCATTGGCTTGTGAGTAATATAGACTTACTATGGCATCAACTTCATTTTATTTTTACTATAATTTTCTTCAAAAAACATTTGTTTCTGATCTTTTCATGGAAATTTTCCATAGAAGGGCTTCATGACTGGCTTTACATGGATCCAGCTCCAACCTTGTTTTATCCTTGAAAACATTCTCAAATGTCAAGCAAACCAACACTCTGAAGTAGGGAAAGATTCTAGTCCCAACAATACTGAGATTGCTAATGAAAAAGAGATTGCTGGCTGAAACTGCCAGAGATTTCTGAAGTCATCATTACATGGCTTTGCTTCAGTGCTCTGAAATAATGGTACTTTAATCTCAGGTCCACTCATCACCATCTGAAGAATAAAAACAAAAAGCTGAAGGTAAAAAATACTGAGGAAAGGTTACAGTACCGCCTCATTGCCCATAAAATATGGTTGTTGTTTTTTTTAATTTTGTTTTTTTAATCTTTACTGGAGTATAATTGCTTTACAACAGTGTGTTACCTTCTGCTTTATAACAAAGTGAATCAGCTATACATATACATATATCCCCATATCTCCTGTCTCTTGTGTCTCCCTCCCACCCTCTCTATCCCACCACTCTAGGTGGTCATAAAGCACTGAGCTGATCTCCCTGTGCTATGCGGCTGCTTCCCACTAGCTATCTATTTTACATTTGGTAGTATATATAAGTCAATGCTAGTCACTCACTGCATTCCAGCTTACACTTCCCCCTCCCTGTGTCCTCAAGTCCTTTCTCTACATCTGCATCTTTATTCCTGTCCTGCCCCTAGGTTCTTCATAATTTTTTTTTTTTTAGATTGCATTTATATGTGTTAGCATACGGTATTTGTTTTTCTCTTTCTGACATACTTCACTCTGTATGACAGACTCTAGGTCCATCCACCTCACTACAAATAACTAAATTTCATTTCTTTTTATGGCTGAGTAATATTCCATTGTATATAGGTGGTATATCTTCTTTATCCATTCATCTGTTGATATACACTTAGGTTAATTCCATGTCCTGGCTATTATAAATAGAGCTGCAAGGAACGTTGTGGTACATGGCTCTTTTTGAATTATGGTTTTCTCTGGGTATACACCCAGTAGTGGGATTGCTGGATCATATGGTAATTCTATATTTAGTTTTTTAAGGAACCTCCGTACTGTTCTCCATAGTGGCTGTATCAATTTACATTCCCACCAACAGTGCAACAGTGTTCCCTTTTCTCCACACCATTGCCAGCATTTGCTGTTTGTAGATTTTCTGATGATGCCCATTCTAACTGGTGTGAGGTGATACCTCATTGTAGTTTTGATTTGCATTTCTCTAATAATTAGTGGTGTTGAGCAGCTTTTCATGATTCATGTGTATGTCTTCTTTGGAGAAATGTCTATTTAGGTCTTCTGCCCATTTTTGGATTGGGGTGTTCGTTTCTTTAATATTGAGCTGCATGAGCTGTTTATATATTTTGGAGATTAATCCTTTGTCTGTTGATTCGTTTGCAAATATTTTCTCCCATTCTGAGGGTTGTCTTTTCGTCTTGTTTATGGTTTCCTTTGCTGTGCAAAAGCTTTGAAGTTTCATTAGGTCCCATTTGTTTATTCTTGTTTTTATTTCCATTACTCTAGGAGGTGGATCAAAAAAATCTTGCTGTGATTTATATCAAAGAGTGTTCTTCCTATGTTTTCCTCTAAGAGTTTTATAGTGTCTGGTCTTACATTTAGGTCTCGAATCCATTTTGAGTTTATTTTTGTGTATGGTGTAAGGGAGTGTTCTAATTTCATTCTTTTACATGTAGCTGTCCAGTTTTCCCAGCACCACTTATTGAAGAGACTGTCGTTTCTCCATTGTATATCCTTGCCTCCTTTGTCATAGATTAATTGACCATAGGTGCGTGGGTTTATCTCTGGGCTTTCTATCTTGTTCCATTGATCTATGTTTCTGTTTTTGTGCCAGTACCATATTGTCTTGATTACTGTAACTTTATAGTATAGTCTGAAGTCAGGGAGTCTGATTCCTCCAGCTCCATTTTTTTACCCTCAAGCCTGCTTTGGCTATTCGGGGTCTTTCGTGTTTCCATACAAATTTTAAGATTTTTTTGTTCTAGTTCCGTAAAAAATGCCATTAGTAATTTGATAGGGATTGCATTGAATCTGTAGGTTGCTTTGGGTATTTTAGTCATTTTCACAATATTGATTCTTCCAATCCAAGAACATGGTATATCTCTCCATCTGTTTGTATTATCTCTAATTTCTTTTATCAGTGTCTTATAGTTTTCTGCATACAGGTCTTTTGTCTCCTTAGGTAGGTTTATTCCTAGGTATTTTATTCTTTTTGTTGCACCGGTAAATGGGAGTGTTTCTTTAATTTTTCTTTCAGATTTTTCATCATTAGTGTATAGGAATGCAAGAGATGTCTGTGCATTAATTTTCTATCCTGCAACTTTACCAAATTCATTGAGTAGCTCTAGCAGTTTTCTGGTGGCATTTTTAGGATTCTCTATGTATAGTGTCATGTCATCTGTGAACAGTGACAGTTTTACTTCTTCTTTTCCAATTTGTATTCCTTGTAATTCTTTTTCTTCTCTGATAGCTGTGGCTAGGACTTCCAAAACTATGTTGAATAATAGTGGTGAGATTGGACTTCCTTGTCTTGTTCCTGATCTTAGAGGAAATGCTTTCAGTTTTTCACCATTGAGAATGATGTTTGCTGTGGGTTTGTCATACATGGCCTTTATTATGTTGAGGTAGGTTCCCTCTATGCCCACTTTCTGATCCCGTCCCTATTCTTTTGTCTCTGTTATTTCTTTTTTCTTTTGCCCTACCCAAATACGGGGGGAGTTTCTTGCCTTTTTGGAGGTCGGACGTTTTCTGCCAGCGTTCAGTGGGTGTTCTGTAGGAGCAGTTCCACGTGTAGATGTATTTCTACTGTATCTGTGGGAAGGAAGGTGATCTCCGCGTCTTACTCTTCTGCCAATCTTCTCTCCTCCCCCCTATGCCCACTTTCTGGAGAGTTTTTATCATAAATGGGTGTTGAATTTTGTCAAAAGCTTTTTCTGCATCTATTGAAATGATCATATGGTTTTTATTCTTCAATTTGTTAAAATGGTGTATCACATTGATTGATTTGCGTATATTGAAGAATTCTTGCATCACTTGGATAAAATCCACTTGATCATGGTGTATGATCCTTTTAATGTGTTGTTGGATTCTGTTTGCTAGTATTTTGTTGAGGATTTTTGCATCTATATTCATCAGTGATATTGGTCTGTAATTTTCTTTTTTTGTAGTGTCTTTGTCTGGTTTTGGTATCAGGGTGATGGTGGCCTCATAGAATGAGTTTGAGAGTGTTCCTTCCTCCACAATTTTCTGGAAGAGTTTGAGAAGGATGGGTGTTAGCTCTTCTCTAATTGTTTGATAGAATTCACCTGTGAAGCCATCTGGTCCTGGACTTTTGTTTGTTGGAAGATTTTTAATCACAGTTTCAATTTCATTACTTGTGATTGGTCTGTTCATATTTTCTATTTCTTCCTGGTTCAGTATTGGAAGGTTATACCTTTCTAAGAATTTGTCCATTTCTTCCAGGTTGTCCATTTTATTGGCATAGAGTTGCTTGTAGTAGTCTCTTAGGATGCTTTGTATTTCTGCGGTGTCTGTTGTAACTTCTCCTTTTTCGTTTCTGATTTTATTGATTTGAGTCCTCTCCCTCTTTTTCTTGATGAGTCTGGCTAATGGTTTACCAATTTTGTTTATCTTCTCAAAGAACCAGCTTTTAGTTTTATTGATCTTTGCTATTGATTTCTTTGTTTCTACTCTGATCTTTATGATTTCTTTCCTTCTGCTAACTTTGGAGTTTGTTTGTTCTTCTTTCTCTAGTTCCTGTAGGTGTAAGGTTAGATTGTTTATGTGAGATTTTTCTTGTTTCTTGAGCTATAGCTATAAACTTCCCTCCTAGAACTGCTTTTGCTGCCTCCCATAGGTTTTGGATCGTGGTGTTTTCATTGTCATTTGTCTCTAGGTATTTTTTGATTTCCTCTTTGATTTCTTCAGTGATATCTTGGTTATTTAGTAACATATTTTTTAGCCTCCATGTGTTTGTGTGTTTTACGTTTTTTTCCCTCTAATTCATTTCTAATCTCATAACGTTGTGGTCAGAAAAGATGCTTGATATGATTTCAATTTTCTTAAATTTACTGAGGCTTGATTTGTGACCCAAGATGTGATCTATCCTGGAGAATGTTCCGTGTGCACTTGAAAAGACAGTGTAATCTGCTGTTTTTGGATGGAATGTCCTATAAATATCAATTAAATCTATCTGGTCTATTGTGTCATTTAAAGCTTCTGTTTCCTTGTTAATTTTCTGTTTGGATGATCTGTCCATTGGTGTAAGTGAGGTGTTAAAGTCCCCCACTATTATTGTGTTACTGTCGATTTCCTCTTTTATAGCTGTTAGCAGTTGCCTTATGTCTTGAGGTGCTCCTGTGTTGGGTGCATATATATTTATAATTGTTGTATATTCTTCTTGGATTGATCCCTTGATCATTATGTAGTGTCCTTCCTTGTCTCTTGTAACATTCTTTATTTTAAAGTCTATTTTATCTGATATGAGTATTGCTGCTCCAGCTTTCTTTTGATTTCCATTTGCATGGAATATCTTTTTCCATCCCCTCACTTTCAGTCTATATGTGTCCCTAGATCTGAAGTGGGTCTCTTGTAGACAGCATATATATGGGTCTTGTTTTTGTATCCATTCAGCAAGCCTGTGTCTTTTGGTTGGAGCATTTAATCCAGTCACGTTGAAGGTAATTATCGATATGTATGTTCCTATCACCATTTTCTTAATTGTTTTGGGTTTGTTTTTGTAGGTCCTTTTCTTCTCTTGTGTTTCCCACTTAGAGAAGTTCCTTGAGCATTTGTTGTAGAGCTGGTTTGGTGGTGCTAAATTCTCTTAGCTTTTGCTTGTTTGTAAAGCTTTTGATTTCTACATCGAATCTGAATGAGATCCTTGCCAGATAGAGTAATCTTAGTTGTAGGTTCTTCCCTTTCATCACTTTAAGTGTATCATGGCACTCCCTTCTGGCTTGTAGGGTTTCTGCCGAGAAATCAGCTGTTAACCTTATGGGAGTTCCCTTGTATGTTATTTGTCGTTTTTCCCTTTCTGCTTTCAATAATTTTTCTTTTTCTTTAATTTTTGCCAATTTGATTACTATGTGTCTTGGCATGTTTCTCCTTGGGTTTATCCTGTATGGGACTCTCTGCACTTCCTGGACTTGGGTGGCTATTTCCTTTCCCATGTTAGGGAAGTTTTCTAGTATAATCTCTTCAAATATTTTCTTGGGTCCTTTCTCTCTCTCTTCTCCTTCTGGAACCCCTATAATATGAATGTTGTTGTGTTTAATGTTGTCCCAGAGGTCTCTTAGGCTGTCTTCATTTCTTTTCATTCTTCTTTCTTTATTGTGTTCTGCAGCAGTGAATTCCACCATTCTGTCTTCCAGGTCACTTATCCGTTCTTCTGCCTCAGTTATTCTGCTATTGATTCATTCTAGTGTAGTTTTCATTTCAGTTATTGTATTGTTCATCTCTGTTTGTTTGTTCTTTAATTCTTCTAGGTCTTTGTTAAACATTTCTTGCTTAACAAAGATCTTCTTGATCTTTACCTCCATTCTTTTTCTGAGGTCCTGGATCATCTTCACTATCATTATTCTGAATTCTTTTTCTGGAAGGTTGCCTATCTCCACTTCATTTAGTTGTTTTTCTGGGGTTTTATCTTGTTCCTTCATCTGGTACATAGCCCTCTGCCTTTTCATCTTGTCTACCTTTCTGTGAATGTGGTTTTTGTTCCACAGGCTGCAGGATTGTAGTTCTTCTTGCTTCAGCTGTCTGCCCTCTGGTGGATGAGGCTGTCTGTATTTAATTTTTGATAGTTTGATTAATATGTGTCTTGGCGTGTTTCTCCTTGGATTTATCCTGTATGGGACTCTCCGTGCTTCCTGGACTTGATTGACTCTTTCCTTTCCCATATTAGGGAAGTTTTCAGCTATAATCTCCTCAAATATTAGGGAAGTTTTCAACTATAATCTCTTCAAATATTTTCTCAGTCCCTTTCTTTTTCTCTTCTTCTTCTGAGACCTCTAGAATTTTAATGTTGGTGTGTTTAATGTTGTCCCAGTGGTCTCTGAGACTCTCCTCAATTCTTTCCATTCTTTTTTCTTTATACTGCTCTGTAGTAGTTATTTCCACTCTTTTATCTTCCAGGTCACTTATCCATTCTTCTGCCTCAGTTATTCTGCTATTGATCCCTTCTAGAGAATTTTTAATTTCATTATTGTGTTGTTCCTCATTGTTTGCTTGCTCTTTAGTTCTTCTAGGTCCTTGTTAAACGTTTCTTGTATTTTCTCCATTCTATTTCCAAGATTTTGGATCATCTTTACTATCATTACTCTGAATTCTTTTTCAGGTAGACTACCTATTTCCTCTTCATTTGTTTGGTCTGGTGGGTTTTTACCTTCCTCCTTCATCTGCTGTGTGTTTCTCTGTCATTTCATTTTGCTTAACTTACTGTGTTTGGGGTCTCCTTTTTGCAGGCTGCAGGTTCACAGTTCCTGTTGTTTTTGGTGTCTGCCCGCAGTGGCTAAAGTTGGTTCAGTGCATTGTGTAGGCTTCCTGGGGGAGGGGACTAGTGCCTGTGTTCTGGTGGATGAGGCTGGATCTTGTCCTTCTGGTGGGCAGGACTGCGTCCGGTGGTGTGTTTTGGGGTTCTGTGACCTTATTATGATTTTAGGCAGCCTCTCTGGTAATGTATGGGGTTGTGTTCCTGTCTTGCTAGTTGTTTGGCCTAGGGTGTCCAGCACTGTAGCTTGCTGGTCGTTGAGTGGAGCTCGGTTGTAGCACTGAGATGGAGATCTCTGGGAGAGCTTTCTCTATTTGATAATTTGATATTATGTGGAGCTGGGAGGTCTCTGGTGGACCAGTGTGCTGAACTCGGCTCTCCCACCTCAGAGTCACAGGCCTGACACCCTGCTGGAACACCAAGACCCTCTCAGCCACACAGCTCAGAACAAAAAGGAGAAAGAAAGAAAGGAAGGAAGAAAGAAAGAAAGAAAGAAAGAAGAAAGAATAAAATAAAATAAAGTTATTAAAATAAAAAATAAATATAATTATTAAAAATAAAAAATATTAAAAAGTAATTTTAAAAACCACCACCGCCCTGAAAAACGGACAGAGAGAACCCTAGGACAAATGGTAAAAGCAAAGCTATACAAACAAAATTACACACATAAGCATACACATACACACTCACAAAAAGAGAAAAAAGAAAAAAAAAAAATATATATATATATATCATTGCTCCCAATGTCCACCGCCTGAATTTTGGGATGATTCGTTGTGTATTAATGTATTCCACAGATGCAGGGTACATCAAGTTGATTGTGGAGATTTAATCCGCTGCTCCTTAGGCTGCTGGGAGAGATTTCCCTTTCTCTTCCTTGTTCGCACAGCTCCTGGGGTTCAGCTTTGCATTTGGCCCTGCCTCTGCGTGTAGGTCGTCTGAGGACATCTGTTTTTCGCTCAGACAGGACGGGGTTAAAGGAGCAGCTGATTAGGGAGCTCTGGCTCACTCAGGCGGAAGAGGCCGGCATGACGGCATGACGTTGCACCAGCCTGAGGCGCACCGTGTGTTCTTCCAGGGAAGTTGTCCCTGGATCACGGGACCCTGGCAGTGGCGGGCTGCACAGGCTCCCAGGAGGGGAGGTGTGGATAGTGACCTGTGCTTGCACACAGGCTTCTTGGTGGCGGCAGCAGCAGCCTTAGCATCTCATGCTTGTCTCTGGGGTCCACGCTGATAGCCGCGGCTCGTACCCGTCTCTGGAGCTCGTTTAGGTGGTGCTCTGAATCCCCTCTCCTCGTGCACCCCGAAACAATGGTCTCTTGCTTCTCCGACATGTCCAGAGTTTTTCCCGGACTCCCTCCCAGCTAGCTGTGGCACCCTAGCCCCCTTCAGGCTGTGTTCACGCAGCCAACCCCAGTCCTCTCCCTCGGGTCTGATCTCTCAAGCCTGAGCCTCAGCTCCCAGCCCCCGCCCGCCCCAGCGGGTGAGCAGACAAGCCTCTCGGGCTGGTGAGTGACGATCCTCTGTGTGGGAATCTCTCAGCTTTGCCCTCTGCACGCCTGTTGCTACACTCTCCTCCATGCCTCCGAAGCTTTCCCCCCGCCACCCCCTGTCCCCATCAGTGAAGGGGCTTCCTAGTGTGTGGAAACTTTTCCTCCTTCACGGCTCCCTCCCAGAGGTGCAGGCCTCGTCCTTATTATTTTGTCTCTGCTTTTCCTTTTTTCTTTTGCCCTACCCAGGTACGTGGGGAGTTTCTTGCCTTTTGGAAGGTCTTCTGCCAGCATTCAGTAGGTGTTCTGTAGGAGTTGTTCCACGTGTAGATGTATTTCTGATGTATTTGTGGGGAGGACGCTGATCTCCACATCTTAGTCTTCTGCCATCTTGAAGGTCTCCCTCCATAAAATATGGTTTTATTTCAACACTGCAATATAATTTTTTTTTATCCTTCTAGTACTGAGTTACTTAGTCTTATGCACTCGAACTTTGATTCACGGCTTAATGTGAGAAAATCTCATTTTGCTTTGAAATTCCAGCTTTTGTGAAACTGTTTTCTCTATAAATAATGGATTTCCTTAACCTTTCTGAAATGCACTTATTGTTTATAATAGAGATTCAGTGGTGTCCTTGGTGCTCTGCAGAGGGAATGCACATAGGTCAGCAGCATATAGCCCAGGCTGTATTAGTTAAAGTCTGAAGAGGAAACATCCCATGGAATAGAATGGGTCAGAAATGAGACAACTGGATATTATTATACACATATGTTTTGCATTTAATTGACCTCTTTGTAACAGCTGGCATATTTGACAACCTTCTCCTAAAACAAAGAACAAACAAAAAACCTCTCTTTTATTCTAGAACACTGTATGTTACTTATTGCATCCTGGTACACTTAATGGTACTCTCTTTTTTAAAATCTACCTCTAATCCCTTAACTTTTTTTTCAGGTTGTATCTATGGGCTTTGCCAGCATTAAGTCCTGGCCCTGCCCTATACAAGCTATGGAAACCAGTTCATATGCTTAAACTTGGTGAGCCTCAGTTTCCCCATCTACAAAATGGGGCTAATGATAGCAACCACTTAATTGTGTTGTGGTGATTAAATTGGCAGCACAGCTAAGGCACAATCCTAGACAGTGTTTGGCCTATGATACGTCTCTTTTATTCCCTTCTTTCCACCTGTTATCACCCTCAGAGACCTCATCTCCCAGCAACATTAACAATCACTGCATTTGGATTATGTCCAAGTGGAAATATCCAACTTTGGCATCCCATCTGGGCACCACTCCTGCATCTTCAACTTTATGGTGGGCATTTCTCTCTGACAGTTCAGCTGCCCCTGAACAACAGTGTGTCTGAGATCAGTCTTACCATCCTACTCTTGGAAAAAAGCTCTGGGAAACATTTGGCATTTCCTTAAAAAGTTAAACATAGCGTTACCATATGATCCAGCAATTCTACTCTTGGGTATATATCCAAGAGAATTGAAAATATATCCAAACAAAAACTTGTACATGAATATTCATAGCAGTATTATTCATAAAAGCCAAAAAATGGAAGTAACCCAAATGTCCATCAACTGATGAATGCATAAATAAAATGTGGTCTATCCATACAATGCAATAATATTCAGGCATATAAAGGAATGGAATCCTGATACATTCTACAGCATGGATGAACCTTGAAAACATGCTAAGTGAAAGAAGCCAGTCACAGTGTCCATTTATTGTATGATTCCATGTACATAAAATGTCCAGAATAGGCAAATCCACAGAGGAAGAAAGTAGATTAGTGGTTGTCAAGGCCTGGAGGGGATGGAGGAATCAGGAGGTGACAGATGATGGGTACAAGGTTTCTTTTGGGGTGATGGAATGTTTGGGAATTAGATAGTTCTGATGGCTGCACAACGTTGTGAACATGCTAAAACCCACTGAAACATATGCTTTAAAATGTATGTTTTAACTTATGTGAACTTCATTTCAATTTTAAAAGAGGAAGAAACAAAATAACCTCTGTGGACAGAGCAGTGTCACTAGTCCCTGGAAGCAAGAGGAAGTGAACCAGAGATGTGGAAGAGGATCTTGACCTCCAGCAAACCAAGATGCTCTTTAATGTCACCAGAACAAGTCCCTGAGGGTGTGTCACCATGTTCACCTCCAGGAAGTATTCAGAATTTGACCCCTGAGGCTCAACCAAGTGGGTCATTTATTCAGCTTTGCTGAAATATATTCAAATCCAGACCTAAAGGCCAAAAAAAAAGGGAGTGGAGATTGAAGGGTGAAAATAGCCAAAGGAAGGACTTGAAATAGAAAAGAAGTTTCTCATGAGACACATTTACTGTATTCTTTATTGCCAAGTTTAGCTGGAAGGGCAGTAAATCGTCGTCTCTGAATCCATTTAACATTCCCAAAGTATTTTCTGTTTATGTCATTTTCTTTCTCCCTGCTTTTCCCTCTTTAATCAACAGTTTGACCATCAAGAGAAATAGGAATTCTGAAACTTCACAATATTTTACAAGCAAAATCCATTCCTCACAAGGAATCAGCTTCAAGTTCTTTGAAGGTAACCTGCCAGATTAAAGGTGATGAGGATGTTTCAGGGAGTTTTCAAAACATGCTGTACCTGCTTCTATCAAAATTTTATTAATCTTCTGGTTTTGGAAAAGTTCCCAAGAAAAGTACCTAGGAGAAAAACATTCCCAAATTGTGCCCCCCAGACTGTGGAACGGATCTTAATAGCCACTAAGTGAAGCAGTCCATGTGTTCCCACAGATGGCTGTTGAGAAGTGAATCATGCTTATCAATTTGTGAAAACAGAAAGAACAAGGTGCGTAGAACTCCATGGTTTAACCAGGCCTTGTTCAAGTTCTCATGAATGGCCAGCTAATCTGGAGTTAGATTTGGGATTGTTCTTCCCAAATTCTTCTGTCCCCAACCTCAGTTTCTATAACAGTGTTTCCAAAAGGGTGGCCACTATGCTCTGATCTGCTGCTGTACACCACGTGATCTGAAAACGATTAAGAAAAGCTGATCCATCCTACCTGGTTGTTAGTTTGCTAGGGCTGCCATAACAAAGTAGCACGAACGGAGTGGCTTAAACAGAAATTTATTGTCTCACAGTTCTGGAGGCTGGAAGTCCAAAATCAAGGCGTCAGCAGAGTTGATTCCTCCCGAGGGCTGTGAGGGAAGAGTCTCTTCCAGGACTCTCTCCCTGGCTTATATATGGCCATCTTCTCCCCTTGTCTCTTTGCATTGTCATCTCTCCAGTCGTATCTTTGGTCCAGATTTCCCCTTTTATAAGAACACTCATTATATTGGATTAGGGCTGGCCCTTAATGGTGACATTTTAACTCAAGTTACCTCTATAAAGGCCCTATCTCCAAATACGGTCACATTCTGAGGAACTGGAGGTTAGGACTCCAACATATCTTTTTTGGGGAGAGGACACAGTTGAACCCCTAACACTGGTCTATGCAACTTAATTAAGACCTGAGGGAGAGACCCTTCCTCTTAACACTAGGAAACCCTCTGTTGGAGCTGGGCCTTGGGGAGTTTGGTTCTATGCTAATCAGGAAGGACTAGGACCAGAACTATAGGGGTTCAAGAAAAAGAATGTACAGACAATAGGGGATAAAAGGAAGTGTGGAATTACCAGGAGTCCTGAGGACAAAGTTGCAGTCAGAGAACCTGGAGTCCAGCCAAACTGACTTACACAGGCAAAGATCAGGGTCTGCGTTCCTAGCACACAGTGTAGATACTCAGCAAGCATCTGTCAAAACGAAAAGAAATGCAGAAGACCAAGCTGGACACAAATGCAAAAAAATGTAAGATGGGATTATATCAACTAGGAAGTCTCATTTGTAAACAACAGAAACTGACTCTGGCTAATTTAAACAGAAAACAGATTCATTAAGAGAATATTGGGGGGGCTTCCCTGGTGGCGCAGTGGTTGAGCATCTGCCTGCTAATTCAGGGGACACGGGTTCGAGCCCTGGTCTGGGAAGATCCCACATGCCACGGAGCATCTGGGCCCGTGAGCCACAATTGCTGAGCCTGCGCGTCTGGAGCCTGTGCCCCGCGACGGGAGGGGCCGCGATAGAGAAAGGCCCGCGCACCGTGATGAAGAGCGGTCCCCGCACCGCGATGAAGAGTGGCCCCCGCTTGCCGCAACTGGAGAAAGCCCTCGCACGAACCGAAGACCCAACACAGCCAAAAATAAATAAATAAATAAATAAATAAAATAAATTAAAAAATCAAGTAAAAAACTTAAAAAAAAAAAAAAAAGAGAATATTGGGGGACTTTCCTGGTGGCACAGTGGTTAAGACTTCACCTTCCAATGCAGGGGGTACGGGTTCAATCTCTGGTCAGGGAGCTAAGATCCCACATTCCTCAGGGCCAAAACACATTTAAAAAACATAAGCAATGTTGTAACAAATTCAATAAAGACTTTAAAAATGGTCCACATCAAAAAAAAATCTTTAAAAAAAGAATAGAGAGAATATTGGGACATAGAGATTATCATACTAAGTGAAGTCAGTCAGACAAAGACAAATATCATATGATATTGCTTATATGAGGAATCTAAAAAAATGATACAAAATGAACTTATTTACAAAACAGAAATAGACTCACAGACATAGAAAACAAATTTGTTACCAGAGGAGTAAGGGGTGGGGGAGATAAATTAGGAATTTGGGATTAACATATACACACCACTATATATAAAATAGATAACCAGGGACTTCCCTGGCGATCCATTGGTTGAGACACCACGCCCCCAATGCAGGGGGCACGGGTTCAATCCCTGGTTGGGGAACTAAGATCCAGCAAACCATGCGGCAGGTCCGCCCCCACAAAAAAGAAAGATATTGAAAACTTTCATACACTGATGGTGGGAGTTTAAATTGGTATAGTCACTTTGGAATACGATTTGGCAGTGTCTATGAAAACTGAATACATATCCTATGACCTATTATTTCCACTACTGAGGAACCACCAAATATAAATGCACCCAAATCTTCACCAAAACTATGTACCAGAATGTTTATAGCAGCACTATTCATATTAATACAAAACGTAAACTGCCTAAATGCCCATCAACAGTATAATAGTATGCAGAATGGGTTAATTCTGCAAGCCTGGCCTACTCGAACCCTGTACATTCCCAGAGTCTTCAGAACGAGCCCTTGGCTTGGATCCTAGGAGCAGCTCTCTGAGCCCATGGAATAACCTTCCTGAAAAGTGTGTCTTTGTATGCCTAAAGCCATGGGCTATGCCAGTTAGGTTAAGCTAATAATGTGACTCATGTGAATGCCTGTTTCTGTATGCCTGAGCCTTTAGGTCATGATGTATGATGACCGTGAGACTGAGTAGCTGAGGTCTGTCATGTGGGCACTGCATGCCTATAGTGACTGATCTCCAAAGAAACCCCAAAAACCTGGACATCAAGGCTTGAAAGAGCTTCCCTGATTGGCAACACTTTGCACCTGTTGTCACCCATACTTGCTGGAAAAATTAAGTTCTATCCAAGCGACTGCACTGGAAGAGGACACCTAGAAGCTTGTGCCTGTTTTTCTCTGGACTCAGCCCTATGTACCTTTTCCTTTTGCTGATTTCAATCTGTATCCTTTAACTGTAATAAACCTTAACTGGAATATAACAGTTACTTTTCTGAGTTCTGTGAGTCTCTCTAGCAAATCACTGAACATGAGTGTGGTCTTGGAGACTGAAAAAAAAATGCACAACCTAAAAGTTGAGACTTGTGTTTTATTCAGTGGACAAAACTGAGGACTTAAGCCCGGGACACAGCATCTCAGATCATTCTGAGGGACTGCTCAGAAGAGGCAAGGGGGGAGCCAGGATATACAGAGTTTTTGCAACAAAGACCAGGTAGTCAGAACATCAAATTTAGTGCTTTTCTATGTATGGAAAGATGCAAGAGTCTGGGCTCATTGAAATCATTCCTTTGATATGCACCTCAGCTATTCCCTCATGGCTCACCGTCAGGGGAGGCTGTAGTGGCTGACAGCTGTAACATCCCTTGTTTACTGAGACGGCAGGTGGCATTTTTAGTTCACAGGACCCTCAACACAAATGTATAAATGCATTTATAAAGTATACTTATAAAATGGAATGCTTTACTATTCCAATAAGAATAAACAAGCCACAACTACATAAAACAATAAGAATGAATCTCATAAATATAATGGTGGACATACACAAAAGAATATGTTGTATGATTCAATTTGTATAAAGTTAAAAAAACAGGCACAACTAATCTTTGATATTAGGAGTCATGATTATGGTTATCCTTGGATGGCAGAGGGTAATGACTGGAGGGGAAATAAGGAAGCTTCTAGGATGTTGGTAATATTCTGTTTCTTGATTTGAGCATTGGTTATAAACATGTGTTTGGTTCATGAAAATTCAGTTTGTGAAAAATCATCAATTATGTGAGAGATATATATATATACATATACATATATAAACATAAATATATAACTATACACACCACACACACACATACATATACTTCAATTGTCGACTGAAAAAAATGCATAACCTAAAAGTTGAGAATTATGTTTTATTTGGCAGACTTGCTGAGGACTTAATCCCAGGAAGCAGCCTCTCAGATCGCTCTGAGGGACTGGTCCAAAGAGGTAAGGGAGGAGCCAGGTTATATAGGGGTTTTTGCAAGAAAAAACCCAGGTAGTCAGAACATCAAAAGATTACTGTTAATTAAAGAAAATCAGACATGTTGCAAAAAAGACATTCTTTGTCCACACAATAGTAAAAAATGTTAAAGAATATTGGATGGCATGCAGCATCTCTAGAAAAACTGGACAACCAGGCTGGCAGACTACACTGCTGGAAAAAAGCCCAAAATCTCACTACAGAACAGGTCTAGTGAAAACCCCACTGCTATGCTCCTGGGTACCAGATGGCCATCTGCTAGGTCATTGTTACTATGGCCACTAGGAATGCTGCCTCTAAAGAATGGATGTAGCTGCTCTTACTGCTGCTGCTGCTTCCTGTCACTAGAATGAACTTAGTGTGATCTCTGCTTCTTCCCTGCACCTGTTTCTTGTTTAAAGTGTAGAACAAGTATTGGTATTGGTCACGGTCATGGCTAGGTCATGGGCTTTCATCCTCACTGCAAGGATGCTGGAAAAAAAATGGGTCTGGCGTTTTCAGTTTCTATGATGGGATACAAGCTCTGCCTCAATAGAAGGTACAGATGCTGGGTAGTCAAAAGAATGAGAACTGGGAATACAAATATATTAAGCATCCAACAAGGTAAATTTTACAATGTCTGGCATCTAAACAAAGATTAACAGGCAAAGGAGTAGGAAAACATGATCCATAATGAGGAGAATAATCAATTAAGTGAAACTAACTCAGAATTGACATAGACCTTAGTATTAGAAGATAAGGACATTTAAACAGTTGTTATAACTGTATTATACATGCTCAAAATGTTAAGCAGAGACATGGAAAATATAAAAATATAATAAAAATAGAACTTCTAGAGAGGAAAACAATAATGACTGAGGTGAAAAATACACTGGAATTAATGATTGATTAGATATGACAAAAGAAAAGACTAGTGAATTCAAAACATAACACTAGAAGGTATAAAAAGTGAAACTCGAGTAGAAAAGAGAATGCAAAAAGGGTGAATCAGTGTGCTGTGGGACGATTTCAAGCAGCCCGATATACCTGTTATTGGAGTCCCTGAATGTGGGCACAGAAGAAATATTGGAGGAAACGATGGCCCCGAAATTTTCAAACTATGAAAACTCTAAACCCACAGATCCAAGCTCAATGAACAATAGGTACAAGAAACATGAAGTAAACAACACAAGACAAATGATCACGTTGCTCAGAGCCAGTGATTTAAAAAAAAAATCTTAAATGACTTGGAGTCATAAGAGAGTCTTTCAGAGTCCCTGGACAGATCTGGGATTATGTCCTGGAAATGATAAGTTTTTATTATCTTTTCAGATCTTGTAAAAGCCGTACACACTCTAGACAGATTAGAATGGAAAGAATTGAAAGCAAAGAGACAATAGGAGGGTTTTACAGTAATGCAGTGAGATCAGTGGACCTGAACTAGGGCTGTGAAGTAGAGATGGAGATTAGGAGACATTTAGGAAGTAAAATTGACATTACTTGGAGACTGTCTGTGAAGGTAAAAAGTGATTCTTTCTGGGAAGTGGTAGATGGTGTCAATATTCACTGAGTTAAGGGGGAAGACAATGATTTAATTGTAGACATTCTGAGTTTGAGGCACATATAGGCCCTCTATTTAAACCCAGGAAAGATGTCTGGCATATAGATACAGTTTTGTGAGTCATTAACATGTAAACTGAATGTCCCCAAGTCCCCCAGCCTTCTTGTGACGTCCTTATCCTTAACATTCAAACGAAATGACCTGAATTTCAATCCCATGCATGCAAATGCAAGAAGTCTGGGCCCACCAAACATTCTTAGTACCCAGTTAGGAAAGAGGCTGGGACTCAGACCTCTGAGGGGAGGACATATCTGGCTGTGCTGATACCTCTGAGAGGGAAAATGATGCTGATTCTGAGAGTGCTGGAAATCTGCAAGCTGGATTCAACCTCCACTATAGAAATAATAGAAATAAATGCTGCTGCCAGAGTGCTGCTGCCAGGGTGAAGGAGCATCATTGGTGTGATTCTCAAGAACAGGAAGCAAAACTGGAACAGAAAGGAACAAGTTCATTTTCATTCCTTCAACCTTGCTGTCACCCTCCACTGGCAGAGCCTAATGGCAGAATAGTTGGCAAAGGGGTAGAATGATTTGTAGAAACCCAGCATCACCAAGTAGAGTATAGAATGATGTGTTTGAAGTTGAGAGACAATTACATAATAACTGGCACACTCTGCCTGGGCAGAAGGGGTCATCTTATTGTTCTCTTCCTGTGGCTCTGATCAAGAATTGTTGTCCCAAGAAATGGTTGTGTTAAATTTTGCCTGCTGATCTTATGGAGCTGGTTGTGCTTTTGTAACCAATCAGAACCCTATGGGGGGCTTCCCTGGTGGCGCAGTGGTTGAGAATCTGCCTGCCAATGCAGGGGACACGGGTTCGAGCCCTGGTCTGGGAAGATCCCACATGCCGCGGAGCAACTAGGCCCGTGAGCCACAACTACTGAGCCTGCGCGTCTGGAGCCTGTGCTCCGCAACAAGAGAGGCCGCGAGAGTGAGAGGCCCGCGCACCGCGATGAAGAGTGGTCCCCGCTCGCCGCAACTAGAGAAAGCCCTCGCACAGAAACGAAGACCCAACACACCCAATAAATAAATAAATTAATTAATTAAAAAAAAAAAAAAAAAAAGAACCCTATGGGGCCTTCCTGGGACAGACCCCCACCCCCATGTCCTCCGCCTGCCTTTTTTTTTTTTTTTTTTTAAGATTTTTAGAAATTTCATGTAATGTCTGAAACATTTATATTAACATATTTCCATACAAATAACCCAATGAAAGTTTAGTATTAGTTGTTTTCTTTGTTTTTTTATACTGCAGGTTCTTATTAGGCATCAGTTTTATACACATCAGTGTATACATGTCAATCCCAATCGCCCAATTCAGCACACCACCATCCCCACCTCACCGCAGTTTTCCCCCCTTGGTGTCCATATGTCCATTCTCTACATCTGTGTCTCAACTTCTGCCCTGCAAACTGGCTCATCTGTACCATTTTTCTAGGTTCCACATACATGCATTCATATTCGATATTTGTTTTTTTCTTTCTGACTTACTTCACTCTGTATGACAGTCTCTAGATCCATCCACGTCTCAACAAATGACTCAATTTCGTTCCTTTTTATGGCTGAGTAATATTCCATTGTATATATGTACCACTACTTCTTTATCCATTCGTCTGTTGATGGGCATTTAGGTTGCTTCCATGACCTGGCTATTGTAAATAGTGCTGCAATGAACATTCGGGTGCATGTGTCTTTTTGAATTATGGTTTTCTCTGGGTATATGCCCAGTAGTGGGATTGCTGGGTCATATGGTAATTCTATTTTTAGTTTTTTAAGGAACCTCCATATTGTTCTCCATAGTGGCTGTATCAATTTACATTCCCACCAACAGTGCAAGAGGGTTCCCTTTTCTCCACACCCTCTCCAGCATTTGTTGTTTGTAGATTTTCTGATGATGCCCATTCTAACAGGAGTGAGGTGATACCTCATTGTAGTTCTGATTTGCATTTCTCTAATAATTAGTGATGTTGAGCATCTTTTCATGTGCTTCGTGGCCGTCTGTATGTCTTCTTTGGAGAAATGTCTATTTAGGTCTTCTGCCCATTTTTGGATTGGGGTGTTTGTTTCTTTGATATTGAGCTGAATGAGCTGTTTATATATTTTGGAGATTAATCCTTTGTCTGTTGATTCATTTGCAAATATTTTCTCCCATTCTGAGGGTTGTCTTTTCGTCTTGTTTATGGTTTCCTTTGCTGTGCAAAAGCTTTGAAGTTTCATTAGGTCCCACTTGTTTATTTTTGTTTTTATTTCCATTACTCTAGGAGGTGGATCAAAAAAGATCTTGCTGTGATTTATGTCAAAGAGTGTTCTTCCTATGTTTTCCTCTAAGAGTTTTATAGTGTCCAGTCTTATATTTAGGTCTCTAATCCATTTTGAGTTTATTTTTGTGTATGGTGTTAGGGAGTATTCTAATTTCATTCTTTTACATGTAGCTGTCCAGTTTTCCCAGCACCACTTATTGAAGAGACTGTCTTTTCTCCATTGTATATCTTTGCCTCCTTTGTCATAGATTAGTTGACCATAGGTGCGTGGGTTAATCTCTGGGCTTTCTATCTTGTTCCATTGATCTATGTTTCTGTTTTTGTGCCAGTACCATATTGTCTTGATTACTGTAGCTTTGTAGTATAGTCTGAAGTCAGGGAGTCTGATTCCTCCAGCTCCGTTTTTTTGCCTCAAGACTGCTTTGGCTATTTGGGGTCTTTTGTGTCTCCATACAAATTTTAAGATGATTTGTTCTAGCTCCGTAAAAAATGCCATTGGTAATTTGATAGGGATTGCATTGAATCTGTAGATTGCTTTGGGTAGTATACTCATTTTCACAATGTTGATTCTTCCAATCCAAGAACATGGTATATCTCTCTATCTGTTGGTATCATCTTTAATTTCTTTCATCAGTGTCTTATAGTTTTCTGCATACAGGTCTTTTGTCTCCCTAGGTAGGTTTATTCCTAGGTATTTTATTCTTTTTGTTGCAATGGTAAATGGGAGTGTTTCCATAATTTCTCTTTCAGATTTTTCATCATTAGTGTATAGGAATGCAAGAGATTTCTGTGCCTTTCTGTGGGTTTGTCATATATGGCCTTTATTATGTTGAGGTAGGTTCCCTCTATGCCCACTTTCTGGAGAGTTTTTATCATAAATGGGGGTTGAATTTTGTCAAAAGCTTTTTCTGCATCTATTGAGATGATCATATGGTTTTTATACTTCAGTGTGTTAATATGGTGTATCACATTGATTGATTTGCGTATATTGAAGAATCCTTGCATCCCTGGGATAAATCCCACTTGATCATGGTGTATGATCCTTTTAATGTGTTGTTGGATTCTGTTTGCTAGTATTTTGTTGAGGATTTTTGCATCTATATTCATCAGTGATATTGGTCTGTAATTTTCTTTTTTTGTAGTGTCTTTGTCTGGTTTTGGTATCAGGGTGATGGTGGCCTCATAGAATGAGTTTGCGAGTGTTCCTTCCTCTGCAATTTTTTGGAAGAGTTTGAGAAGGATGGGTGTTAGCTCTTCTCTAAATGTTTGATAGAATTCACCTGTGAAGCCATCTGGTCCTGGACTTTTGTTTGTTGGAAGATTTTTAATCACAGTTTCAATTTCATTACTTGTGATTGGTCTGTTCATATTTTCTGTTTCTTCCTGATTCAGTCTTGGAAGGTTATACCTTTCTAAGAATTTGTCCATTTCTTCCAGGTTGTCCATTTTATTGGCATAAAGTTGCTTGTAGTAGTCTCTTAGGATGTTTTGTATTTCTGCAGTGTCTGTTGTAACTTCTCCTTTTTCATTTCTGATTTTATTGATTTCAGTCCTCTCCCTCTTTTTCTTGATGAGTCTGGCTAATGGCTTATCAATTTTATTTATCTTCTCAAAGAACCAACTTTTAGTTTTATTGATCTTTGCTATTGTTTTCTTTGTTTCTATTTCATTTATTTCTGCTCTGATCTTTATGATTTCTTTCCTTCTGCTAACTTTGGGTTTTGTTTGTCCTTCTTTCTCTAGTTTCTTTAGGTGTAAGGTTAGATTGTTTACTTGAGATTTTTCTTGTTTCTTTAGGTAGGCTTGTATAGCTATAAACTTCCCTCTTAGAACCGCTTTTGCTGCATCCCATAGGTTTTGGGTCGTCGTGTTTTCATTGTCATTTGTCTCTAGGTATTTTTTTATTTCCTGTTTGATTTCTTCAGTGATCTCTTGGTTATTTAGTAACGTATTGTTTAGCCTCCATGTGTTTGTCTTTTTTACGTTTTTTTCCCTGTAATTCATTTCTAATCTCATAGCGTTGTGGTCAGAAAAGATGCTTGATATGATTTCAATTTTCTTAAATTTACTGAGGCTTGATCTGTGACCCAAGATGTGATCTATCCTGGAGAATGTTCCGTGCGCACTTGAGAAGAACGTGTAATCTGCCGTTTTTGGATGGAATGTCCTATATATATCAATTAAATCTATCTGGTCTATTGTGTCATTTAAAGCTTCTGTTTCCTTATTTATTTTCATTTTGGATGATCTGTCCATTGGTGTAAGTGAGGTGTTAAAGTCCCCCACTATTATTGTGTTACTGTCGATTTCCTCTTTTAGAGCTGTTAGCAGTTGCCTTATGTATTGAGGTGCTCCTATGTTGGGTGCATATATATTTATAATTGTTATATCTTCTTCTTGGATTGATCCCTGGATCATTATGTAGTGTCCTTCCTTGTCTCTTGTAACATTCTTTATTTTAAAGTCTATTTTATCTGATATGAGTATTGCTACTCCAGCTTTCTTTGGATTTCCATTTGCATGGAATATCTTTTTCCATCCCCTCACTTTCAGTCTGTATGTGTCCCTAGGTCTGCAGTGGGTCTCTTGTAGACAGCATATATATGGGTCTTGTTTTTGTATCCATTCAGCCAGTCTATGTCTTTTGGTTGGGGCATTTAATCCATTCACGTTGAAGGTAATTATCGATATGTATGTTCCTATGACCATTTTCTTAATTGTTTTGAGTTTGTTTTTGTAGGTCCTTTTCTTCTCTTGTGTTTCCCACTTAGAGAAGTTCCTTTAGCATTTGTTGTAGAGCTGGTTTGGTGGTGCTGAATTCTCTTAGCTTTTGCTTGTCTGTAAAGCTTTTGATTTCTCCATGAAATCTAAATGAGATCCTTGCTGGGTAGAGTAATCTTGGTTGTAGGTTCTTCCCTTTCATCACTTTAAGTATATCATGCCACTCCCTTCTGGCTTGCAGAGTGTCTGCTGAGAAATCAGCTGTTAACCGTATGGGAGTTCCCTTGTATGTTATTTGTCGTTTTTCCCTTGCTGCTTTCAGTAATTTTTCTTTGTCTTTAATTTTTGCCACTTTGATTACTATGTGTCTCGGCGTGTTTCTCCTTGGGTTTATTCTGTATGGGACTCTCTGCACTTCCTGGACTTGGGTGGCTATTTCCTTTCCCATGTTAGGGAAGTTTTTGACTATAATCTCTTCAAATATTTTCTCTGGTCCTTTCTCTCTCTCTTCTCCTTCTGGGACCCCTATAATGCGAATGTTGTTGCGTTTAATGTTGTCCCAGAGGTCTCTTAGGTTGTCTTCATTTCTTTTCATTCTTTTTTCTTTAGTCTGTTCCGCAGCAGTGAATTCCACCATTCTGTCTTCCATGTCACTTATCCGTTCTTCTGCCTCAGTTATTCTGCTATTGATTCATTCTAGTGTAGTTTTCATTTCAGTTATTGTATTGGTCATCTCTGTTTGTTTGTTCTTTAATTCTTCTAGGTCTTTGTTAATCATTTCTTGCATCTTCTCAATCTTTGCCTCCATTCTTATTCCGAGGTCCTGGATCATCTTGACTATCATTATTCTGAATTCTTTTTCTGGAAGGTTGCCTATCTCCACTTCATTTAGTTGTTTTTCTGGGGTTTTTTCTTGTTCCTTCATCTGGTACATAGCCCTCTGCCTTTTCATCTTCTCTGTCTTTCTGTAACTGTGGTTTTTGGTCCACAGGCTGCAGGATTGTAGTTTTTCTTGCTTCTGTTGTCTGCCCTCTGGTGGTTGAGGCTATCTAAGAGGCTTGATGTGAGGCTCTGGTGGTGGGTAGAGCTGACTGTTGCTGTGGCGTCAGAGCTCAGTAAAAAAACCGCCTGCCTTTTGTCTGTAGAAAAACTTTAGCCTCCTAGACTTTCCCCAGCTTCCAGAGTAAATGTAATCAGAGAAGTGAGAAAATGCAGAAAGAAAGGAAAACAGTCAAGCAAGACAAAATAATAATAAAGTCAAGGACCTCTAGTTCCTCCTCAAGGGCTATAGATAATATTCTGAGCCATGTCCTCTGAGCTGTTTTGCAGATACTGAAACCCCAGCAGGTGGAAAAAGTTAACTGTATGCTGCCCACAAGCACATAGACCTTAGACTAATTGGAACCAGACGGTTGATGTTGTTGACTACTAATTACCTCACCACCAACCAATCAGAAAAATGTCCATGAGCTGATCACATGCCCCACAATGCCCCTCCCTCACCATGTCTTTAAAAACCTTCCCCTGAAAGCCTTTGGGGAGTTAGGGCCTTTTAAGCACTAGCTACCTGGACTCCTTGTTTGGTGCCCTGCAATAAACGCCCCACTTTCCTTCACCACCACCTTGTGTCAGTAGATTGGGCTTTACTGCACATGGGCAAGCGGACCCAGGTTTGGTTAGGTAAAACTTTCAGAAAAGAAGGCAGAATGTGACTTCTGTCATAGTGGCCCCTTCTCTTCTAGGGACAAGGTGAACTTTGTGCATTTGGGGATAGAAAGGGAGAGAGCACCCAAGCTAGGACAATTACTGAAAAGGTGTTGTCCAGTAAAAAATTTTAAGTGTGTTATTTAGCTCTTATATGTTTAAAATTAGCAAAATGAAATTCTTCATTCAGATATTATAGTCAGTCTGATGCATATTGAAATTCAAATGGTAGTCTCAGCATTGCATTTGTTTGCACCCATAGCAAGAAACACAGCCACAGGCTGCAGGGGACTTAGCAGCTCTGGCAATGTTAACCTGCAGAGTGAAGGCACCTGTCACAAGTTTGCCTCTTTGGAAAACAAAAGAGAGAAGCTCCTAACAAGGACAGAAGTGTAAGAAACAAGGCAGATGGAAGTAGAGAGTTGAGCACCTGCTCTTAAGGGGGTGGGGAGGCAGTTTTTACATGATAAGATATGCATGGTAACATGATAAGATATGCATGGTAACATGATAAGATATGCACGGTAGGAAGCCATCAAAAACACTTGGGGGAAAATTCTTGGGAAGGAGAAAACCTTGACATGCTCTTGGAAAACAACTTGTTTATGAATTTACAGTTATGTGAAGGAAGGGGACTCAACAGTGCTGTCATTTTGAGCTACTTTTACAATTCTGCAGAACAGTAACAATACAGCACTTCTGTTGCTCTCTTCGTTGCTTCATCCTTACATTCTTTTTGTGCTTGACAAGACTAGAGTTTAAAACATTGTTTTCATCATGGAGCATCTCAGAATCGTAGGATGTCAGATCCAGATGGGACCTCACAGCAAAAGAAATCATAAAGAGCCGAAAGGAATTCTGTAGCAATAAAAATTTTATAACTATAAACAAAGGCCTCTGGGGAGACAGAGTTATATGTAAGTGTCTGAAAACTAATATTAAGGAAGGAATGAGATTGTGTTATCGACTAGGGTTCTTGGCCTCCTTAATCAATAGAAATTGATAAGAGGCCAGACAAGACATTCAGGCAAGGCTTTACTGAGGCCTCTGCTGCAGCACGAGGGAGTGAAAATAATTAACAGGTGAGGGGATGTGAGTTTACTGAGGGGATGTGAGTTGGTCCCTTATGTGGAGTGAGGGTAGAGGTGGGTCCAGGGGTCAGGCCAGAGGGGTGGCTTACGTGGTCTGCCCACCCCCTTGGTGGTGCTGTGTGCAGGGGTCATGTGCAGTACCCTGCTTTTGCTCCCAACACCCTGTTTTTGTTGGGCTTTTGGTCTTTTTGTATCTTGTTGTGCATAATTTGCCTCAACTGCACATGCACTCAGCTACTTTTAGTCCCTTATGGTTTCTTTGTATAGATATTCTGTTACTTGAGGAGATGTTTGTCCATGTGCAAGCCCTGCAGCAGAGGCTCCTGGGTCCCAGCCTGTCTTTTTCACCCCTGAGGGACTCTACACCCTTATTCTTAAGGGGTAAGGGGCTGAAGGTCTCTTCTGAAACTTCTTCCTGCTGGACAGGGGCCACAGACCTATCCTAGAGCCTATCCTAGAGGTGTAGAAGTCCCTCACCGGCTGTTCCAAGGACCTGTAGGGACCTGGGCCACCTTCTCTGGAATGGGTTGAATTCCTTGAGCCATCATGAGTCTTACCTGAAACTGTTGGAGCCTAGAAGACACAAACTTAACCAAAAGGTTAAACAAACAAGGGCCAAAAAGGAGAAAAACAGCAATAGCCACCAAAGGGCCTAGAAAGGAAAGGAACCAGGTTAACTTTGGGAGTGCTTCCTTAACTGTTGACCAGAAAGTAGAGGCAATATCGCCCCTGCCAAAATTGTTGCCAAAATTCTACCTGGGTGTATATTTCCTTAATATTAACCTCTACCTGTCCTGTTGCATTGATCCAGGTGCAGCAGGAAGTATTTGTTATTGCATGAACTCCACCTCGTTCTGCCAGAAAGTACTTAAGAGCTAGACGATTGTCAAGAACTACATTAGCCAAAGAAACAAGGGAGGTCTTAAGTGCCATTAAGCCTTTTTCCGTCTGTTCCATCATAAACCAAGCTGTCTGGTGAGATTTCTCAGTGTTGCTTCATGATAGGTAAAGCCTCCCCATAGCGCGGCCAGCCCTGCCCCTGCTAAGATCATTCCTAGTGCTCTCTAGGTTTGGTGGTGAGCCTGAGTGGTGCTGTTACAGATGAAAATCGCCCTTATTCCTAGAGTCCCTAGAGTACACACTTCTATGAAGTGGACATTATCAATGCATCTATAGGTCATAGCTTGGTTGGAAATAGAACAGGGCCTGACCATAATTCTGTAACATATGATGGTTTGGGTGTCTGTGGAGGAAAACAAACCCTTCAGGGGTACAGACCTTATGTCTGTCTCACTGTTGTTAAGAGCAGACAGTCCTTGAAGGACATAACTGTTGTTAGTACTTAAACAATTAGGGGACAGCAGACCACTATGTTGATAATTAAACGTATAAAGCTTTACAACATGTTTAACAAGATGCTTGTGTATGATCCTGCTGACCCCCTCAGACAGTCGTGCTCCATAGGCCAGATCACTGTTTGCCTGGAATCCCACAGCTGGCTTGAATTGGGTTGACCAGGTGAATGGGATGTTTCCTCCCCACCGCTCACATTCCGCTTCTGTGTTGTTTAAGGATATGGGACCATAATTTGAAACAGGGCATCAGTGGGTAAGGTTGTAGACATAGTTTATCCCTATATAAGAGGCAGGATATCTGGTGTAATTATGCCTCAGGGGGTTCTCGGGACATGTGAGACAAGTGCCATTAGTGCAGTTTAACATAGCATGCCCCATGCCTCGGGTCAAGTTGTATGGGGGAGTCAGATTAAAACATTGGATTAGCCCCCTGGAAGGTGCAAGTGTGACTACCAGTAGTCGAGGGAGTGGCAATTATTACCATTGGACCTGGCAGGTTCAGGAGAAATGCAAGAGCCAGTAGCCAGCTGGAGGTGTTGATGGCATATCCAGCATTCTTTTAAATGTTTCCCTTTGGATATGATTCTGGAAATGTTGATAATTGTATTTTTTTCCCATTGTCCCCTAGTTAGAGGGACCAATAATGTGGACAGAGTCAATAGGAGGAGCATTTCTGTGGTGGAATGTTTCCCTTAAACCCCGCACAGACAAAGGAGCTCCTTCCCTGGCGGGTGTGGCTGAGCAAACAGGTAGAACGCAGGCAAGCGTACAATGGCAAGAATGGCACACAGGAGTCCAACCCACTGCATCATTTTACTTCTCTGTCGATGGGGCCTGTCTTCTGAATAGGTTTCTCAGATCTTCCGCTGGCTCACAGGTGCATTGTCCTTCTGTTGTGACCTGCGGGGTTTCTGGAGGTAAAAGCTTTAGTCTGCACAAATGTATCCAATTAGATACCCCTTGCAGTTTGACAGCAGTGGGGGTGCCTAAAATCACTCTATAGGGGCCCTTTCATTTTGGCAATAGTTGGTCTTCAGGAAACCCCTCTTTCCAGGTTTTGAGAAGAACTTGGTCCCCGGGGTTTATTTACGAAGGGAACTGCTCCTTCGTCTGTATTTTTACTGGGAGCTGGCAGCGCCTTGTGGGCCTAGTCCTGGATTGCCTTCTGAACTTGTCCTAGATTAATGATATATCTCAGGGCCTGGCTCACTTCCTCATCCAGTAGAATGTCAGTAGTAAGAAAAAGCCTCCCATAGGTCGTTACAAATGAGTCTCAGACCACTCCTTGTGGTACACGTACCCTGAGGAGTACAATAGAAAGCAAGTTGGTCCAGGGTTTGTGAGTTTCTTGGCAGAGTCTTGCTAAGGTTTTCTTTAAAGGATGGTTCATTTTCTCCACCTTCTTTGAAGACTGGGGGTGCCAAGATGTGTGTAGCTTGTAGTCTAGCCCTAGGGCCCTTGTGAGCCCCTGTGTGATTTTGGCTATAAAAGAGGGTCCATTATCGCTCTGGAGGGACTTTGGAAGAACAAACCGAGGAACTATTTCTTTTAAAAGGGACTTACAGATTTCATTATCCTTTTAAGATTGTGTGAGGAAGGCTTCAACCCATCCCGTGAAAGTATCAACAAACACAAGAAGGTATTTATATCCTGATGGTGGAGGCATTTGGGTGAAATCTAACTGCCAGTCTTCCCCAGGGAATGTCCCTCTGGCCTGAATAACGAAGGGGGGATTGGATGGGCCTGTGGGTTATTACAGGCACATAAACCACAAGCAAGCATTATTTGTTTTACTGTTCTTTAAAGCCCCTTCCCTGAAAAAGCCTTTTGCATCAAGTCCCATAGTGTATCGCTCCCATAGTGGGTGGCATCATGTAAGCTCTTAGTGAGTTTCCATTGTTAGGCCTCAGGGATTAGAACCTTATCCTGCCTTTAATACCAACCTGTGCTTCCTTGCTCATAGCCCTGTTTCTCAGCATTTTCTTGTTCCTGTGGGGAATACTGGAGGAGGCTAGGGAGTCCAGGGGGGCCAAACACTAGAACCATAACTTGTTCAGGTTCCTGCAATTGAGCTGCCTATTTTGCAATTTGATCAGCTTTGCTGTTCCCTCGGCTCACAAAAGATCCCTCCCTCTGATGGCCCTACAGTGGATTACAGCTACCCAGCTAGGGAGCTGCACTGTTTCTAAAAGAGCCAGAATCAAATCTTTGTTTTATGGGGGAATTTCTAGCGGATTCCTCTTTCTTTCCAAATGGCAGCATAAGCATGTAGCATGTGGAATCCATATTTAGAGTCTGTAAAAATATTTAATTTCTTATCCTTCCCTAATTATGAAGCTCTCATTAATGCGATTAGTTCAGCCTTCTGGACTGATGTCTGGGGTGTCAGGGTCTTGGCTTCTATGATGTCATCTAGACTAACTATGGCATACCCCACCTTTCGGGTTCCCATTTCTACAAAACTGCTCCCATCAGTAAACCATTCGACCTCAGGGCTGTCAAGAGGCTCATCAAGAAGATCAGGCCTGCTGGAGTAAGTTTGTTCTATGCTCTCTGTACACTGATGCAATGTCTCCACTCTCGACCGCCAGAAGCAGAGTTGCTGGGTTCAGGGTTTGGTACACCTTTAAGGTAATAGCAAGGGTGTCCATGAGAAGGGCCTGATATCTTGTCAACCTTCCTCCAGTCAACCAATGATGTCCTTTGACTTCCAGCACAGATTGTACCTGATGAGGGGTCGACACATCTAAGTGTTGTCCCAGGGTGAGCTTGGAAGCCTCATTAACCAACAAGGCTGTGGCTGCTATTGCCCGCAGGCAGCTTGGCCATCCCAGGGCCACTGAGTCCAGCTGTTTTCAAAAGTAAGCCACTGGTGTCTGATCTGGTCCCAGCTTTTGGGTCAGGACTCCTAGTGCTATGCCTGACCTCTCGTGAATGTATAGGGTAAAAGGCTTGTCCAAACATGGAAGCCTGCATGCTGGTGCTCCACTCAACTCAGTCATTAGAGTCTCAAAGGCCTGCTGGTCATCCTTCTTGCATTGAAGGGGTTCCCTTTCCTCTCCCTTCAGAGCCTCATATAGGGGTTTTGCTATAAGGCTATAATTTGGAATCCAGATACAACAAAACCCAGCCATCCCTCTTTGTGGTTGGAGACGGTAATGCACTAATTGCTGTTTTTTGATCTATGGCCAGGGCTTGTGTCCCTGGGGTCAAAACAAACCCTAAATATTGAACCCATTGCTGTGAGATCTGAGCCTTGGTTGGGAAAACTTTATATCCCCTTTTTACCAGAAAATTTAGGGCCCTAACAGTATTTTCATCTGAATTTTTTGGTCTCACTACTTATCAATAAATCATCAACATATTGTAGCAGAGTTCCCTTCTCAAGACTCAGTTTCTGGGACTTCCCTGGTGGCACAGTGGTTAAGAATCCACCTGCCAATGCAGGGGACACAGGTTCGAGCCCTGGCCCGTGAAGATCCCATATGCCGCAGAGCAACTAAGCCCATGCGCCACAATCACTGAGCCTGTGCTCTAGAGCCCGAGAGCCACAACTGCTGAGCCCGCGAGCCACAACTACTGAAGCCCGTGCACCTAGAGCCTCTGCTCCACAACAAGAGAAGCCACATCAATGGGATGCCCATGCACCGCAAGGAAGAGTAGCCCCCACTTGCCACAAGTAGAAAAATCCCACACGTAGCAACGAAGACCCAATGTAGCCAATAAATAAATAAACAAATAAATAAAAAGACTCAGTTCTCTCTGTTCCCTTGCTAACACGTTTCCAAAATGATGGGGGCTGTTCTGAAAACCCTGCGGAAGCACTGTCCAGGTATATCGGGTAGCCTCCAGGGTGTCAGGGTCCCTCCATTCAAAGGCAAAAAGGTATTGAGAGTCTGGATGGAGGGGAAGACAGAAAAATTCATCTTTGAGGTCCAAAACAGAGAAATATTGAGCCCTTCCTGGCACTTGGGCAAGGAGGGCATATGGGTTTGACACCAGTGGGTGAATAGGTGTGACTGACTCATTCACTGCTCCTAAGTCTTGCATAAACCGATACTCCCCTTTAGGCTTCTGAACAGGGAGGATCGGTGTGTTGCAAGGGGATTGGCAGGGCCTAATGAGCCCATGTTTTAGGAATTTGGTGAGCAGCGGTTGGATCCCCTTCAGTGCCTCAGGCTTTAAAGTATATTGTCTTTTTCAGGGTATTTTTCCCCAGGCCTTAATCTTATTTCTATCGGGGGAACACGTTTTGCCCTTCCTGGCATTGAAGTATCCCAGACTGCAGGATCTACTTGTTCTCTCATTTCTTGGGGTATGTCTTGGGGAATATTTTAATGACCAGCAGGTGGGTCATCTGGGGCTACTAATAGATTCATTCTCTGTTTGAACTCTCTACGTCCTTGGACTTCACCCTGTCCTAAGAATATACTAGCTCCTAATTTATTTAGCAAATCTCTTCCAAGGAGGGTGACAGGGCGTTCTGGCATATACAAAAAGGAGTGAGTGATAATAATGGACCCGATTCCACAGGTAAATCACCTTACCTTTGGCCATTCATCAACTCCCGTCACGGTACAGTCTCGGTTGGAGAGGGGGCCAGCCGGCCAAGTCAGAGCAAAGCAGGTGGCTCCAGTGTCTACGAGAAATTCAGTTCTCCTACCTGCCACATCGAAGGTGACCTGAGGCTCCGCTGGAGTCATGAGGATGGATCAGGCGGGATCTGGAGCTGGGCAGGCACTCAAGCCTCTCAGCCGGTGTGTGGGAACCTCTCATCCAAGAGATTTGAGAGATTCGCAAGGAACTGGAGCAGGTCGGGATTGCCCCTTGGGCGTCCCACAGGAGGGCGCTCAGGACATTCTCCCCCCCTTCCAGTGCCCCCCTTTCTGACAAAAGGCACACTGGTTCGGGCCCAGGCAGATTTTGTCTTTCTGTCCAGCCTTCTCAGCCCTCCAGGGTCCCCTTGAGGTGGTGGGTGAATCAGAGCACCCAAAAGGTATTGGCCTCCTCTATTAAGTCTCGGTTGTTATAGACTTTGAAGGCCTCCTCTACCAAGGTCGACAGCAGGGTTTGGGGCCCAGCCTCAAGCTTTTGTAATTTTCTCCTGATATCAGGAGTAGCTTGGGTGATAAAATGCATGGCTACTAATGTCCTCCCCTCTGCAAGCTCAGGGTCTGTAATATTGGTGTACTTCCTGAATGCCTCTGCACCCGGTTCAGGAAGACGGCCGGGTTTTCACCTTTTTCCTGTGTAAAATCTCTGACCTTATCATAATTTACAGGCTTCACCACACACCTTTCATTCCCTATGATAGACAAGTAATATAATGTCTCATCCTAGCCTGGCCTGCACGATCTTCATAGTCCCAGTGTGGGTCATTTTCTGGGATTGTGTCCCCACCCACTTGGTAAATTTGGTGGTGCTGAGGTAGAAGATAGATGGGCCCCTGGACTGGACAGCTGGTGTTTGTCAAGTGGAGTAACACTGCAGCTTTGTTCTCACCTAGACACTCCAAGGACAAAGCTAGTGGCAGAAGCTGAGCTCTGCTGAAGTCAAGAGATAAGGTGCCCACTCCTGAGGTCAAGGAAAACTTCCCTGTCTGCACATGCGCAGGAAGGCTCTTTGGGGGTCAAAAAGGGAGGGGGCCCCACCCCATAATAAGTGTGGACATGCACCCATAGGCCTCTGCGGTGGAATCCATCTCAGCAAAAAGTTGCACATGCATGTTGGGGAGGGTCCTAGGACCAGTCAGTTGTGAAAAAAGAAACGAGATAATTGGCCAAATGTAAACAAAGACCCGGAAGGACTGTCCTATATTAGTGATTTAAATCACCGCCTTACTGCTCTCCTCATTCAGGACTCCCTCACTTCCACTTCTCTCTGGGTATGTGTATCTGCCTAGTTTCTGACTTACTACGCTCCTCCTCATTAGAGAGGACACCCATACCCTTTTTCTCTGGGTATGTATTTCTGTATTCCTTCTGTCTTAAATAAATAAACTGTTTCTCTGTTTGCTCTCCCATACATTGTGCTGTGTCTCTAATAATAGATGTTGCACCTGTTTTTACAGTTTTTGCCTCCTTGAAACATTCTTGCTTTCAAACGGGGGAAAGAGTTAGGGCCACTTTGCTTCTAACCTCCAGTCCCTGGCGGTCTAGCGGTTAGGATTCCTGGTTTTCATCCAGGCTACCCAGGTCCAATCCCTGGTCAGGGAACTAAGATCTCTCTTTAGGACCGCTCACTGCTATCTCTCCGAGATCAGAGCAGATTGGTGGCCAATAGGCCATCTGCGTGTTCCCTGGCCTTTCTCAGTATACACCCCTTTTCATCCAGGGTGCAACAGTGGGCCAGAATAACCACGATGTCCTGCCAAGTGAGAGAAATGTCAACCCCAGCCTGATAAATTCATCCCTAACCTTGTCAGGGTTCTCTGAGAACCTGCCAAACCTCTTCTTAGATTCCTAAGTCTCCCACTGAGAAGGGTACATGCATTCTAGTGATCCCTCTGTTCCCATCAGGTACTTCCTGGAGCAGGTAAAGGCCTTGTGGGCCAAAAGTGGGGGCTAACTTTGAACTTGATTGGAGCCCCATTGGGGAAAACACTGGGGCTCTGATTTGGGGGTTTCTGATTTGACAGGGTAAAGTGGGGGTCTGGGAGCTGAAGAAGATGGTGAAGGGGAAGAAACGGGGGCCTGAGAAGGAGGCTTGGTGTGCCGATGACTAGTTGGCGGTTGAAAGAGGGGGTCTGTGAGAAGGTCTGGCTCCGAATCTTTTGGAGGCAGCACAGGAATAGAGCCTACACACATGACAGGAATCCCTCAGACTGGAGTCTTGATAAAATTCCATATAGGCCTGCACATGTGGGACCTCTCCCCAGTTTTGGGACTGCTTACAAAATAGATCTAGTTATAAAATGCTGTTAAAGTTAAGGGATCCATTCTGTGGCCATTTCTCCTCGTCACCCAAGGCATACTGGGGCCAGGCTGCATTGCAAAAGAAAATCAACTTATTTCTTTTTAAACTGTCTAATTTAAACTGTCTCCAGTTATTAAGAATGCAGCCCAGAGGAGAATCTTGGGGGATTCTCTGGGCATTTCCCACGTTTACCTTAATCTGAAAGGTACTCTGGTGAGTTTCTTTTATATCTCTGAGAATATATGTAAGTGCTCAATTTCCTTTAAGCCAATTAAATACAGCTCATTTACAAGTTAATTTTTACATAAAGACAGACAGAAACAGAGATTTCATAGTTTTCCTGCCTGAGTTTAAAAAGGCCTTTTTTTTTTCCCTCAGTCTGGGGGACTACAGGCAGATCAGATAGTTCTGAGAACCCCGCAGAACAGTTATACTTTAAAGGCAGGGGAGAGAAATGCAAGCTCCTCTTTTTTTTTTTTCTGTTCTTTAAACTCATACTAAGTAACCCAAGGCTGGAGTCTCAGGTAAGGAGGGCCGTGTTTGCATTTCAAGGCTTCAGTGCTCCACCGTGCCCACAATTTCAGCAGAGACTTGCAGGAGCAGTTGGACAAACAAAGCTACATAAAACAAAGATCCTTTTAATTTCACTAAGACTCAACATGTACCAATAACAGAAAATTAAAGACACAAACAAGTAGTCTTCAGGAGAAGGGGATGGGAGTGTAGCAGTGAGGACCAAGGGAGAGGTAAAGGGAGGATGGACAGAAAAGACTGAAAAAGAGAAAGAGACAGAAAGAGATTGTCATTTCGACCTGTCCCCCTGAAGGTGTCTATTCAGGCACCAACCTGTGTGCTTCCAGAAAGGCCAGTGAAAGAGGGAGCACCCTGTCCACCGCCCACCGGGGTGATCAAGCCTGGAAACGAGCCAGTTGTACATCGTCTGTGGGCCCCCAACCTACATGTGGGACTCTCACCCACGCATACACCAGTATATAAAAATCTGCTGCTGTAGCCCGTTCCCAGTGGGACTTCTCTTGGCGGCAGGAAGATAAAGGTGAGAATATTGGATGTTTGGACTTCCAGCCACTACAGGATATGAGGTTTGAACCTCTATCACTCTCAGAAATCACCCATTAGGGAGAGCCCGCTGGACCAAGATCTGCACGGTATGAGGCAAGCCTCTCCCACCTCTTTGTCACCCGTCAAGGTGAGCCATTGCTGGCCAGAGGGAGCAGGTCTCACAGGCTGAGAGGAGTGATACTGTAGCTGCCCGACGTCCACTCTCTCGGAAGGATAGGACAGAGAGAGGAGAGGACAGAGAGAGGAGAGGACAGAGAAGTAGAGAGATTTCAGGAGAGGGAAAGGGACAAAGGGGAAAGGGAAAGTGGTGAGGAAAAAAGGACAAATGGGAGGGGGAAAATGTTGCCTGAATGAGGGTACTGAGGCCCCCAGGGGCCAGGAAGGCAGAACTACCAAACATGGTGACGCTGAAACAAGAGGTTCAGGTGCCTGCTTATCACCCACAGGGAAGCTACATTCGGTGACCCTGGAGGTGCCCAGGTCCTCTCCCAGGAAGGGGACAATGTCCCTTCATGGTCGCCACAAAGTATGTTACTGACCAGGGTTCTTGGCTTCCTTAATCAATAGAAATTGATAAGAGGCCAGACAAGAAATTCAAGCAAGGCTTTAAGAAATTCAAGCCAAGAGTTATGTTAAAGACCAGGAGTGCACAGACAGGAAAAGCACGAGGGAGCGAAAACAAGTAACAGGTGCCCTTTCTCACTCCCTGAGATGTGAGTTGGTCCCTTATATGGGGTGAGTGTAGGAGTGGGTCCATGGGTCGGGCCGGAAGGGTGGCTTACATGGTCTGCCCACCCCCTTGGTGGTGCTGTGTGCAGGGTGCATTGCAGTACCCTGCTTTTGCTCCCAACACCCTGTTTTTGTTGGGCTTTTGGTCTTTTTGTATCTTGTTGTCCATAATTTCCCCCAACTGTGCATGCACACAGCTATTTTTAGTCCCTTATAGTTTCTTTGTATTGATATTCTGTTACTTGAGGAGAGCTTTGTCCAGGTGAAAGCCCTGCAGCAGAGACTCCCAGGTCCCAGCCTGTCTCAATTGTTTGGGATAATTCAAGGAAATAACTCAAAAAAAAATTGTTTTTAAATAAAACAACTGTGAATGAGGATGAGAATTATATCAATATTTTAATGCTGAAGATAGAGAGTAATGGAGACTTTATTCATTTTGATTAAATTTTTTACACCATTAAGTAATACAGAGAACTTTCATCCAGGAAACTCAAGCATTATAAATAAACTCTGAGTAGGCAGTATTGTTCAGAACTTTATAGAGATGTGGGTCCTTACATGTAGGAAGATGAAACAATTTAGGTAGAAACAGGCATTGTTCTGGTCATACTTCCTGAGCCCAAAAATGTGCTAAGATCTTCCAGGGCCTGTTTCCATCCTGAGGCAACTTGACCCATTGTTATAGACTGAATGTTTGTGTCCCCCCAAAATTCATACGTTGAAGGCCTAACCTCAAGATGTGGTCTCTAAGGAAGTAAATAAGTTTTGACAAGGTCAAAAAGGTGGGGCCCAAATCCAACAGGATTGGTGTCCTTTTAAGAAGAGACACGAGAGCACTCTCAATGTCTTTCCATCTTTGTGTGAACCCACGGAGGAAAGACCGTGTGAGGACATAGTGAGAAGGTAGCTGTTTACAAGCCAGGAAGAATTTTTACCAGAAACCAGATTTGCTGTCACCTAGATCTTGGATTTCCCAGCCTGCAGATGTGTGAGTAACTTAATTTCTGTTGTTTAAACTACCCAGTCTGTGGTATTTTGTTATGGCAGCCCAAGCTGACTAAGATACACACCACATCATATACATTGTTATATAGTATACCGCTCATAGGTAAACCAGTGTATAAGTTCTCCAGTGATAATGGAGAATTATTGTTGGCTGACTATGTGCTAATATCTTTTGCAAAAGTTGTTTTATTTTTTATCTTTAAATGAGAACATTTTATGGCATTGGCTTGATGTGCTGAGAAATGGTAGCATTAAGTAAACAGCTGTAATGGAGCTTGGTTTGAGCCAAGAGTTATGTTAAAGACCAGGAGTGCACAGACAGGAAAAGGTGACTGTCATTATTTGGAAGTACAGGCTCCATGTGTCATGGGGATAGAGAGGACCCTAGCCACATATCTGTTACTTCAACCACAGTAATCTAGACCTAAAATAGCTCACTAGTCACAAGACTTTAAACAAAAGGATGACAACATAAACATTGATTGGTGTGCTTTTCAGCTTAGTTCATTTTATAAGCACATATATTAGGACCTACTGTGCACCAGGCATTCTGCTTGGAGATGGAGGAGGATACAAAATAGCCAGGAAGGCAATACTGTGCAGTGGTTAAGAGTTTGGGATTTGGAGTGAAATAGAACTGTGTTGAAATTGTCAATTGGTCATTTACGTTCATGCTATGTTCCCTCAGGCAAGTAATTTTATTTCTTTGAGCCTTATTCCTACTTCAGGGTACTTATGAGATGGTGCAAGCAAAACTCACAACACAGTGTTTACGGCATAGTAAGTCATTAACAATCTGCTGTTAATAATGTCAAATATGAATAATTAATAATTTTAAATTTAATTATTTGACCTCTAGGAGCTTGCAATCTAGTTTGAAGCTAGAAGTTGACACACCTCTTTATAAAGGGAACATTGTTATAATAGAGGTTCAAATAAAATACAATGAGAATGGACTTGAGGATATGGGGAGGGGGAAGGGTAAGATGGGACAAAGTGAGAGAGTGGCATGGACATATATACACTACCAAACGTAAAATAGATAGCTAGTTGGAAGCAACCGCATAGCACAGGGAGATCAGCTCTGTGCTTTGTGACCACCTAGAGGGGTGGGATAGGGAGGCTGGGAGGGAGGGAGATGCAAGAGGGAAGAGATATGGGAACATACGTATATGTATAACTGATTCACTTTGTTATAGCAGAAACTAACACACCATTGTAAAGCAATTATACTCCAATAAAGATGTTAAAAAAAAAGAAACAAACAAACAAACAAAATACAATGGGAGATTATTTTTCTAGTAGGAGAAAGAAGAGACTGGGGAAAGTTTTACAAAGGATGTAACAACTAAACTATTAAGAAAAGTTAATTTCTAAGTAGAAGATTGTTTTCTAAGTACTCTATAAATCTGTACCTGTGATAACACAGAAATGGACAAATAGAGCATCTGAAAACAGATCCAAGTTATGGACTGAATTGTGTCCCCCTGCCTCACCCCCAGACCTGCCCAAATTCATATGTTAGAGTCCTAATCCCCTGTCCCTCAGAATGTGGCTGTATTTGGAGATAAGTGCTTTGAAGTGGTAGTTAGGTTACAATGAGATCATTAGCACATGTACTAATCCAGTAAAGACTGAGATCTTTATAAAAGAGGACATTTAGACACAGATCATGTATAGAGGGAAACCCATGTGAAGACAGGGTGAAGATGGCCATCTACAAGCCAAAGAGAAAGGGTTCAAAAAAACCCAACCCTGCTGACATCTTGATCCCAAACTTCTAGCCTCCAGAGGTGTGAGAAAATAGTTTTCTGTTAAGACACTCGGTCTGTGGTACTTTGTTATGGCAGACCTAGCAAACTAATACACAGGTATAAATTAGAACTGAATATAGTTGTCCCTCAGGATCCACAGGGGGTTTTTTCCAGGACGCTGCAGATACCAAAATCTGCAGATGCTCAAGTCCTTTATATAATATGGCATAGTATTTGCATATAACCTACGTATACCCTCCCATATACTTTAAATCATCTCTAGATTACTTATAATTCCTAATACAATATAAATGCTATGCAGATAGTTGCCAGTGCATGTCAAATTCAATTTTTGCTTTTTCAAACTTTCCAGAATTTTTTTTCCCAAATGTTTTCAATCCACGGTTGGTTGAATATGCAGGTGTGGAGTGCGTGGACACAGAGGACTGACTATACTACACCATTGTATATAAGGGGCTTGGGCATCTACAAATTTTGGTATCTGGGAGGGATCCTGGAGCCAATCCCCCATGGATGCCAAGGGACAAATGTACAAAAATAAAATTTAAATGGTATTAAGTATCTAAATGTAAAAAAAAATAAAACACATTAGAAAATATATAGAAATACTTTTACAACTTCAGGGCTAGGGAAGTCTTATTAAGCAAGTTAGAAAACCCAAAAGCCAAAATACTGACAGGTTTGACATGCATTAGAGGATGGTGGCAGGCCTGAGGTGGAGAGGATAACTTGAGCCAGGTGCTAAGGGCTTTGATGAATGGAGAACCATCAGGGGAAGATAAAGTTCTAAGCAACCACCTCGCCCAGAGAGAATGAAGACATCTCACAGCAGCACAGGCAAGAGAGAACTTTCCAGGCTTATTACTTCTCTTCCTACCCCCTGCCTTTGCACTGCAGATCCAGAAATCTCCGTTAGCAAGCTAGGGGATGAGGAGAAATGCTAGTCTGGGAAAGAGAGCAGGAGGACCACTCCTTGTTCTTCTATTGCAAGTGGTCAGAGCTTAGCAGGTCTCAGCTGGAGGGAAGGGAGAAGACTTACAGGTAAATCAGGTTAAAAACTTTTTTCTGAGACTAGGCAGTATCAAATTGAAACTGTGCTCATGAATTAAAGTTACTGGAGGATTTTCCAGTTCCTTGGAGCAACTAAAAAAGTCATGGGGAGTGCCCAAAAGTTAACTCCTATATAGAGGAAGGTGAGGGACACACACACACACACACACACACACACACACACACACACACACACACACACCCCATTTAAAGGGACAGTAAGCGTCTAAAATAATGCTTCTTTTTATGTCACCCTATGAGTTCCCTGTGTTCAATGAACCAGTTACACAAGAAAGGACTCAGCTAGTGAGAAAAAAAAGTCAGGGGGAACCTATTCTAGACAGAACCTATTTTAGATATTCTATGGAAACGCTCTCCAAGGAGGTGTTATTTAAGCTGAGACCTAAAGAATGAAAAAGGAGGCAGCTGCACACGGGGAGGATTCATCTTCGCTTCTGTGTCCTCTCAAATAAGAGTCAATGTATTTAAAAAAAAGGAGGAGGGGCACAAACCCAAAAGACCAAATGAACAAGACAGAAGATAATCACCAATCTTCTGCAAGGACATTTGAGTCCCTTCCTTAATGGAGTCGGGAGGGATCTGGTCCAAATGCTTCTTAAAGCTTTTTAACTGACCTTCCTGTGTCCGCCCCCACTTCCAGAGTTACTTGCTCTGCCAATTCCTGAGCCTCTGGGGAATTCTGCAGGACACATTGGATTTCTTAGCTTTCTGTGCTGCTGCCTTAGGCCTCAGCTCCTCTGTTCTGCTGAGTCAGGTGCCACTTGTTCTCCTGTGCTCTGGCTTCCAATTCTGTTGCTGTTTGCTCTGGGTGTTAGGAATAAAATGATGAGTGATATGTGGGTGTGTTTCCTGTCCTCATGGAGCTTACATTCCAGGGGAGGAGACAATAGAAGAAACAAGTGAATAGAAAAATAGCAAATTGTGATGAACATTACGGGGCACACTCATGTGACAAGACATTAAAATGGAAGTTTTCACAGGAGCTCTGTGATACTGTTGATTTTGCATTCCAAAAGAGGTGCTGGACTCTTGCTAATCAGAGTGGAGTGCACGGAACATCAGCATTGCCCTGGAACTTGTCAGAAGTCTAGAATCTTGTGTCCACGCCAGACCTACCAGGTGATTTATAGGCACAAGAAAGACTGAGAAGCACTGTACTAGAATCATATAAGAAGGTTCAAAGGCGCTAATCTAAACATGTTTTACAGCCCTCTTGAGCCTCTTACCCATATTGCGTTAAAGAAAAAATTATTCATGACACTTGTTAAAGATGGTAAAGGAGACTTTATTCAAGAGGGACTACTTCAAGGGAGGTCTGGCAGTGGGGGAGAGCGATTGTGCTGAACTCCGAAAATACCAAGGACAAGTGGAGATTGATCGCTGTATGGTAAGGCCACTGAAGATGGCTGTTCTCTTGCTCTCTGTACATGCCCTGCTTGACCAGTCCCTGCTTCACTCACATGACTATCCAATCCTCTTAATTATAGGGCTTATTAATCAGTAACTGCCTACATGCATGCCCCCTGCCCCAGCCTCTTGTTTCCCTGGTAACTGATGAGTCAACCTGACATCAATTGCCCCTACAAATGGTAGCCTCCTTCTCCCACAGGAGCAAAGATTGCTGTCATGTCTTGCCTCCCATCTGCCATAGACGGTGGGACATCACTCCAGGACCTTTTGTTTCAAACCTGTAAGATCCCCTATCCAATAAACTGTTGATGTCTCTGTCACTGTCTCTGAGCTGTTTCTTCAGTCTGGAGGCTGGGCAATTACAAGGCTTGCAGGCCTGTGGGGTGCAGCCCAACAACAGCCAAGGAGCAGGGTTGGGGGTCAATGGATGGAAAATTACTAAGAGGAAAGATCAAGGCTAGGGGAGTCTTACTAGACCAACTCCACAGGATTCTTGCTGAAGACAAGCCATGGTGATAAGATATCAAGGACGAAAGATTTAATCTAAACTGACCCAGCAGGACTTCTGCCAAAACTGGACTAAGCAGGCAAGGTTGGGACATAGTTAAAGTGAAAACTCAAAGGAGCTGACTCAAGTTTGGTCAAGGACTCATGTCTTTGTCAATTGAGAAAAAGTCAAGCAAGTAGAAAAGCAGAGAAATTATTCTGTGAGATGTATTACTTTGCAGAGACCCTTATAGTGCTAATGGGTCTACACCTCAGCATGGGAGAAAGGGGCAGTGTGGCCCTCACTTCAAACTTTCATGGAAGCACTTGGAGATATTGACATGACTTGCACCTGAGAAAAAGGGAGGTGGTCCATGGCATCAAGCCGAAGACTATATCTAGCAAATAACTTGGTTCGCCTTTGGTGGCAGGTCATGGGTATTTAATTCCAGGACCCAGGTATGGAACCTGAGGTTGGAATATTGGTCTGGAGTCACTGTAAAGGGGATTCTGCCCAGAAGGGCGGTTGGTGAGGTGAGGAACCCACAGTAAGGGCTGTAAGCTGTGCTGAAGACAGAAGGGTGGGGAGGATTGAAAGGGGGTCCTGGGAGCTGCAGTTGAAGAGCCTTCCAAGAATGTATGAATAGGAGCACCCCTGGAAGGACAGCTCCTGACCAGCAATGTGCAGGGACAGAGAGCAGTGAGTTAAATGAGGAGACTGGAAGATGCTTTGGACGTCAAGAGCCTCAAGGCCTCACTGTGGGTACACAGGGACATACCAGGTGACAACAGCAGTGACATGTGAACAAGGTTGGGGCACCAGAACAGGAACAGGGAACAGTGAATGCTACCTGGCAGCTGGCCAGGATTTGATTGAAACTATATGAGAGACACATCTGAAAGCTCCCAGAAATAGTCGGGTGGCAGTTTGCAGCAACAGGAGGGCCTATGTGAACAGATGAAGACATGAGCCAGCGGGCTGTTACTCTTAACATAACCAGTCTGGATTCAGAGGCCAACAGGACCTGGGAAAACTCAAGGCAGCTCATACCCAAATGCTACATTACATGTACAATCAGTCATTCATCTTTAAACAAAACCCTATTGAGCCCCTGTGTTGTAACAATGGACAAGATACAGTCATTGGCCTGAAGGAGGTCAGTGAAGAAGTTCCCAGCCAAGAGGCTACAGACAAGAAACAGGCATCTTGGAGAGTTAAGTGGTGGAATCAAGTTATGTGTGGGGTGCAATGGACGTGCGTAGGAGTTCTGTGTTTATTCCTAGGTGGTGATCTCAGACTTTCATATGCATACGAGCCACCTGGGGATCTTGTCAAAATTCAGATTCTGATTCAGGAGATCTAGGGTGGATCCTGAGATTCTGCATTCCTAACAAGCTTACAGGACCGGGTGATGCCAACAGTGCTGGTCTGTAGACCAAACGATTGGCAAATTTTTAAAAAACACTTAACAAGTCTCACAAAAATAAATAAATAAATAAATAATCCCATATACCTCCGACTTTGTTACCTAAGGTTTTAGCAATAAAGACAAATTTACATTCTGGTCATAATCACCCGTTATACCCTATGTAGAGTCTGGGTTACACCAATATTAATGCTCTTTGGTGATCCGACTGAGGAAAGACACATATCATTTCCAGTGTGGAGGGTAATTGCCTTTTGTATTGATATTTTAAAAAATCAAGGGTAATAGTGTGGAAGAACAGGGCTTTATATGCCTCACTGACAAGCAATTTCTCTACTCCAAATTGCATGCACATTATCTTTCTTTTAGAAGACATAGGCTGCCACCTCCTGAAGACCCCCTGACCAAATTGGGTGAGTTACCCAAACAAACACCTCAGGCCTGGGCCTTCCCACCAGAACCCAAGACAAGTTTGAGTACCATCTGAGATACCATGCTCTTTGGCCCCTTAGTTTTTTTCCCAGGCAAGGGAGTCAGAGAAATGGGAAAGCGGGGTTAGGCCCCTTCTTTATCCCAAGGGCCATCTCTGCCAACGGAGGCCTACCTCAATCACACATCTGCTTTCAGTTACTTCCTTAATTTTCCAACCACCAGGCATTAGAGGGGAACACATTATCCTGCCCCACCCACCCATCCCTCCAGCCTCCTACTTAGCAGAACTATTTTACTTAAGGAAAACGTATATTTTCCTTATTTCTAAAACCATATTATTAGCTTTATACACAATTATAAACTTATAATTGTGTATAAAACCACCAATTTGAAAGTTCCTCAGGGTTGACCCATCCCTGCTCTCCTCTTTCTTCTTCTCTTGGGTTGGTGCTCATCCTCTCAGAAGGAGCAAAGCACGGCGGCCAGGGAAGAGGCTAGAAGGAAACCATGTCCTGAGGAGAAGGTGACACGGCCCCAGAGACCCGGCCCCAAACCCACCAGGAACAGTAAGCTTGCTGGGGATTTGTTATGTTTCTGACAAAAGAATGGTTTTCAGTTAAATCCTGAGAGAAAACTCAAGACTGGATGAGAGGAGACAGGGTTAGTGGAGGATCCATCCCCAAACAGAGTTGCACTGAAGACAGAGTTGGGGCGGGTTTGAGGAAGACTGAGATTTGGGAGGTTCTTGGTGGATGGGCTCCTGATCCAAGTGAGATTCCTCCTTCCCCCGCTGTAATGGAACAAGGTGTCAGAGGCAGAAGAGGGAGGGAGGGAGTGTTGGGTAGAGCTGGCTGTGGTTTCTGGCCCTGGGCTTAGAGAGAGTTGATCTCTGAGCTGAGAATACTGTTAGTGCCCCCCGTGACTTGGTAAGAGGGTCTGAGAGAGAGTTTAAGAGAAACCGGACATCAAGTCAAGATATGACCGAGGAGACAGAACTTGGTGGGAGGCCCATTTGGAACTTGCCATATGCAGGGGATCCCTCGTGGAAGAGTGGCTACAAGGACAGAGATGGGTCCAGGGAAAACCACCACCACCAGGGGAGTGCATTTTAAGATGTGGATCTGATGGGAGCTCTCAAAGTGCTCCAGCAAACAGAGTATTTGTCCTTGAAACCACCTGAGAATCCCTCTGCAGCTGTGCCTACCTGACAGCACCCAAACCAATGGTTCTCAAGGTGAGGTCCCCAGACCAGCAGTATCAGCTTCACCAGGGAAGTTGTTACAGATGCAAACTCTTGCTCTTCACCCCAGACCTACTGTCTCAGAAACTCTGAGGGCGGGGCCAGCAATCTGGGCTTTCACACGCTCTCCAGGTGATTCTGAGGCATGTTCAAGTTTGTCCTAAACGATGCAGAAAAGAACTTTTTCTTTTTTTTTTGGTGGAGGACAAGTGTCCCATGGGTGCTGTTATTGGTGGTTTTTTTTGTTTGTTTTTTGGCGGAGCGTGTGGCGTGCAGGATCTTAGTTCCTCCGACCAGAGATTAAACCTGGGCCACAGCAGTGAAAGCACGGAGTCCTAACCACTGGACCACCAGGGAATTCCCAGTTATTGTTAAATCTGAGAAATCAATCCTTGAAACCGGGAAGCAGAAGGCATAAAAGTTGTGTAGCTCATAGAGCAGCTAGAAACATCAATGATGGTTGAACGGTGGTTATAATAGTAACATGGGTGGGGGGGTTGGACATGCATTCTGGGAAAGTAAAAATGCACCATATGCAAATATAGTTACCCCCTACATGGTGGGGGCACTGAGAAAATGTCATAGGAAGTAGCACAAGTGCTTTAATGGCACAAAAAAGCAGAATGTTGGTGCTGCGTGATCAGCGGTAAATGTCTCCCTCTCCTCTCTCCTGATTTCATTTAAAACTGTCCTTGGGGGATCAGGAGGCTGGGCCAGTTTCCACAGACCTAGTGGGAAGAGAATGATTTCTCAGTGAGATTCATAATGAAAAATGGTTTCTGTTTCCTGGGCTAGCTGCTTCTCCATCATCTTAATTGCCTGCCCTTCACTTGATATCTGGGCTGGATTAATTCTCGGAGAATGGAACCATTTTCTTGATGGAAACTCTCAGCTCTGATGGGAAAGAAAAAGAGAAGGGGAATAATGGGGTTTTAGTTTTTGTCCTGATGCAATTTGGAAACTCCGCCAACTTAAAGGTATCTTAGAGACAAGTTTTCTGTTTTCCTTTCCTTGTTCTCATCCTAAATTTGACACTTAGGTCCCATTCTTTCCTCTTTGCCTTTCCCCTTTAATAAATATACATTGGCATGCATTAATGAAATACCTACTGTGTGCAACGCATGGTGCTAGGTGGCTTCACAAGCCCACATTTTCATCCCATCTTCTCCAACATTTGCAAAGGAGTAAACTGTAAAATCTCTCTCTTCACCCCCTTGTAACTATTTTTTCTGGCTTTGGTTTTGCCTCTTTATATTGCTCTTCAAGTGAAGAGATTGAGATTCCCTGTATTTTAAGCTACTTGTGACAAAGCAGGTAATTCTTATATATCAAAGAGAACACATGAATATCCTTTCCCAGTGGGACTGCAGCCTCCATCAGTGGCTTTCCTGGGTTTGTGGTTTCTGCTGGTTATTTTTCTATTGAATAGAGGACAAGGGGTGGGAGGGAGTTGTACAAATAACAGGTCATCATTCCGTTCTTTTTTTTTTTTTAATTTTTTATTTATTATTTATTTATTATTTTTATTTTTGGCTGTGTTGGGTCTTTGTTTCTGTGTGAGGGCTTTCTCCAGTTGCGGCGAGTGGGGGCCAGTCTTCATCGCGGTGCACAGGCCTCTCACCACCGCGGCCTCTCTTGTTGCGGAGCACAGGCTCCAGACGCTCAGGCTCAGCAGTTGTGGCTCATGGGCCCAGTCGCTCCGTGGCATGTGGGATCCTCCCAGACCAGGGCTCGAACCCGTGTCCCCTGCACCGGCAGGCAGACTCTCAACCACTGCGCCACCAGGGAAGCCCCATCATTCCGTTCTTTACTGTGTACTTTGCAGGGGGCAGGGTAAACCTCTTATTGCTTGAGGCAGCTACACTGAGCTCTTCTGGTCCTTGCAGACACACACTGTAGATACCAGCACTCTGGCCGACTGCCTTTTGCCAAGGCAGCTGAGTCACAGTGGCAATCAACATGGCACTCCTCCAGGCGGGGGTGCAGAGGTGGCCCCACTGTGAAAACAAAGGGATGATGACACTCGCCTGAGAAACCGGGTGTATAAAATCCCACATCATGTTTGTGTTAAATATTGAGAGAAATGGACCACTGCAACCTATGTCAAACAGAAACTGAGATTACAGCAGTTTTCCAAGTGTGGGAAGCAGAAAACCTATGTTTATGGATACAAACTCTTCAAGATCACTAGAATCATTTCATAAAGGAATCTTTAAGAGGTAAATAATGAGTATTAGCCTTATTTATAGAGAATCCAGGATAGGAAGTTGCATGATTTTTCGTGACGATGCACCTGGCCTCTAACCTAATCATCTTGGTCTGTAAATTCCCATCATCAACATTTGTGTTTTCTTTTAACAGGCCGTATCCACACCTTTCCTTCTTCAGGTTAATCCTTAGTGGGGTCCTCAGGAAGCCATTTCTGGATGTGGGCTGAGGGGCTGTGCATTGTACTGATCAGGAACCGAGACTCTGGGGTAGGGCTGTTTGGTTGGAATCCCTTCTCTGCTTTGTAGCTGTGTGACCTTGACAAGTTGTTTACCCTCTCTGAGCCTCAGTTGCCCCAGAAGGTGCCATAGGATTACACGAGATAATACGTGTAAGGAGTCTAGCACAGTGCCTGGCCCAAAGGCCCAGTAAATATCAGATACGATTTGTATTTATTACCAACTAAACCCCAAAGGGAATTTTAGTTGCATTTGTTTCACCAGTTTTTCTTTTTATGCTAGTCAGGATAGAGTTTTTGGTGTAGGTTTTTTTTTTTTTTTCCTCCCTTGTCATCTCTTTTCATCACTCTCCTCAACCCAGGAAAAGGTGACCGTGAAACAATGATTTGAAATGAGGTCTGCTTTGCGCTGCTCCATTGGGAAGAGGCTTTGATCACCAGCCGTGCTGTGAGGGTGTGGCTCTGCCCATGATAACAGTCGGCTCTGAAGTTTTAGATATTTTCAAAAAGAGAATCAAAAGGGCAGCTTGTGGCTTCCTGGAGCGTGTGTATAAATGGATCTCTGCCTGTTCCCAATGCCCTGAGGACCACCCCTCGTCCCAGGGCCAGAGCCGGCAGGGAGGGCACAACACATGCCCTTAGCATTCTGGTGGCTTGAAAGCACGGTGCTTCTCTGGGACCCTCATTAGAGCTGGCTGTCCTCAGCCTACGGAGGAGCAGGGCTGCAAGGGCCTCTGTCAGTCAGCATGTGGCTGTGTGCCTGGAGAGGGGGCAGGAGGGCAGGGCCTCCTCTGAGGAGCCAGCCCCAGCAGCATTATGCAAAGTACTTCTCGGAATTTCCGACCTGGCCCTGATGAGACTGGAAGATCACCTTGCAAGTGGGCTGACGCCAGCCTGACAGCTGGCCTGGGCTGCTCACAGCACAGCCCATGCTAGCTGATCAAGTGTGTTCCCTGAAGGCAAGTGGCCCAGCCAGGGTGTCAGGGAAGCTGTCCAGGGGGATGGCACAGGCTGCAACATTGGTTCCCCAAGCTCTGCTTGCCCCCTACACCCAAGCCTGCAGTGCTAGCTCTGAAGGGGAAAAGACCAGCTCTCCTTTTCCACTTGAAAGCAAATCTCTGGGCCTCATGATTTTTGGCTGATGTACACCTGGACTCTACATGACAGCCCCTCACAGAAGTGGCCAAATGTTTCATCAAATAAACCAGCTACTGCAAAGTTAAAAAGGGTAATAAAATAGCAAAGCCAACTTGGGGACTTTGTTCAGAAACCCTGTGACTTCTATGGAGTATTAAGAAAATATTGAACTTTCAAATTTTATGATTTCATGTCCTCTAAGACCACAGACCTCTTATCATGTTCTCTTTTTTAAGCATGAATCCTTTTTATAACAGTTAGAAAGTACACGTATAACATTTTTTCTTCCTTAAACTCAGAATAAAGCCTGGGGAAATTTAATATTCCTGGATTCAGCCTGTGGCTTTGAGATAAGGATTCTTGGAGAGAAGCCTTTTAACTCAGAACAGAATCTGTTTGCAGCTATTGTTCAATTGACGTAAAGTATCTGGTTACTGGGCATGTTGCATAATGCATGACAGTGTAAAGGGACCGTTTTAAGTGCTGACATTGAACTCCTTGGTAACAATGAAGAGTGAAGTAATTTGTTAATTTTTTTAGAAATCCCCTGAAACAATGCTTCTCAAGGCTGAATGATTCAACACTTTAGAGCTGAGATGCCGCTGAGGGTTGTCTGTGTGTGCTCATGCTGATAAGAATTCTGGAAGGAAACAGGAAAAAAACACATGTCATGTCCTCTTTAAGAGCTAGAAAAGCTGTCGGAAGAATTAAGATTAAACCTCATGAGAGTCTGTGGGTGTGGAAAGTCACCAGCTACCTAATATTAACATAGCTTGCAACAGAATGCTGTTGCTAGAAATAGGACAGTCGCATCACTACCACTAAGCAATTTGCATTCGGCGGACCAGCCCCTGGATTCCTCCTGGCTCCTGCTGCCCTCTGGGCATTGCATTTCTGGATGCTTTTAGGGCGGCATTGGGACGTGGCTGTCTGCTTTCACCAAGAACTCTACCCAAAAGAGGAAGCAGCGCGGAGAAGGTCTGCTTTGTTTGCAGGAAAGTGGTCAAGCTACAAGCAAATCTCTAGGCATCTAAGGAATTGTGCAGCTTCTAGATTTCATGTGGTTTCTGACAGGGAGGGGCAAATAAGGCTCTTCGTGCTTTCCTCACCATGGATAATATGTTGCCTCAGTCAAGATTCTCTTATTTCAAAAAATATCCCCTCCATGCAATTAGAAAATATTTATCGATGCTGAGAAACCAAAGAGACGAAGAACAGGTACCATTTTGTTTACATTACCTTTAAGGTTAATGGGGGTTGGATTCTGGGTGTTGCCTTTATGTCACTTGGTGATTTATTTTCTGCTAGTGTACCTGTTTGTAGGCACAAGTCGGCACTTGCTTTCAGCTGTTCAGATTTGGCAGAGGAGCAGGCAGGCATGTGGGGGATTTATTTGAACTTGGAACATTTGGATCCTGAGATTAAGCTCAAATTCAGTTAAAAAAAAAACAAGCCAAAAAAACCAAAACAGCAACCTCTTGCTTTCCTTTCCTCTGAACAGCTGGACTAAACTATCAGAGTAAAACTGTGTGCATTCCTTGAAAATTTTCTCAGGCATCAAATACAAATTTTTAAACTATTAATATCTCGACAAAGAATAATAGCAGGCCCTAGAAATACACTTGTCTTTTTGTATATATTTATGGCTATGTTAATATCACCAGGATTTGCCAAACAAAAAAACATTGTGTAGACTGTAAGTGTGATAGCCTTAAACAGATCACTAATGAGCTGTGAAGATCTTTCAGAAGTAATTAGTCACTTTTTTTGGTGGAAGTTAGGGGATGGAGCACTGCTGATTTTAGTCTTTTTAGCCAATCAAAAGTTAGAATTTCTAGTAGTAGACTAGCAAGTGGGAGTTTAAATATTAAAAAACCTGCTAAAATGTTTGATCACTTCTTTTTAAAAACCATGTATTCATTTTATTGTTTTGAGATTTATCTCATTCTATCCCTTACAATCTATGAAAAAAGCATTTCTAAAAACTGCTTTTCTGAATTGTACCGAATTGTAAGAAGAAGTAGCTGTATCTGATTCGCTTAAATCTGGTGGCTCACTTAGGAAAAAGGATGGCAGTGGTAAAGGACAAATGTGTAGCCACATCGAGGACCCAAAGAGTCATAAATTGCGTGTGTATCATGCTTGTAACTAGAACTGCAAAACCTCATGGGAGACAGTAGCAGTGTCCTGTATTCGAACAAGATGCCCTACTTAATAAAACACTTCCAAGATGTGAAAGCAAAGGTCAGCAGACAGAAAATCCTCTAATGAGAGGTTTCCCAAAAAGTTGATGCATAATTTGGAAAATGAGAATTAATATTACTGTTTGAGGGGAAACTGCTCTTACTCAGTGCCTTAATGATTTTACAAGTAATGGAAATTCAGACTGTGCTCACTAAGGGAGCTAGGCTGGTCCAGATTATCTCTTATTTAGGCAAGGTGTCGAGATTACAAGGAGATCTCCTGGTTTCCAAGTCTCAGCGCATGCTTGCTTTTGAGGTGGAAAGCCAGAGACCCAGGTGCTTGTTCTGGATTGGCCACGCTGGCTAAGTCCATATCCACAGGCTCCTTCAGGCCTCATGATGGGGGGAGGGGAGGGAGTAACAGGGAGGGAGAAGAGGCTAAAATGATGGGGCTGGAACTGTGGAATGTGGATGAAGTGATTTTTTCCCCCTTTTCTCAGTATTATAAATTTTCAGAGATGTGACTATATTGCTTGTACAGTTTATTTTTTTAAGTTTATTTTTTAAATGTCACAAAATTCATACCAAAGACTATTAGAGTTTAACAGGATCCTCTGACTTGGACTGAATGGGTGGTCCCCTTCCCAGTTGACAACCCTTTGGGATGACCTGGAACAGCTATGAGCATTGTGCTGATTTCTTAACTTGCTATATAAACTAATGGACAAAATCAGAGAAATAACATATTCAGTTCCTTTCTGAAACCGGTTAACAGCTCTGCAGCATAACGTCTCACAGAATTAGAGAAATGAGGTCAGAGTCAATCATGGCTAACCTTGGGAAGCTTGTTGGAAAGTTAGAAAGGAGGTTAGTAATGCCTATAGTTTTAGGACCTGCACTGGCTGTCTCTATTCCTTACATTCCCATGGGATGGATCCTCATTACAAAGGTACCGGGAAGGCAGACTTTGAGACTGTAAGAGGCCTTGCCCAAGGCCACCCAGCCAGAAAGTACTGAAGGCAAATTTGAACTCCCGTCTGCCTGGCTTTAAACTGGACCCATTTTACCATGCTTGATCTCTTAACAATCTAGTGACAGCAACAGAGCTTATACTGCCCTGCTATGGCTTCATCAACTTAAATCTCTTCTTCCATGTGTCCCACAGATGAGGGATCAGAAAGTACAGGATGACTAATTAATAGACAAGAACTTGGGATGATCTGGTGCCTTGCTCTCTCTTGAATAGAAAACTTCTTTCTGAACAAGAAATAAGATCTAAGACCTGACCTGGCATGTCTTGCCTATTTAATGGTAAATCTGCTCAGAAGGAGGAGAGTGGTCTTGGGGGCCAGAGGGCACGTACAATGGCTATATATAAAGATATATTTTTGGAATTAGACCTTTGAACTAGTATAATGTCATCTTCCAACAAAATTAATACACATAATTTTTTTTTACTATCTCTCCATATTCTTGTTATCTGAAAATGCAATCATGTCACCATTGATGTCCTTGTATATAAACATGGATACAAATGTTGACCTAGCTAGGACTGAATACTGCGCTAACAGGGCTCTGCTTTGTCATCTTGTTTTGTGAAATTCCTTTGATGATTAAGCAAGTTTTTTTTGTGTATATTGTGTGTGGCGCATTTTTATAGGTGATGAAGATGTAAAAATGGATCAGGTGTAGTGTAACCCCTCTGTGATGCTTACAGTCTTAATTAGTAGAAAGAGCTGTACTCAAGTGTTTATAATATGAGGCAAAAACCATGCACTGCAGTCATAGCAGGTATTTCTGGCTCAAGACCTGCCCTGATAGTTTAAAATGAGGAGAGTGGTCTTTGGGGGTCAGGGGTTATGTTTAGTAGCTATACTTTAATTAAGGATTAGAACCAGATTTTGTTTTGGAGGCTGTTCTAAAGTTTCCCTTCAATGGCTTAAGAAGAGTTTTCCAGTTCAAACAGGATCACTGAAGTTTTATTTCTTGCTTTGTTTCTTAGTGAATGCTAACCTCAGTGCTGGGTTGTTAAATACGTATTTGGATTTAATTTGAACCTTAGAAACTTAGTTCTTCATTTTGGCTCTTATACCTGCTCTGAATAACAATATAAAAGTTAAGGACTCCCCTCACACACCCCCAAAAAGCTATGTTGAGATTTGGAATACTGCATAGGGTGTTGGGTTGCTGATGCAGGCTTTCCTCTCTAGGTAAAATGATAGAAATTTTACTACAGCTTGGTTAAAGAAATGTTGAGTTTTCAGCTCCTTAAAGTAAGTGTGTTGGTTATATCTTGAGAGTATACCGAAGTTATCCATTTTTAAAAGCCTCTAAAAAAAGTCATGAAATGCTCAAATGACGTCTCAGGGGAGAACTAAAGGCCTTTGCCCCATGTGCTTGGGTAGAGAAAAAGCTTTATTTCTTTAGAAGCAGAAGGAAAAAGATGATCCTTGTATAATTTAAGATAGAAGAGATTCTACCCCATTTCTGTGGAGGAATTTGCATGATTATATATAGGTAACACTGACAGTTAAATTGCTGTGGTAACACGAAGCTGAACCTTAATATTTGTGACCATTAAATATGATACAAAAGTTGAACTATTTTATCATGGTAAATGCAACGGTCTACTCTATCTGAAGGGAGAAATTAAAAAAAAAAAAAAGCTATTTTTTCACCAAAAAAGGTCTCCAACAATTTTCTTCATGCCTGAGTCTGTTCGGGCTGCTGTAACAAAATATCATAGACTGGGTGGCTTATAAACAACAGAAATTTATCTCTCACAGTTCTGGGGGCTGAAAGCCCAAGATCAAGGTGCCGGCAGATTTGATGCCTGGTGAGACCCACTTCCTGGTTTCAGATGCTGACTTCTAGGCTGTGTCCTCACATGGCAGAAGGGGAGGAGGGAGCTCTCCGGCTTCTCATTTACAAGGTCACTAATGCCACTCATGAGGGCTCTGTCCTCATGACCTGTCACCTACCAAAGGCCCCTCTCCTAATACCATCACACCGGGGATTAGGATATCAACATACGAACCTGGGGGACACAAACATTCAGTCTGCAGCACTCCATAGCCTGTAAATGCCCAAGGATTGTAACTGGTGGCTTTCATGAAGATGAATGGCTTTCTGGTCACAGCACCCACTCTTCATACTCATCCCCTCTCCCAAACCTCTTCTCTATCTGAGAAAGGGTTCAGATAGAACCCTTTTGCACCACCATCCATCCTGTTACTCGGGCAGAGAACTCGAGTCGTCCTTGGCACTTTCTGCTCCCTCGGTCAATATCTAATTTATCAGCAAATCCTTTCAATTTTATCCCGAAATATGCCTCCAATCATTCAGTCTACTTCTCCCTCTTGCCACCCTAGCCCAATAGGCCATCTCCCTTCTTGTCCGAAGTACTGTGATAGCCTTCTCGTTGGTCTCTCTCCAGCCACTGCTGTCCTGTCTAATGGGTTCTTCACACTGCAGCCGGCGGGGCAGGGGGGTCTTCTAGAGACAAACCTGACCATGAAACTCCCCAGACCCACGCTTCTGATCTTTCACTGGCTTCTACTTGTTTTTAGGATAAAGACAGAGTTCCCCATCACAGAGCGCTGTGCAGTGTGCAGTCCGGCCCGATGTGCTCTCCTGCTGCACACTTGCCTGGCCTCCCTCTGCTCTCTGCGCCCCAAATACAATACTCTTCTCCTCTCCCTGCTTCCCTGCCGCATCCTGGTCAGGGCCTTTGTCCCACTGCCCCCTCACTATCCTCCCCTAGTTAATACCTACTCTTCCTTCTGATCTTAATTCAGTATGAGGTCCCTGAGGGCAGCCTTTTCTGACTTTCCCACCTTGGTCCTCTCTCTCAATGGTACTTTGGAGGCACCTTATGCCTCTCTGTTGCTGTACTTATCCCAGTAGCAATTGTGCACCTATTTGTGGGACTATTTGATTCCCAGAATGTCCTGGAGGATAAGCAAAGTACCTGTTGGATGGAAGGCACTGAGAACAAGTTTGTGGAGTTAGCTCTCAGGGACCAGGTGATGTAGGTGGCAGTGGTGAGGGGACTAGGGGGTAATGAATGCTATTCTGAGACAGAGGTGTTTGAGGGAATCCTGAATGTTAGGCTCTGTGAGGAAGAAATTTAAGGGGTGATTTTTTTGTGTATGCATTTGTTTTTTGTGTGTTTCATAAGACACACAGGGCTAATTTGTAGAGAAAAATGGAGGTGCATTTGGGAGGTTCCAGAGGAAATAACCATAACTAATGGGCAGAACTGCAGGGGGAGGTTGTGATACAATAATAAGGATGGACTTTCTAAAAAGGAGAGGTAAAGAGATGGGCCACCTTTTGCAGAGGGCGGGGTATGTGACCCTCCTCAGGGGATGTTGTAGTGACAGTTTCTGCATCATGAAAGAGAAGACTGGATGACTCACAAGACCCCTTTCAGCCCCAAGATTCTGGTGCAGTGAGCAATAGAAAGATGGACGATTCAGAGACCTTAGGAAAAAGAGCGGGCACAGTTGCAGCAGCTAGAGTTCACTTGTTTTTTTCAGTTAGTGGTAAATACTCCACAATCTGAGCATGTTGCTCTGGAATCTAAGGCCAAAGAAGACAGAATCAAACGTCTTTGGAGATTCAGGTAGCATGTAATCCTCCATCAAGGAAGGGAAATATTGCTGTATCCAGAAAACACCTCAGGTGAAAAGCTTATGCACCAATGACTAGCTTTTCTGCTCCTGATCCACCACTGAACTACCTGTACCCATAGTTTTATAGGTTTTATAACCCTCTCCAGTATAAAGGTAAATAACTAAGTATACTTATGTAGTCATTGATGAACAGGTACACGGAGAAATTTCAGGTTATTTTGTGGCATTTTAATCGCTTTTTTCCCCTTAATATCAAAAACCTCTTTTACTTTCTTTTTTCCTGCATTTAGTGCTGACAACTAGTTGCTTATTACGGTCCCTTTTGAAGGTATTCCCCCCTTCTTGTCCATATTGTCACAGCTGTGAACTGTTAGACACTCCTGGGAGACACTTGGACCCTGAGTTAACTTCTGAGCTACCTCTAATCTTGTTATCTGCTTCTAAACTTTCCTAATCTACTGTGCTCAGATGTCTTTGAAACACAGGATGAATTGGATGAACACCAAAACCTTTGTCTTTGAAATAATTAACTACATTAACTCAAATGTAAAACCCTTTTTTGTGAACCATGGTGTAGCTTTTTATGCAGATTTCTAAATTTGCTATCCTATCCTATTTCTTACACAGTTTGTCTGTAACATTTTATTTGCTAACTTTTGTTCAGAATGGAAGATGACATATTTTCTCACCTTGTACAAATAGTTCCATGTCTTAACAGAAAAAGGAATGAACTTCCCACATATGTTGTGCTGCTCAAAATTTGCTGTGAAGAGAGCAGGAAAGATGCTGGAATTATCTCTTTCCTATTCATCCTAAAGGCAGCATATTAGTAAGGTTATTTCAAGTAATACAACTTGGATTATACATTCAAGAATAAGGAATTTAAAAAAAATTTTTTTTTAATTTTTATTTATTTATTTATGGCTGTGTTGGGTCTTCGTTTCTGTGCGAGGGCTTTCTCTAGTTGCGGAGAGCGGGGGCCACTCTTCATCGCGGTGCGCGGGCCTCTCACTATCGCGGCCTCTCTTGTTGCGGAGCACAGGCTCCAGATGCACAGGCTCAGTAGTTGTGGCTCACGGGGCCCAGCCGCTCCGCGGCATGTGTGATCTTCCCAGACCAGGGCTCGAACCCGTGTCCCCTGCATTGGCAGGCGGATTCTCAACCACTGCGCCACCAGGGAAGCCCTGAAATTTTTACTAAATGTCTTGTATGTGCCAGGCACTTGGCAATGTCCTTTATATACATTGTCATTTAATCTTCATAATAACCTTACAAAATTGGTGGTATTATCTCCACTTCATGGATGAGAAAACTGAAGTCTCAAGATGTAAGGTAACTTGGTACATAGCTTATACGTGATGGCAGTAAGATTTTAGCTCCAGGTTTGCCTGTCTGACTCTACAGCCTGATTCATTGCCTCATACTGAGATATCTCCCATAGGTAGGGTCCCTTTCTCCCCTTCTTTCCCTTGCCTCCTCCCTTCTTTTCCTCCCTTTTTCCTTGGTGTGTTCTCATTAATTAAGGATAAAGGGGTTTTAAAAATAAAACCACCATAACTACTGTGCAGGAAAGACACCTTAAATCCTTTTAGGTGGAGATCCACGTTTTTGAAAGGTTTGAAGTTTATTCAATTTGGGGAAACTTCTTTTAAGAAAAAGAATGCAAAATTATAAATATTAAATTGGATACAAAGTGAAGACTTAGAATGAAATCACAATAAATTACAAATTTGGGTGACAAATACAATAAATATCACAAAATCTAAAAAAAACATAAGCATTTTTACTAATTCACGGATGCATCCTAAGGTGTCTTGTTCCTACATTTTTGGACTTCAGAGTCTTTAATCACCACTTTATGTGAAAATGACTTTCTAATATTTTCTAAAGCGATAATTGAAAGATAATTCAGATACTCCTAGCATAGTTAATTTATACTTGGTTTTTATTAGCATCTAGAAAACTTCTATAGACTAGCTTCTGGCTGTTTCTCCTTTACCAGCCATACACTTCAGGTGCTGGGCACCACTGGACACATTTATATAAAGATTTCAGGCCTTGTGATTTAGTACAGTAGGTAGTGGGAATATTCCTGGATGTCCTTTCTCTACGAGGACAGCTAGCATTGACCTAACCATACACAGACATGACTACAAATCACCTTTATATATCACTAAATACAAATAAAATCTAAATGTATCCCCATCTCAACTTCCTTTAAGCCAGATCCAGAATTTTGCCCTTGGCTGTTCCAGTGCTACATAATAGGAGAAGTGTGAAGGGGGAAAAGTCAGCAAAAAAGAGTACTCTATAATCAAAATCAACTGCAGTTAAAATATCTTTTGCAAATTTTACCAAACCATGAGACCATTGCTAGGGTCTCTTTTAGGACCTTAAAAGGGGCATCTGCAAGTGAGGGGCCCTGAAACTTAATTTTCCTTGGTTTCCAAGAAAATCCAGCTCTGGAAGAATGGTATAACAAACAAACAACAAACAAACAGAAAGGTGTTTTGCTACCATATGCAAGAGTCCATGCCATAGGGTGGCTTCCAAAGTAATGAATGAGATCCTGTTCTGAACAGCTTGAGCTCCCAAACCCATTGAATGAAGCAGAGGATATTCTCTCAGTGTATTGTGTTCTATAGTAAATAGTACCATGGAGATGAAGATGTTCTGGTACTGCTAAAACTCAAAGGTCCGCCACCCCCATTCCCATTTATATTTACAAAAGACATTATTTGTAATGGGATTATTTGCAAATACAATAGATCTCAAAACTCCTATATTGGTCTAATTAATATTAAATACACCATTTACTATCCTTCCAAGCAGGCCAGTTAACACACACAGAGAAAGAGCATGTTAATGCTGTTAAAGACTACACAGTAGAAAAATTATAGCAGCACTAAAGACTAAGATTTCATTGAGATGTGATCAAGCTTTTGTAAACTCATCTGTTATTAGCAATTATAACATAGTTACTATAACTTGTCTCTGGATAAAATCACCTTTATGTTGGATTTCTTTACTGAATTGTTCTCACTGGTAATGTATTTGAATACCCAGATTTCTTGTGTACATTTTCCTTTTAGTGGAAACTCGTGATTCATCTTACTCCTCTTCCTTTGTTCTATGAGTGACTGTCCTTATATTTGTGTCCTGTACCGTTTACCCTACTATAATATTTACCACTAAACTGGACTATGGCCTATATGTACATCTCAAAATAAGTAAAGCATATTATAGAAGTATTTTGGTCTTATATAATGAGTGCATAATCAAATTGTTTAGTGATTGATTAGTGTAAAATCCTATTTCACTAATGTTGAAATACTACCCTCTGCCCGACATATAATTTTTGTATAACGCACTTAAAATTTTTTTTATACCCTCTGAAACGTTACACAGCTTGTTGTTTTGTTTTTGAGGGATGAAACTGTTTCTCTGAGGAATACACTGTTTCAAGAGAATGGCAGTTTTTATTTATGAAGCTTCCCCCCCCCCCCTTCTTTCATCTAACTGGTGCTGCTAAAGCCTGATACACCTGGTCAAAGAAGCATTGTTCCAAAGGTCCTGAGCTGATATAGGAAAACAAAGGCTGACTTCATAGCTGGGAACATAACCATAGCTCCACTGCCACTGCACTGCACTTTTGTTCTCTTCTCTTCCAGCATGGCTATGTGGATGTGATGCTCAGAGTCACTTAAGAGGGGAGACGTATGATCTCTTTATGGTCTTAATGCCCTTTCCCTGGGTCTTTTAAAATAACTGGTCTTAAGCCAACAGGTGACTACTCAAAGTTCAAAGCCCTTTATGATTTAAGAACGCTGGGAGCTTTAAAATTCTGATATATGTTCTCAGTCATTCTTCAGAATTGAGGACTATTAGCACAATCAAAATATTTTTACATGAAAGTTTTATGTTTCTTGTAGATCAGCGCTTAAACTTTAGCACCTGAAGTACGAAACTACAGAATGCAGGGCCCTACCCGCAGAGTTGCTAATTCAGTAGGTTTGAGGTGGAGCCCGAAATCTGCATTTCTAAAAAGTACTAAGGTGGCAGGGATCATAGTTTGAGAACTACTGATGAAGATCATTTGATGATGCATATTTTCAAAATCAAAGCTGACAGGGTTTGCTGTACCTTCTCAAGAATAGCGCATGTGCCCTTTAGAAGATGGAGAGTCGTTGCTAAAGCCAGGGGGATAGTGATGATGACTTACAGCTTCACAGGTCCTTATCGACCATTTCCTGCCCACAGCTGCCCCAGCCCTAGTAGCATGACACAATGCTTAGTAATGAAAGAAATCATTAAAGTGTCTTTGCTATAAGAATATAACTGAAAATGTTCTTATTTTTTTAGTTCTTTTGTAGCTGTTTACTGATTAAACTGATGCAGCAACTGACAATTTTAATTGTTGATTTAAATTATGGAATATAAAAAAGGTATAATAGTTGTTATGTCCTCCCTACTATCTAAAGCCATTATGAGGTCTTAACATTAAGACCTTAGTCGTCTTGTCTAAGAATTAAGAGTAGATGCCGTGGTCCCTAAGGAAATAAGTCAAGACTGTGCTGGGAATTACAGTTTTTGACTTTGTCAGGCATTGATATGCATGATATCAAAATCCAAAGCACAAGCTCAGCTGAAATTTCCTACTTGCATAGAAGCAGCCACCTCAACATTGTTAACTTTTAATTTCAAATGGTTACCTGAGTTCAAAATCCAAGTCTGAAATTTCATCTGTTCTGGGCAGTGCTCAGTATTTAACACTTCTTGCAATGATTAGTACTTATTCCCGTTCAGATCGAGTTGTCCTAGCTAACCCCTTTGGAGATATGAGTTCATTTTTAAGCCTTTGAAAATCCCTTAATTTTTCTTTGCTTTATAGGAAAGTAGCAGCTCATATTTTAGTTTGATCATAGAAAGCAAGAAGCAAAGTTGGGATTATGTTTATTCATTCAACAACAGATTTTTTTTATGATGACCATTTTCCAGATTACACATTTATTCAATAGGTCTTATATATTTACTATAGACAAAATATTTTGGGACCAGAGATGAATTATGCCAATTTGGAAACTGGACAGAATAGCTTTTAAATGGGTTCATTTTTATCTCAAATCTTGGGGTATATGTAATATGGAATATTCTATGTCTATTTTCCATGGAAATAATGAAGTGCAGAGTTGGCTCTTGGACATGAACTCACACTCACTTTTCCTCCTTCCCTTTCTTACCCTCGCTCACCTGAACCCCTGACCTGCCCACATCTCCAACCCAGAAGATTGGTAGTACTACATACCAAAGATCCCAAATATCACTGCATGCTCAGAACCCTTGAACGGGGAAACTGAGTCATACTTGGAATAAACTTCTTTAAAAATAAAAAGAATATACTTTAAATTTCCTAGTTTCTTCTGCTCATTTTTGAGCCCATCTGATTTTTATTCTTGCTTCCAGTTTTTACTCTTCCACTACTGCTAAGACATAGAACCAAGAAGATGTATAGCAATTCTGGCAGGTGGTTGTTATGACACTCATTTCATAGGACACTTCTTGCAATAAGACTGTATTTCCCCAGACTTGACCCGTAGCAGGTCCCTTATAAGAAGGAAAATACTTTTGTTCTGTTGGAGTAGGTTGACTTACAAAATGAAGAATTATCTTTATATGCTTTTAGAATATTCTACTTAAAATAGTCCACTTAAAATATGACAACTTTTTTTAGAATATTCCACTTAAAATATGACTTTTTTTCTTCTAGCAGCTATGTAAAATTCCTTAATTATTAACCTTTGGTACTTAAAACAATGTTAAAAGAGTCTTTAAGACATTGAGGAAAGATTTAAAATAACCTTTTCTAAGTTAATTTTTAAATCCTAAAGGCCACATATATCTTTATCATCCAGGTTTCTAAAAATGCCAGCTATCAAATTTGATATTAAAACAGGATGCCTCACAACCTTTGTGTAATAAGGCACAGTATAAATAAAATTAGAACATCACGTCTGTCCTTCCTTAATCTTCCCTATTTGTAATATTTCCCTAAGCAGAGATGCCTGACAAATTTCCCCTCTATTGCCCACGTGTGTCCACTTTTCGCATCAGATATATTTAATTTTGCAGGTTAAATATTCAGAACAAAATGGGAGTAAAGATTTTTAGAGCATTGATTTCTAAAGAATTAAGAGGAAACTTGAACATAATACATTTCGTTGCCATCAATCTCATTCTACCTCGTAATAGTCCATGCCTTTGCTTATTTCTCCGTATGATAATCTTACACTTTTATAGCACTTATAATTCACAACCTGTCTTCATTTTATCAGGTCCTCACAACGATCTTTTGAGGGAGAAAGGGTAGTTGTTATGCCCAGATCTATATATATTCTCATAATATATGTGTATGTATATATGTGAATGTGTGTACACACATATGTTTGTATGTGTATGTAATGCAGTGTACCTATATTTTAGTCCTCTTTCCCTGAGATGAGGAAGTGGAGATTGCTACACAAAAGTTTCATGGTGGGTCAGCTGGTCAGAGAAGGAAATGCTGGGAGAAGGAAGATTTCTGATGCTTGTGGCCCAAGCATTCCTCACTGCTCTGGCTTGAATATTGTTAATAAATGCTGCCTTTCATATACATAGGAAGTCAAAGTTGGTGCTACTGATATTGGCTAGCTTGGTGGAGGAGCTAGCTTGGTACAGGCATAGAACAGAAGACCACTCTGCAGAGATATGTTGATGAAGCTTAAGGTTCAGCTAAGTGGTTGAAAGCTATCCTTTACGGGTTTTGCTGCTCCAGTGCCTTGGAATTTGTGAGATGACGCATGAAGTATGTAACAATTCTTCTTAACAAAGCTGGTGTTGTCCAGTTTCTTTTTTGGCTTGGCAATAGGAATAATGACTTTCACAATTTAGGCAACCAAAGAGTAAAATTCTAGTGTAAGTTACTTTAGATATAAGCAATGGAGTGATAAATCTTGGGGGGTGGGTAATTAGGAATTCAGTGTCAATGCAGGAGTATTGCAGTTCACAACAGATAATTCTGAAAAGTTGCCGGAGATAAAATGTTTGAGCTCATTAAAGCAATCCAATAGAAAATTACCCTCTATTTTGTAAGATCATATGTTAATAACAAATAACGTCTATATCTATACATTTCCTACTTTAGATGCTTTCTTGTGTTTTTAATGTGATGCTGTGGTGGTGTCAAGGTCCAGTAAGTATAGTAATAATCATTACAAATTGATTACAACACTGAGCAAGAGATAGCACATTCACTGTTGTACCAATCATAGCCTTATGTGTGTCACCACTAAGTAGACAAAAATCATTAAGCATGAAAGCCAAAGGTGGTCATATACATAGTAACTCCGAGACTTGAAATGTTTCATCTTGATTTTTATGGTTTCACTTCTGAAATTTAAAAGTGACCTTGCCGAATAAAATCTCAATGTTTCTTCAATCAAGAAACCTGCCCAGGATTTTTGATCCTAGACTAGTTCCACTTAACCTGGGCCAAAGAGAACAGGTAACCCGGTCCGTTTGTTATCCTGTCCCCTGAGTTCTTTGCAGGATGCGCTGGAACTCAGCAGGTGTAGACCTGCCCTCTAGTGGATCTGGGTGCGCGACGACTTAGGTTCAACGTCTGCTGTGTCTGGCTTGACAAGGATTATTAAACTCAGTCGTCCATCAAAAGTGACCTGTTGGGGGTCTGGATTAGGTGCTAAGCAAGTGAAAAGTTCAAGTGGCAAAAGAGAACCTGCGGCTGAAGGTAATGCCCGTTCTTCAGCTTCCATCTGGGGACACGAGGCTTTCAATTGTTCCAGCCTCTCGGGTTGCACACTCGAACGGATGCGAAGCCCTACCCTGAGCTCTCGGAGCTCTTGGCTCTCTTTGCACGCGGGCGCTGAGGCAAACCCCCATCGTGATGGAACTTTGGGAAGTGGCCCCGCGGGGCCCCGCCCCGCGGTCAGCGCAGAGCAGCCGTGACTGGCTTGCAAGTGAAGCCGCGGGGTCCCCGCGTCGCCTGCCCATATTGTGACGGCCGCCCAGCGGGAGCGGCTTCCCACCGCATCGTCGGGGCGCTCAGACACCTCGGGGGCCCAGAACATGTCTGCGCCTGCCCGCGGTCCGGGCCAGCGGCTGCTTCCTGAGGGCGCGCGGCCGGCGCGGGGGAGCTGGCAGCTCTCCCACGCTTGCGCCCGGCGGGTGGGTAGAAACGCCGGTCACGTCTCCGGGGTGGCCAAGGGGCCGCCGTAGGGCAGGTGGGGCCGGGGCCAGCGCTCCCAGCCAGAGCACCTCGGGGCGGGCGGTCAGGCTCCGCTCATTTCCGCCGTCCGTGCCCGGGCGTGCATGTGCGCCTGCGCGCGCGCCCCTTGCGGCGGAAGTGGTGGCGACAAAGCTCGGTCCGCCTGGGCCCGGGAGTGCGGGGCGGGCCCAGGGTGCGGGGCGCGCCGGGGCGGCGGGCGGTGGGGAGGGCGGAGCCCAGGAGGCGGAGGCGGGAGCAGACCAGCACAGCCGCACCGAGCCGCCCGAGACCAGTCCCCTCACCTGCTGCCCTTCCCGCCCCGCCCGCCCGCCCTGCCTGCCCTCCCGGTTGCCGCCCCCACGCCGGGAGAGGCGCCCGTCTGGCGCCGCCGTTCGGCGAGCCGCTCCCGCGAGCCCGCGGGTGAGTCCCCCGCAGCCCAGAAAATGGGTCTGGGGCTTTGGGGGGCGCCCGGATTACCTCTTGTCCCCCGTTTCTAGAAACTTCCAGGTCTTGGGGGCGTCCGGGGTACCCGGCTGGAGGCGTCTCCGGGGCGCTGCCCCGCCCCACCGGCGTGAGTCGGGGGATGCGGGCAGCCAGGGGGCGGGCGCGGGGCCTGGGGGGCGGTGGGCGGCGGTCCTTCCCCGCACCCGTCAGCGCCGCTTCTCCGGTTTCTTTTGCAGATGCTGCTGCTAGGGGTGGTGGGCGCAGCCGCGGGTCGTGTGGCCGGGAGCGGGGGTGACGGCCTGGGATTCCGGGGGCCTCTCTTCTTGCCCTCCTCTCCTCTCTCTTCCCAGTGTGGCCGTGGCTGACACTAAAGACTTTGTAGCCATCAACCCAAGTGCAGTTTCGATGGAAGATGAAGGTAAAGGCCCCCGGCAGGCGGGTTGCAGCGCGGAGTTGAGGGTGTGGTGGTTGGCTTTTAAGTTGTCTGTCTTTCGCCACCTTTTTAATTCTCTGATTTTATTTTTTCCTTTGTGAAGTGTCCAAGGAATTGCTTTCCTAGGATATCTAGCTTTTATTTTGGTAACATAGGGCGTTTCGGAAATTAAGGTTCTGTAGGGTGACTGAGCTTGATTCTGCTTTCCCGAGGAACCTGCTTCTTTAGCTTAGGGGATGGAAGGGAAGTTTTCATTTCAGATGGCATCTCTGCATGTTTCCATAGTCTCTGAGAGAGGAATCACTCCAGGGGAAGTGGAGATGGGGAGGGAAGGCTCTGCATTGCATCCCTGTATATTTGCATATCAAGCCTTGATTTGGTGTAACTGGATTCGTTTATAAGAAAGAAAACGATTTTTTATTAAATGCAGCTTTGGGGAAAAAAAATTCATTGTTTTTCAGTTCACAAAAATCAATTCTGATTTTAACGAAATATTATGAGGTGATTTCCTTTCTTAAAGTTCCTCATTTCAAAACATGCTTTGGGAGGTTGACAGTGGAACCTGTTTGTCCACTGTATGCTGCACGTGCACTGGATTATCATTCACATGTTACTTGATTCCTTTGGCCTTATAAAAAATTTAATGCTTTTCATACACTGATTATTTTTTAAAAGCATTGAACAACTCTGAATCAATGATGTTGTTTTTCCCCTCCTGAAACAAGCGCACTTATTCTTTGGGCTGACTTCTGACTTGTGTGTGATAATCTTTTTTCATTTATTCCTTTTTTTTTTTTTTTTTGAGTGGGGCTGTAAGTTGCTATGAAAGATATTTACAAATTACATTTTGTTTTCATGTATCTTTGGTTTTTAAAATCTATATCTGGTACAAAGGAGCTGCAGTTGGGCTTGCTGGCTGCTTTCTAATTTGTTTTTCTGTTGTTGCAAATGTAAGCTTGATTGTCCTAAGTAGGACTAGTTATTTTAAACTAGACTTTTCTTATATGCGATAATCTGTTTTGCTATCTGAGACCCCTGGGATATGAGGGAAATATGATGAGAGGCATGATTATCTTGCTTAATTTTACTCTGGATGGATAATTTGTGGAAGACATTTTCTGAAATACTCATGTATATAACTGCAGCGGACTTTTACTGTCTAACTGGATCTTTAGAAACAACATTCGAAAGCAATGATATTTGTCTGGTGGTATGGAAAATCAGTTTTCTGAGGTTTTTTCTACTTTGTCTTTTAGTTTATAGATTTAAGGAAGGCAGATCCTTTCTGTAAAAGAGACAAAGGATATTAAATGTCTTCATATACCTGTTTCTTGGTAGTTGAATCTTAAATAACATGTTAAACTTGAGCTTCGGTTTTTAGAATGTTACCAGATTTAAGAGTGTAGCCTAAAGTCAGTGGATTGTTAGATGTTGCTTTTCTGTTTCTTGATCTCTTAGGAAAAGGAGCATGACTAATAAAGCTGACTGTCATTGTCTGTTCAGGTGGGAGGGAGTGGTTGTGAGATGGGAGCATGGTGCACGCTTATGTCTGAGTCTCTGTACTCTATGGCCAAATAATGATTTGGCCTCATAGTAAAAGATTATACAATTCTTAAAAACTAGTGGAGGTTTTGTGCCTCATAATGATCGAGGCCATTTTTGTCAGTTTCTCATTACCATAACACTTCTTTTTCTTTTCTTAAACATTTTTAAGAACTTGTATATAGCCTAGAAATTTTCAAAACCAATTGGCCATTTTGAAATACATAGATTACTGTCGCTTTCCTTTCTACAGTTAGTATTCTCTTTTATATGAGATATAGTAACATCTTAGGGGTGTGAAACAAAAACAGACTGGAATTATACCTTAACCACTAAAAGTTGTGTGATTTTAAGCAAATTAACCTTTCTAAACCTCTGTTTCCTCATCTATAAATCGGGATTGATAATACTTAGCTTACATAGTTAGGAGGGTTAAATGAGAAACTGTATAAATTCTCTTGGGAGAGAGGATGGCTAGCATTTAAGAGCATGCACTGTGGAACCAGGCAACTTGATTTGAATGCTGGATCCCCACTTACCATCATTTGGCCTTGGGCACATTAGTAAAGCGTTTTGTGCTTCAGTTTCTTTATCTGTGAAATAAAGATACTGGTAGAACCTACCTTATTAGTAGCATTTAGGTTGTTAGCATTTAGAATAGTATCTGGCATATATAGTAGTGCTCAATAAATGCTAATTGTAAATAGCCTAGCCCAGTGTTTGCATACTAATATGCCACCTGCCATTAATGTTGTTATGACATTGAATGTTTTTTTGGTTAATAAATTTATTTATTTATTTACTTAGGGCTGCATTGGGTCTTTGTTGCTGCGCGGGCTTTTCTCTAGTTGCAGTGAGTGGGGGCTGCTCTTCATTGCGGTGCGTGGGCTTTTCGTTGCGGTGGCTTCTCTTGTTGCGGAGCACGGGCTCTAGGCGCACGGGCTTCAGTAGCTGTGGCTTGCGGGCTCTAGAGCGCAGGCTCAGTAGTTGTGGCGCATGGGCTTAGTTGCTCCGTGGCATGTGGGATCTTCCCGGACCAGGGCTTGAAGCCGTGTCTCCTGCATTGGGAGGTAGATTCTTAACCACTGCGCCACCAGGGAAGCCCATGACATTGAATGTTGAAAGGGGGTACAGTAGTGGCCAAAATGCTCTGTGTGAAGTTTTCATTATTAGTTAGGGAGTGGGTGGAGTTAAGTGCAGAATTTTCTGTAGTGTAAGGCTTTAAGCCCATAGAGAAGTTGGGGCTCTACCAACAAACCAGAGGACAGTGTAGAAAGAGACAGGCTTGGATTTGAAGTCAATGCAATTTCCTTTATATGGCTGGTATTTATATATGCATTGGTTAATATGTCTTCCGTCTTCAAGGTTTTAAGTTAATATTGACAAAGGTATACATCTTAGAATTACAGTCATTCCTTAGTATCAGGGGATTGGTTCCAGGAACCCCACACATATCAAAATCTGAGGATGCTCAAGTCCCTTATACAGAATGGTGTAGTAATTTACATATGGCCTGTGCACATCCTCCCTTACACTTTAAATCATCTCTAGATTACTTATAATACCTAATGCAATCTAAATGCTATATAAATAGTTGTAAAAAACAATGTAAATAGTTGCTAGCATGCAACAAATTCAAGTTTTGCTTTTTGAAACTTTCTGGAATTTTCTTTTAGTGTTTTTGATCTGCAGTTGGTTGAATCTGCCACACAGAACCTGTGGATAAGGAGGGCCGAGTTACTCAAATTGTGTTCAGTTAGATTAGTTTAGACTAAGCTTATTGGATACATTTAGAAAAAAATTGAATGAAATGTTACAAGGCTATCATAGGTTATGGACAGAGAAAGACAGTAATAGCAGGGGTCAGAAACATCATTTTAAGATGGTTGTAACTGGGCATCTAATTCAATTTCAATCTCTTTCTTCCTGCATCAGATGTTAGAGAATGTGTGAATTAGAATTATGTCTTTAATATTCCTGTTAATGATAATTTCTTGGTAAAGGGAGGTCTTTTGGCTTGACTTTTGATCATTTCATCAAGTTACTGACCTAAACTTGTGTCCCCCAAGAGGAAATAACAGAAATTTAGCACAACACATTCTTTCTTTCTTTCTTTCTTTCTTTCTTTCTTTCTTTATTTGACTGTGTTGGGTTTTCGTTTCTGTGCGAGGGCTTTCTCTAGTTGCGGCAAGCGGGGGCCACTCTTCATCGCGGTGCGCGGGCCTCTCACTATCGTGGCCTCTCTTGTTGCGGAGCACAGGCTCCAGACGCGCAGGCTCAGTAGTTGTGGCTCACGGGCCTAGTTGCTCCGCAGCATGTGGGATCTTCCCAGACCAGGGCTCGAACCCGTGTCCCTTGCATTGGCAGGCAGACTCCCAACCACTGTGCCACCAGGGAAGCCCGCACAACACATTCTTTATTCTTTCAGAAAACTCTGAGACGTTGAAGGATCCTTGTAGAAATTATTTTCATTTATTTATTTAGTTACATAAAACGAATAACCTGATAAAGTTGGAATAGCAGTAGGACCCTGACACTGAATATATTTGCTACTGTGTACTGGTGTTTGATTTCAGTTCTTTACAGGAAAACTCAGAAATAATAAGGTAGAAGTATTTAGGATGTTACCCATAATACTTTTCTTGATCATTATTTTTTTTGAAACTGTGAAGTATAAATTAAAACTTTTGATTAGGTTGTGAATTTCAGATAGTGGATTTACAGTTATTTTGATTGTGATGTCTTAAAGTCAAAAGGGACAAAGCATTTCCTAAGAACCATTAATATAATGAAGTTCTGTTCTCTGCCTAGGAGAGAGATCAACTTTATTTTTTAAAAAAATAATTTATTTATTTATTTGGCTGCGCTGGGATTTAGTTGCTGCACGTGTGATCTTCGTTGCTGTGTGTGGGATCTTTAGTTGTGGTGTGTGGGATTTTAGTTGCGGCATGCGGGATCTAATTCCCTGACCAGGGATTGAACCTGGGCCCCCTGCATTGGGAGCGTGGAGTCTTAACCTCTGGACCAGCAGGGAAGTCCCGAGAGATCAGTTTTAAAACAGATCCTGGATTTTTTTCTCATCTTAAAGCCTTTCATTTACAGTATAAATAAATTAACGTTTTTGTGCTGTATATTATGTTATGAATGTGTTGTATATATATGTAAATATATATGTTTGTGTGCAGTTATTTCACTAGATTTTGTTTGACCATCTGTTTTAGAGTTTCCCTAGTGGAATGTTTGCTGTACCTACCTCTGGGTCTAAACATTGGGAGGGGCAGAAATGCTAGTTGGTTCAAGCTTTCTTTGGGAATCTTACCTCACTTCCCTCTTGAGTGTCAGTTCTCCATTCCCTTGGAGCAGGCAAGAGTGGTGCATGGCACAAGTGCCAGAAATAGCACGTGAGCCACTTTTTAATGGCACGTGAACTAATCTCTCCTGTGTCCTTTTCTTAATGCTTGTCAGGGCTGCTCCTTACTGCGAGTTAACATCTGAGTGAAAGTGTCCGCGATGGGACGGGAAATTTCAGTTTCCTTTCCCACTCCAGAAAAAGAGGATGTGGTCTTTGCCGACTACTCTTTGGTATCTGCCAGCCCCCTACCCTAGAGGTTGGTAGTTCAGTTATGATATCTTGATGTATTATTCATTATTAATTCATTTGAGGGACCAAGAGAGGTGAATTTCTTCTGATTTCTACGGGTAGTAGAAAAAAGGCAGGGAGTTGGCCTTGTGTCTACATTAGAATGATGGGAATGGAGGGTAAGGATGGATGAGAGAGACATTTTATGCCTAGGCAAAACTAGCGGAGCGTGGGCAGTATCTTGATAACAGGGAATGAAGGGGAGGGTTGAGTCAGAAGTGGCTGCAGGCTGTTGAGCCAGTGCAGACGGGTGAGTGGAGGTGCTGCTGACTGGCTGAAGGGGTGAGCTCACGTGGGCGCTGGCCAGAGGGAGGGTGTTGGAGGTCACACTGTCTGTGTGTGGAGAGAGGTTTGTTTTAAAATCAAACACCACTTGGGCTAGAAGACCAGGGTTCAAAGCAAGTTCTTGAGGACAGAGACCCTCAGTTGTCCCTAATTCAGTTTGAAAAGGGTCTGGCACGTAGCCCTTGTCCATTGAATGAAAATACTGCCTTCTTCACTCGCTAACTCAGTCGTTCTCAGCTGGGGACAGTTTTGCCCTCCGTGAGGCATTTCCAGTGTCTAGAGAGGTTTTTGTTAATCACAACCATGGGAGGATGCTTCTGCCATCCAGTGGATAGGGGCCAGTGATTCTGGTAAACATCCTGTGATTGACAAGACAGTCCCCTGTCCTCACCGAAACAAAGAATTACCTGGCCAAATGTCAGTGGTGCTGAGATTGAGAAACATTGTTCTAGCCAAAGGCAAGGAAGTTAGCTCCTCTAAGCAATGATTTCCTCACTTATAAATAGATAATAATGACTCTACTTCAGGCTTTTTGGGATCAAATAGGGCAAGATGTGTAAGTGCCTGGCATGAAAAAGCTGCTCAGGAAATACTAATTTCCTTTACCTTGGTTGATGAATAGATTTGAGGAAATTATTTTTGTCATTGGTCTTTTAAACAACTTCTGATTTCAAGGCTTCACATATTTTTCTGAGATGCGTGGGACGCCTAGCAAAACTATAGTTGCGTTTATTATCTTAATGCTTTTCTCATGGTTTCATCAAATTATATTTTTGACTCTACGTTGGCTTGGGGTTTGAGTATTTCATGATTTGTTTCTATCAGTAGGCAAAAATGTTAAAATCTGGATTAAAAGTTTTTACCTACTAATCATGTAGGTTAAATTCATTATTTTACTCGCTTTCAGAACTTTTACTATTTGAAAGCAGTATTATTGTTCTTTGAAATTAAGACTGAAGTGTCCTGAGTTACTTGTTTTGGAAAATGCCAGACCTCGTATATCTGTGATGTCCTTTTCCTTTTTATCCATTTACAAAATTTCAAGTAGGCTCCTCTCAGAAGTCAGCACTTTCCTTCAGATTTACTTATTTAGGGTGTGGATAGGTGGCTTTCTTTTGCTTGTCAAGTACCTTTTTATTCTCTTTTGTAAAGTGTGGACATTACCACCATCTGTTCCACTCATGTTAGGGACAGGACACATGTATTTTCAATTCTAATACAAGAGACCGTTCCCTTGGAAATGCATTCTAATCATAGCCTCATTGTGTTTTAATGTTTATTTACATGTACATAGTTGTGTGGCATTCTCATTTTTGAGGAGTCCTTTGCTGGTACTTTGAGGAGTCTTTCCTTTAGGAAAAAAATCAGTTCTGTCTCCCATGCATTAATTTTCCCGTCTGTCACATGAGATTAATAAAGCTGATTTTGTGGCAGCAAAGAAATTCTCATTCAGCTTAAATCTATAGGATTCAAAGTGGTAGCTTTTGATGCCATTAAGTTGTATCTGACCACAAATTGCTGGAAGGGCTTACACAGCTCCCTGTTGTACCTGTAGCCCTCTAGGTCAGGTAAGTACAGGGTGTGAAGAAGGCCACAGTCATGTCTTTGATTTCATAAGGGGTTGGTTTGCCATAGCCTGTAAAATTAAGTCCATCAATTAACTGCTGCCTTAAATGAATGCCATTGGTGTAGGAGGTAGTAGGGGAAGGAATTAAGGAATCTACCATTTGTTTGTATGGTTGAATTACTGGCTAGTCCATAGATTTCAAGGGCAGTGATTCCTTTAACAAACGAGGACCACAGTCTTTTAAATTCTGGTATTACTGGTAAAATAATTGTTGCTAGCTGAAGGCTTTAAAAAACAGTAGTTGTATGTTTAATAATAAATGTAATTTTTCACTTGTAATAATTCATTTGTAATTAATACCTTCCTCTTGTGAGGAGGTACTTTGAAACTGCAAACATCCTGCACCTCATCATACCTTTTTTTTTTAAAATAAATAAATAAATTAATTAATTTATCTTTGGCTGCGTTGGGTCCTCGTTGCTGTGCGCGGGCTTTCTCTAGTTGCGGCGAGTGGGGGCTATTCTTCGTTGTGTTTCGAGGGCTTCCCATCTTGGTGGCTTCTCGTCGCAGAGCACGGGCTCTAGGGCACGTGGACTTCAGTAGTTGTGGCACGTGGGCTCAGTAGTTGTGGCTCGCGGGCTCTAGAGCGCAGGCTCAGTAGTTGTGGCGCACGGGCTCAGTTGCTCCGCGGCATGTGGGATCTTCCCGGACCAGGGCTCGAACCCGTGTCCCCTGCGCTGGCAGGCGGATTCCTAACCGCTGCGCCACCAGGGAAGCCCCTCTGTTGCCTTCAGCTTAAAATAATCCACATGCCAAAGTGGCACATCTTGGGGAGACCTGTTAGAACTCCTACCCTCTCATTCCTTCTCTATTTATTAATTGCAGTTCTACTGTTAAGGAAGAATTGTCCTTTTTCCTCCATTTACCAATGGTCCAATTATTTATTTACATGGATCTGTGGATTTTTATTTTACCATATGGGTTAAAATCCAGTGCTTTGTTGCTCAAATTGTTCCAGCTTTGGTTACTGAGAACACATTCACATTTGCCTGCTGTGTCCTTTCTACAGCGTACCCACCGTTTTGTGAGAACTAATTCACTTTCTGGTACCACAGTGCGTTCCCCATGTGTCTCATGTTTTTCCTGTTTGCGCCAGCCATGGAATCAACCATTTTTCCAAAGGAGGCAGATTCATTTTATTGGAGAATGGTATCTAGAAACCAAGATTTGGGTGCCAGGTGTGCTCAGTACTGTTGGGGTGTTACTGTTTCTGAGTCTTCTTAGTAGACAGAACTAGCACATACATGTATAGTAATACTCATTTGTAATTTACATAAAAATATATTTTTATTTCGTTATCTGTCCATCTACATGTAAATTAAAAACCATGAGTTCATACGGATGCTGCCAGTTCCAGTCCCATACCTCAGGGTTCATTCCAGTTCCCCCCGCTCCAGCTTTTTCCCTTTCCTTTTCCTTTCTTCTCCAGAGGTAAGAAATCTGTTCTCATCCACAGTATATTTACTTATTTGTTCAATCTTTGTGCACACACACAAAAGTAGTTTCAGAATTGCTAACCTTTTCCCCTGTGAGAAACACATTAAAAACATTTTTTTTTCTAGTAAGATGAAGTAATTACCTATATAGTTTTCATCGTTTTTTATTTATTTATTTATTTTTTTAGAGAAGTGGCAGATTACAATTTAGGCAGCATTCATTGAAGGAAATGGTTTTTTTTTTTTTAAAGTATTTTTTTTTAAATATTTTATTTATTTATTTATTTATGGCTGTGTTGGGTCTTCGTTTCTGTGTGAGGGCTTTCTCCAGTTGCGGCAAGTGGGGGCCATTCTTCATCGCGGTGCGCAGGCCTCTCACTATCGCAGCCTCTCTTGTTGCGGAGCACAGGCTCCAGACGCGCAGGCTCAGTAATTGTGGCTCACGGGCCCAGTCGCTCCGCGGCATGTGGGATCTTCCCAGACCAGGGCTCGAACCCGTGTCCCCTGCATTGGCAGGCAGATTCTCAACCACTGCGCCACCAGGGAAGCCCTCGTTTTTTTATGTGTTTTTGTTGTCTCAAATTAATTTTCCCTTTTTATGTTGAGTTTGTTACCAAATTGAAGTTGCTATAGTTATTTTTTCTACTTTTTTTCTCCCTTTAACCTTTATGCTATAATAAAGTGTTTAAGAACCTATTCTGATAAAGAGTTGCAATTTTCTGAGTCTGTCACCTTACTGAAAGTTCTGTGTACTTCTGCCTTTTTGTTTCTGGTAGATGGCAGGTCTAGTGTTGATTAACTCCCTCAGCTTTTGTTTGTCTGGGAAAGTATTTGTCCTTCATATGTGAGTGATAAGTTTGCTGGCTAGAGTACTCTTGAGTGACAGTTTTTATCTTTCAGTGTTTTTTTTTTTTTTTTAAATTAATTAATTAATTTATTTATGGCTGTGTTGGGTCTTCGTTTCTGTGTGAGGGCTTTCTCCAGTTGCGGCGAGCGGGGGCCACTCTTCATCGCAGTGCGCAGGCCTCTCACTGTCGCAGCCTCTCTTGTTGTGGAGTGCAGGCTCAGTAATTGTGGCTCACGGGCTTAGTTGCTCCGTGGCATGTGGGATCTTCCCAGACCAGGGCTCGAACCCGTGTCCCCTGCATTGGCAGGCAGATTCTCAACCACTGTGCCACCAGGGAAGCCCTCTTTCAGTGTTTTGAGAATGTCATTCCATTCCCTCCTGGTTGTAGAGTTTCTGCTGAGAAATCTGCTGGCAGCCTGAGTGGGGTCCCTTTCAGAAGGTTACCTTTAAAATTCTTTTTTTGTCATTGATTTTTGACAATTTTAGTATAATATGTCTTGGAGAAGGTCTTTTTGCATTGAGGTAATTAGGTGTTCTCTTAGCTTCATGGGCTTGTATATCTGGTTCCTTTCCCCAGGTCTGGGAATTTCTCAGTTACTATTTCTTTAAATAAACTCTCTGTTTTCTTCTCCTTCTCTTCTCCTGGGATACCTGTTACCCTAATGTTGCCCATCCTAAAAGAGTCTGATAGCTCTTGTAGAATTTCCTCATTTTTAAAGTATCTTATTTCTCTTTCCTCTTCTAGTTGTATCATTTCTAGATTTCTGTCTTTGAGACAGAAATTCTCTCTTCCATGTGGTCTGCTCTATTTCCAGTGCTTTATAATTCATTCTTCATCTTGTTTGAGTTCTTCAGCTCCAGAATTTCTGTTTGGTTCCTTTTTAGAGTTTCAGTCTCTTTGGTAAAGTGTTCCTTCTGTTCATTAATTTTATTCCTGAGCTCATTGAAGTGCTTTGAGTTTTCCTGTAGCTCATTGAGTTTTTTCATGACAGCTATTTGGAATTCTCCACCAGATTGCAATATTCTGTGACTTTAATTTTGGTTTCTAGAGAATTGTCCTTTTCTTTTTTGTGGTACAGCGTTACTGTGGTTGTGCACGGTGCTTGATGAGTTGTTCCTCTGCCAGTGCATTTGAAGTGGTGACCGCCTTTCTGCTGGATTCTGAGCACTTTCCATCCTCCACCACCTCCGTCGGAGGTGTGGCTCCAGTGCCCTCATTATTTCCTCTTGTGCCTCCGGAGTTGTTGGTACCTTGCTTCTGCCAGTGTCACTGGTGTTATGGTGTCGCTACCTGGTGGTGCGCCCCAATGGTGGGCTCGTCGTTTGCATCCGGGATCCCCTGAGTTGCAGGCTACGCTGCTGTGGGAGGGGGAAGGAAGGGGGTGGGGGGAGTTAGGGTTGCACAGACGCCTCTGCTGTGTCGGGTGTTGTAAGGTGTGAGAGCTCAGCTACGGCAGGTAGGGTGTGGGGGCGTGGAGATATGGGTGCTTCAGTGGCTGGAGGGGTGTCGTCTCAGGCCCCACAGCTGCTGCTGCCCAGTTAATCTGGGGACTGCTGAGGCTGGGAGGCTGGAATTGTATTGTGTGTACTGCCTCCCCTGCTACTACTGGCTTCTCTGGGGCTGAGGGCTCAGCTGCTGAGGTGGTAGAGAGGGCACTGCAGGCAGCACCTCCCCTGTGTGTTCCAGTCCACTCACCTTTATATGTACTAATGTGTGGAGTTCTCTGGCGTCCTGGTGTGTTGGGCAGAGGCACCTTTTGTTGCGTTGTGGCTGTTTTACTGGTTGTAGATTGAAAGGGAGAGACAAAGGGAGCTTTTCACTCTGCCATGTTGCTGATGTCTGAGAAACACATTTTTAAACTAGAATACAGTATTTGTCTTCAGCTTTACAGTACACAGTCTAAATCTGTTTTCCAAAGTTACTTAGGCTAGTTCTTTTCTTCCCGACCTACTTCTGTAAGGTTGTGTTACTCATTTGTAATAAAATTATGTTTATTAACTGTTTGTATTCTCTTTTAGTTTCTTTCCACATCCTGTTTGATTTTTAATTTTTTAAATCTTTTGAAGTAAATGGTGATCATATCCCTCCTCCATATCTGTAATGAATATACCTTCATAAAAGGGCTGGATTTGATTATATAGGTACAGCTGTAGTGTGCTTTGGCTCATAGCAGTTTACTTGAAAGGAACTGTACTCTGGGGATCATTCTCTTGGGCTTGCTCATCTGGTTCCTTAGTTACAGCTCTCATTTCTACATCTGCACTTGGAAAGTTGTTCTGTGTATGGTACCATGACTATAAGTGCTTGAAATCAGTCCCCCAATTAACCTTCTTTATTCTGGATGCATAGTTTTAGACCCAAAGTCACCTACAGACTGAATACTAATTCTTTTATTGCTGGGGTAAATCATGACTTAAATTATTTTGTGGATCCTGTCCTTTACTGTTTTTCTTTTTTAAGATATAATTCATGTACTGTAAAATCTGCATTTTAAAGTGCACAGTTCAGTGTTTTTTAGTATATTCACAAGATTATGCATTCATCTAATTACAGAACATTCCCATCACCCCCGAAAGAAACCCCTTACCCCATTAGCAATCACTTCCTGTTCTCTCCTTTCCCCAACCCTGGCAGCTACTAATCCACTTTTTGTTTCTGGGTTTGCCTATTCTGAATATTTCATGTAAATGGATTCATACAGTATGTGACCTTTTGTGTCTGACTCTTTTCATTTTAGCGTGTTTCCAATATTCAGCCATGTTATAGCATATATCATTTCATTCTATTTTTTTTTTTGTTTTGGTTAAATAATATTCTATTGTATGGTTTATGCTACATTTTGTTTATACATTTATCAGTTGATGGACATTTGGGTTGTTTCTACTTTTTTGGCTAATATGAATAACAATGCTGTGAACATTCTTGTACAGGTTTTTGTGTGAATATGTTTTCAGTCTTTTGGGTGTATACTTGGGAGTGGAAGTGCTGGCTTATATGGTAATTCTATGTTTAATTTATCGAGGAACCCCTACAGAGGTTGTATCATTTTTTTCATTCCCACCAGCAGTGTGTTGAGGGCTCTGATTAATTTCTCCACATCCTCTCCAACACTTGTTATTTTCTTTCTTTTTTTAAAAAATTGCCATTCCATGGGGTATGAAATGGTATCATATTGTGGTTTTGATTTGTATTTCCTTAATGACTAATGGTATCAAGCATCCTTTCATGTGCTTTTTTGGCTGTTTGCATACCTTTGGGGAAATGTTTATTCAAATCCTTTGCCCCTTTGATTTTGTTATTTGGTTTTTTATTGAGTTGTAAAGATTCTCTCTGTATTCTGGATCCTGCGTAACAGTATGTACTATACCTGGACTTGCACAGGCATACAAACAGGTTTGTGCAGAGGTGTTTACTGCAGCAGTTATAAGACCCTTATCAGACATAGGATTTGCAAATATTTCTCTCATTTTAGATTGTCTTTTCACTTTCTTTTGTGTCTTGCAGCACAAACTTTAAAAATTTTGATGAAGTCCAATTTATCTATTTTCTTCTTTTGCTCTTTGTGCTTTAGATGTTACAGCTAAGAAACCACTGCCTGCTTCAAGGTGATAAAGATCTGTGTTTTCTTCTAGGAATTTTATAGTTTATAGCTTTCACTTGATTCATTTTGAGTTAATTTTCATATATGGTGTTAGGTGAGGGTCCTACTTCATTCTTTTGCATGGAATATCCAGTTATCCCTGCACTATTTGTTGAAGACTGTTTTTTTCTCCATTGAATTGTCTTGGCACCCTTGTTAAAAATCAATTGACCATGAATGTATGGATCTATCTCTAGACTCTCAATCCTGTTGCATTGATCTATGTCTGTTTTGATGCCTGTACCACACTGTTTGGATTAGTGTAGCTTTTGTAGTAAGTTTTGAATGTAGGGATTATGAGTCTGCCAACTTTGTTCTTCTTTTTTAAAGATTGTTTTGTCTATTCTGAGCCCCTTGTATTTCCACATCAGTTGGCTTGTCCATTTCTATAAAAAAGGCAGTTGGAATTTTCATAGGCATTGCGCTGACTTGCCCTTTACTTTAAGGATATAATGTTCTTACATAGGTACAAACATAAGAAGATCTTCTTGAACATTTGGGTGTCATTTTATTCTAGGTAACTGTACAAAATGGCTTTAAAAGTTTGAGTTAGTAATATTTTATTCCTCCCTTCTTTGCCTTCTTCTCCAGAGAATAACTTACTTAGTGGTTGGCGGGCAGGGTTGGGGGGAGCTGTATCAATCATTCAATACATGGTGGAGGGACAGTTAGCTAACTTCTGGTTAAAAAAAAAAAAAATGTAAAGCTGGAATGAGAAAGCCTTTTTATAAAAACTAAGCATGAGATGAAACCCCAAAACCATAATGCAAAACATTGATCTTATAAAATTTTAAAAAGAAAGAAAAAAAAAGTAAGTAGCTAAACTGTAAACCAATGATAAAAGCACTTGAAACAAATGACAAAAGTCTACTTCCTACAGAATGCTTTTTATATCTATAATAGCCAGTAACTTGTAGGGGCAGATGGCCCAAGGACATGAACAAATGTTTCACTGAAAAAGGTTGCAGAAGGCCAAAAGATATGAAAAGGTCCCCAACTTCAGTAATGAAGAAATGAGAATTAAAATAACATTTTCCACTCATCAGACTGGCAAAGATGAAAAAATGTGGTTATGCTTAATCTTGGCTAGATTGCAGGGAAAATAGAAGCTCCTGACAGATATTGGGAGTTCATTTGACACAATTCCTTTGGAGAGCATCTTAGTGATAGCTGTCAAAATAAAAAATAACATCCAACAATTCCACACTCAGGAATGTATCTTGTATCTGTACTTGGATAAGCATATAAAGAGATTTGTATAAAGATATAGTATATTTATAACATAAATATAATAGCAGCATTTATAATAGCAAAAATGGGAATAACCCAAATGTCTGTCATCAGGCGGACTAGTTAAACTGGGGCAGTCCCATATAATGAAATGCTTTGTGAGCCATTACACAAAAATGGGGCAGATCAGTATGTGTGGTGAAATAGAAAGAGGTCCAAGATGTACTGAGTGAAAAAAGCAAGTTGTGGTTATGTGGTTCCATTTGTAATTAAAACAAAACAGAACAAAACTTGTAACATATTGGCATAGAAATGGCTGTCAGTATACACAGAGTTAACAGAGGTTACTTACGGGCAGTAGAACTGGGGAGATGCACTTGTTATTTTAAACCCTTTCTTACTACTTGACTCTAAAAAACAATGAGCAGGTTTTTATTTTTTTTTAAATCATTAAAAATGACTTAGTAATATAATTAAGAACTTATACTAGTTTAGGAGTAAAAGATTTGTCCTTTTCTCTCAAGTTGATTATTTTGTATATGATCCCTGTTGCTCTGCAGAGGTAAATGGATTTTTTTTTGGTGTGTGATTTGTATTGCTTTACTGAAAATGGATTAGAATTAGCTCTTGGATACAAATATTTAATAGCATTTAGAACCTACTGTTTCATTCCCAAATATTCTAAGTATGGGAGAAAAATAGGATTTGCGATTGTGCTAGTTTTTATTTTGTCAAATGAAGAATATTTAAGTGTTGGTCTACATTGGAGCCTGATTGTGCCACTGTTCTTTGGGTCCATGTTCTGGAACTTAAAGTTCAGTGTGGAAGGTAGCCATTTCACAGTATCTTCCTTAACCGAGGTAGTAACCTCGGTTCATTGTCGGAAACCTTAGTACCACAGACGATAGGAGGCAGTGGTATCTCCCTGCAATTTTCCAAATTGTCGAATTTTAGAGTTCGGGGGTACCAACTTCCCACCCCATATAAAAATCATCAATATTCTCTCCTAGAAAGTTTTTGGTGATTGGAAACTCTACACTTTTGTCTGTTGACACTAGTTCTTTCCTTAATCTCAGCAGAATGTTGTTTTTCATTTAACAGCCTTAAAATATTTGAAGGTGCCTGCCATATCCTTTATTTACTTAGAAACTTTTATTGAAGTCCAGTTAATGGTCATGCACTGCCCTTCATAATTCTCTTCTCTAGGCCAAATATTCCTAACTTATTCCACCAGTCTTCTTAAGACCTCACTTCCATAGTATGTCACCATAGTGTGCCACACTTTGGGGCAGACCCTAAGGTTGCTCTGTACTGAATATAGAATCCTCAGGGTGTGGTTGGATCGGATAGAACTCTGGGGCTGTTACTCCCTTGGCTTAAAAGTTGTACTTCTCCTAAAGCAGGTTAAGATGTTATTTACCTTTTCAGCAGTATAGAGCCTTAGCATCTGGTGCTCTAGTAGTTGGTTTTTGAGTTTTGGTTTTTACATTTATCTTTAGTAAAGTATATATATGCTTTTGTAAATGTGAAGGTAGTGGTATATGGTCTCTACCCATTGGTTTAGCCTGATAAGCTTGTTTGAGTTACGAGGCAAGGTGGCTGCCCCTCTCTGGCTTTTGAGTTGATGTCATCTTGGATAAGCATGTTATTTAGGTATTTGAGTTGTTGATAGACTATTAAACGGATAGAGCCTGAAGTCTAGGGAAGCCCTAGGTTTTTTTAAAAACAGCTTTATTGAGCTGTAAATTCAGATACAAATTCACCCACTTAAAATATACAAGTCGGGCTTCTCTGGTGGCACAGTGGTTGAGAATCCGCCTGCCAATGCAGGGGACATGGGTTCGATCCTTGGTCTGGGAAGCTCCCACGTGCAGCAGAGCAACTAAGTCCCGTGCTCTACAACTACTGAGCCTGTGCTCTGGAGCCCGTGAGCCACAACTACTGAGCCCACGTGTTGCAACTACTGGAGCCCGCATGCCTAGAGCGTGTGCTCCGCGACAAGAGAAGCCACCAGCATGAGAAGCCCGCGCACTGCAATGAAGAGTAGCCCCCACTCGCGGCAACTAGAGAAAGTCCGCGTGCAGCAATGAAGACCCAACACAACCAAAAATAAATAAATAAAATAAATTTATAAAAAGAAAATGTAAAAGTCAATGGTTTTTGGTATTATTACATTATTTCTTTTAAATTGTAAGGTAAGTAATAACAAAATTTGCTATTTTAACCATTTTAAGTGTGCAGTTCAGTGGCATTAAGTACATTCACAGTGTTGTGCAGCCATCACCACTATTTCCAAAACTTTTTCATCACCCCAGCCTGAAACTCTGTACCCTTTAAATAGTAACTCCCTATTCCCCGCTCCTTCCAGCCACTGGTAACCTGTACTTTTTGTCACTATGAATTTGTTTATTTTAGGTACATCATATAAGTGGAGTCATGTATTGTGACTGGCTTACTCCACTTAGCATAACATCTTCAGAGTTTGTCTGTATTGTAGCATAGTTCAGAACTTCCTTCCTTTTTAAGGCTGACTGATGAGGGACTTCTGTTATTTTCCTGTTTGTTTTCTGTATGCCGTATAGCTTTTCTGTCCCTTATTTCCTGCACTATTGCCTGTGTTTAGTTGATTTTTTTGTAGTGAAACATTGAAATTCCTGATTCTTACGTATATTTTTAGCTATTTTCTTTGTGGTTATTGTGAGCGTTGCATAATTGTAAAGTTAAAACACTGTAATTTGGATTTATATCAGTGTAATTTCAATAACATATACAAACTCTGCTCCTCTACATCTCCACCCTCACTCCTTTCAGTTGTTGATGTACCCAAATTACATTTTTATACATTGTGTGTCCAAAAACCTAATGAAAAAATACGTTAGTGTTTTTCACTATAAAACTCTTAGAGGAAAACATAGGAAGAACACTCTTTGACATAAATCACAGCAAGATCTTTTTTGATCCACCTCCTAGAGTAATGGAAATAAAAACAAAAATAAACAAATGCGACCTAATGAAACTTCAAAGCTTTTGCACAGCAAAGGAAACCATAAGCAAGATGAAAAGACAACCCTCAGAATGGGAGAAAATATTTGCAAACGAATCAACAGACAAAGGATTAATCTCCAAAATATATAAACAGCTCATTCAGCTCAACATTAAAGAAACAAACAACCCAATCCAAAAATGGGCAGAAGACCTAAATAGACATTTCTCCAAAGAAGACATACAGATGGCCAAGAAGCACATGAAAAGATGCTCAACATCGCTAATTATTAGAGAAATGTAAATCAAAACTACAATGAGGTATCACCTCACACCAGTTAGAATGGGCATCATCAGAAAATCTACAAACAACAAATACTGGAGAGGGTGTGGAGAAAAGGGAACCCTCTTGCACTGTTGGTGGGAAGGTAAATTGATACAGCCACTATGGAGAACAGTATGGAGGTTCCTTAAAAAACTAAAAATAGATTTACCATATGATCCAGCAATCCCACTACTGGGCGTATACCCAGAGAAAACCGTAATTCAAAAAGACACATGCACCCCAATGTTCACTGTAGCTCTATTTACAATAGCCAGGTCATGGAAGCAACCTAGATGCCCATCGACAGATGAATGGATAAAGAAGTTGTGGTACATATATACAATGGAATATTACTCAGCCATAAAAAGGAACGAAATTGAGTCATTTGTTGAGAAGTGGATGGATCTAGAGACTGTCATACAGAGTGAAGTAAGTCAGAAAGAGAAAAACAAATATCGTATATTAACGCATATATGTGGAACCTAGAAAAATGGTACAGATGAGCCGGTTTGCAGGGCAGAAGTTGAGACACAGACGTAGAGAACAGACATATGGACACCAAGGGGGAAAAACTGTGGTGGGGTGGGGATGGTGGTGTGCTGAATTGGGCGATTGGGATTGATATGTATACACTGATGTGTATAAAACTGATGACTAATAACCTGCAGTATAAAAAAACAAAACAACTAATACTAAACTTTCATTGGGTTATTTGTATGGAACTATGTTAATATAAATGTTTCAGACATTACATGAAATTTCTAAAAATCTTATATGTTCTGGCATAATGTTATAAGTCATAATTCTAGTTATTACTTTAAAATGTACATCTCAAAAATAACTAAATTTCTTTGTCAATTGCATTATTATGAACTTTCATCAAATCTTTAACTGTGGTCATTTTTAAGTCTTTCTTCATTTACAGACAGTTCTGGATGTACTCTGATGTTTTTGCAAATATGTTCCTATAAAAGGGTTTCATCTTCAAGGAATTCATGGAAAAGACTCTGACAAGTACAGGTTTCTGGTAACTGTACTGCTGAACTGAATGAATAAGCATTTTCAGAACTCTAATGAAAAACTGATGAACTCATAAAAGTGCTAACAAAAGATCAAGATGAAAAAAAAATTAATTACATGGGACTGAGTGAACTGATGAGGAGGATTATAATTTTTGTGACTTTCTGTTTGAATTAAAAAAAAAATCCCACAAGGACTCAGAGGCAAAGAATATACAAGTCAATTTTCACTGCAAAGTAAGGGAGCTGTTACAGTGGAGGATTACTGGACTGAATGTCAATATTATGACATAGTATGAGTGTGTTTCATGTTTGGTAATTGCAATCATTGTTGCTTTTGTTGTGGTCATCCATTTACAATGCTTGGTGTCAGTCTATCTCTTGTAAAAATAAAATACTGTGTGTGTGTGTGAGAAAAAAAAGTTAGTGTTTTAAATCATGTAGAAAACAAAATGTGGAGTTACAAACCAAAGTTTCAACAATACTAGGTTTTATAATTTTCTGTGTATTTACCTTTACTGAAATCTTTATTTCTTCATATGACTTCAAGTTACTGTCATGTGTCATTTTATTTCAATCTGCAGGACTCTCTTTAGCATTTCTTGTAGGGCAAGTCTAGTGGTAATGAACTCGCTCAACTTTTGTTTATCTAGGAGTGTCTTAATTTCTTCCTCACTTTGAAGGACAGTTTTTCCAGATACAGAATTCTTAGTTTAGTTTTTTTCTTTAACACTTTAAATACATCAGTCTGCCTTCTTCTGGTCTGCATAGTTTGTGATGAGAAATCTGTTTATATCATTAATGATCCCTTGTATGTAATGAATCACTTCTGTCTTGCTGCTTTCAAGATTCTTTGTCTTATCTTTTGATTATAATGTGTCTTGGTGTGTGTCCCTTTGGGTTCATTCTACTTGGAGGTTGTTGAGCTTCTTGGATGTTTATCTTGACATGTTTCATCAAATTTGGGAAGTTTTTGACCTTTATATCTTCAGAGATTTTCTCTGCTCTTTCTCTCTGTCTTTTCCTTCTTATTGGTGTCCTACAGGTCCTTAATGCTCTGTTCACTTCGATCTTTTTTCTTTCTGTTCCTCAAATTCTAAATTTCCATTGTCATATCTTCAAGTTTGCTGGTTCCTTCTGCCAGTTCAAATCAGCTTTTGAGTCCCCTTAATGAATTTTTAATTTCAATTATTGTACTTTTGAGCTCCAGGATTACCTTTTGGTTTCTTTCTATGTTTTGTATCGCCTTACTCTTACTACTACTAGCTCTTTTTCTGTTATATCTCTTCCAACTACTACTGTGATAACATTTATAAACTATTATACTGAATCAGGAATTTTAGACTTTTTTAAACTCAAAACTTCAAAATAATAAAAACACCGTATTTCTTGTGGATCTTTTAAGGACAAATAATTAATCTTTTAACGTGAAAGTGCACTGCGAAAGTCTCATAACTGGAGATTTTTGTTCTTTATAATTTAGGGCTGAAGCCATTAGGTTTACAACTAAAAATTCATTCAAATTACTTTTTGAAGTTACTTTCTGCCACTTTGGGTTCAGTGGTATCATTTTGGAGTGTCTTTGAGTATACCTTAATAAAAGAATGAAAATTGAAGCAAGGAATTAAAAACATACATGTGAGTTACTGATGAAGTTATAAAAGGTTTATGCAAGGAGATGCTGAGGAACTTAAGAGAATTTTGATTCTTCTTCTATCTTTCACCTTTCTTCTCCAGGGCATATTTTTAGTGTGGGAACATGAATTTCAATAGAAGGAAGCCCAGTTATACATAAACAAATGTAAAAACCATCTAAATATTCTGCAGCTATTTATAATATGGAGCAAATAGAGCATTGACACTTAAGTGAAAGCAGTTAGATCACTGAATCTTCCTTTGACTCATTAGTTACTTTGGATGACAAGAGGGTTTCCCCCCAGTATAGATCAGGAAAGAGAAAGTTTAAGTATGAACTTAAAGGGATTAATTAATTCTTAATTATAGGAGTGTCCAGTTTTTGTTTAGGGACATAGTGTTAGTTGAAATGGTTAGGAAAGAAGTCTGTTAATTTTTCATTTGTCTTTTTAACAGTTACTGAGAACCAGGTATGTGCCAGGCATGGCCAACACTGGTTTGTGTGGCCTGCAGTTCTTGAAGCCATTGAATTTACATTGTAGTGGAGGGATAAAGACATTGGGAGGAGCTGTGGTAGCTAAGTAGGATACTAGGGGGTGAGTAATTTAGTTCAGTGTTGTGAGGAGTTGTCACAAAAAGTCTCATGGAATGAATGGGGTCTGAAGCTTAGTGAGGTGTCGAGCATGCAGGCTGGACCTGGTTCCTCTTGTCTGTAGAGATATGCTGCAAGTATTTCAGGCAGGGGGGACTAAGTGGTAGACTTGTTGGCCTACGTAGGCCACTTACAGAGGTGTGGGTTTGGACTTTTTATTTAGCCATCTCTGAGGCTTTCTGAGTCAGTCCAAATTCAGTTGTCACTAAATGTATCAGTTATATATCTTACTAATAATAGAGGATACACCATTCTTATATCCTCTGTTAGGCAGCATTATTAGGACATGTAAAGCAAACTTAATTGTGTCAAGCAATGAAATGTTGAAGTATAGCCAATAGGATTCTTATGGTCTCCTATTGGGTAACATTCCTTTTAGAGATACTCATGGGTTGTGAGTGTTTAAAGTGAGGTAGGAACTATGATTTCCTTGGGGGTTGGGCTTAGAATGTGATTGTTTAATGGAGTTAGTCAAAGCTTAGACTTGTATTATTATTATTATTATTTTTGCTTTTCAAAACTACTGTACATTACTGCAGTACCAGTTTCTTTTGGCTTGGAAAAGAAACAGCTGATAACAGTGCAGAAATCAAGTTGTCTGGCTAATGAAGTGGGAGACTGAATCTATGATGTCTTAGCTTTTCTGTGTAACTTGATCCCCCAGTTCTCTTTATCTTTTATTATCCATATACAAAAGTGGTGTTTTCTTGCCTGCTCTTCTCCTTCATGTGGGGGATTGGTTTTTCAAAACATGGCTGTTGTTAGTGTGTACTGATTAGGAATTCATTCCCCTAATTGTGTCCTTGGAAGCAGCTACCATCATGGTTAGCGGAAGCAAAGTATTGAGTAGGTAGATTTTACAAAACAAAAAAAACCTAACTAGGTAAGAGGGCTTTTTTTTTTTTTTTTTTTTTGGAGACAGCATATTAAAAATGTGAGCTCTTTTTTTGGATTGGTTCATTTTATGTAAGACTTTAGTCTCTCTTGGATTACAGATGGTTTACAACAGTATTCAACAGACAGCAGTTGGGAATGAATGCCAGAGTCTATTTCTGAATCTTGCTTAAAGAGTTCTGTGTGCTGACAGGGAGAGCAGCGCAGTGCTTTGCGACCACCTAGAGGGGTAGGGTAAGGAGGGTGGGAGGGAGACGCAAGAGGGAGGGGATATGGGGATATACATATGCATATAGCTGATTCACTTCCTTATACAGCAGAAACTAACACAACACTGTAAACCAATTATACTCCAATAAAGATGTTAAAAAAAACAACTTTTATGGCATGGAAAACAACTGCATATTTATAAGACGTGCATGTATTATTTTACTGCTGAAATTTTTATTATGAATATGAAAAATATTTTTAAAAATAATGATCCAATGCTAAATCTTAAGAGAACTAAATAACCTACCTAAGTGGTGAAAAAGCAGTGGAAAGGGGAGTGTATCTACCTACACCTTCTGAAAGAGCTTTTAATCCTTTATCCTGTTTTTTGGTTTTTTTTTTTTTCCTTTTTGCTTCTTTTTTGAGAAGGGTTTGAGAATTAGATAACTGAGATGGAAACAGGCGAGTATATGGCTCTAAGGTGAATTAATTCTCAGTAGCAAGACAAAAGCTTGAGTCTTCTCGCTTCTCTTTTGCTGTCTAAAATCTATGTATACCACATAGTTGGGTTTTTTTTTTTCTTGAATTCACGTTCCTTTTAATTTTTTTAAATTAATTTTTATTGGAGTATAGTTGCTTTTATACCACATAGTTTTGAAGGCAAGAATTTTTGATTATTAAATGGACAGGGCCAGAAAAATATTTTTGTGTGTATTGAACCCAGTTTGAACTTATAAACAGTGAATTATTTCTATAGTCTCTCTCCTACAACAGGATAACTTTGTTATATAGAATAGTACAACATATTCATTGTTGTTTATTTGTATTATGATTATGTCAAATACGATACTAAAGAAAAAAAAAGTTCTGTGTGCTGAAAATTAAAATGAAACACTTCTTTTATTTTACTTGGACACTTAAAAAAAGTCTACTAAAACTTGGGATCAGATGGATGAAAGTTGGCAGGAGAATCTGTATTTTTTTTTTTTTTTAACGGCATTGTTGCAGGAAAAAAGCTACAAATATGTATTATAAAGCACTTTAAGAAGCAGTTTTGTTCAAAGAAGTGTACATTTTGGAGGTTTTTTTTAACTTGGAGGTAATATGGCTAATACAGGTAAACTTGAAAAGGGTCAGTGATCCTGTTCTTTACCGCTGTGTGTCATTATGGGATAAGAAATATCTGTCAAAGAAAGGAGGAAAGAACCAAGAAGAATTCTGTCTCGTGGGTTAGAGGAATTGCCAGAGGGCTGCCAGCATTAATACCAGAGTTAAACATTGACTAAATGGCTTAGAAAAAAGTACAGTTGCCACCATGTAAAACATTATTGAATGTATAATGAACTAGATATATAGAAAGGGAGGTTGGTGGGATTGTAGCTGTCATATTCTTTACTATTTTTACATTTTTTATTTTAAGAAAGTACGTAGCCATCTGGTAACGATGAATTAGTAGATAAGCATGGCAATGAAAATGTCTCCCTTGGAAGAGGGAGAAAGTTGTAATATGTGAGGCAAAAACTGAAATTGAGTGGATAGATTTAAATTATCAATAAAACACTTAATTGGAAAGAATAGAACTTAGGGGAGGAAATACCAGGACTTTGATGGAAACCACTGTTTCAGATTGTGCTTTCATTTTGAACAGCCTTCACCTTTGCATTTTGACTCAGGTCTTAGGAATGCATGAAGAACAAACCTTTACCTTTAGGCTCTTAGGTATTTGAGGATGTTACAGTGACCGTGGTGTGTGTAGTCTGCATTGCAGGTTTCAGCTACAGGGAGTTGACCAAACCATCAACGTTCTCCGTTGCTTGCATACATTTGTAGTAATGTGTGCCAGAGTAATAAACTAGATTCACTTGGTTAATTTGTAAATGTCATAACCTAGTTCTTTAGATTCGAAGGGATGGTAACATCATTGGAATATTTTTATGTGCGAAGCATTTTTTAAATTGTGAAATATATTTAATATAAAGTTTGGTATTTTAACCATTTTTAAGTCTACAATTCAGTGGCATTAATTACATTCACAGCGTTTTACAGTCATCACCACTGTGTATTTCCAAAACTTTTTCCTCACCTTAAACAGAAACTCTTGTACCTATTAAATAATAACTTCCCATTTTCTCTTTTTTCCTACCCCTGGTTACCACTAATCTACTTTCTGCCTCTATGAATTTGCCTATTCTAGATATTTCACGTTAAGTGGACTCATACAGTATTTGTACTTTTGTTTCTGGCTTATTTCACTTAGCATATTTTCAAGGTTTATCCATGTTGTATATGTATCAGAATTTCATTTCTTTTTGTGGCTGAATAGTAATCCATTGTATGTATATACCTCATTTTGTTTATCTGTTTACCTGTGGATGGATACTGGGGTTGCTTCCATCTTTTGGCTGTTGTGAATAATATTGTGTTAGACATTGGTCTACAAATATGAGTCTCTGTTTTTAATTATATATTGGGTTTATACCTGAGAGTAGAATTGCTGGGTCATATGATTTTTCTATGTTTAGCTTTTTGAGAAACCATCAAACTGTTTTCCACGTTAACTGCACCATTTTACAGTCCCATCAGCAATAAACAAGAGTTTCAGTTTCTCTGCATCCTCACCAGCACTTCTCATTTTCCTTTTTTTTTTTTTTTTTTAATTAAGAAAAAAATTCTGGCCACCATAGTATATATGAAGTAGTATGTCATTATGATTTTGATTTGCATTCCATTATGATTAATGATGTTGAACATCTTTTCATGTGCTTATTGGCCATTTATACATACACAAATGGAGAAATGTCTATTCAGGTCCTTTGACCATTTTCTAATTGGGTTTTTGTATTTTTGTTGTTTAGTTTCAGGAGTTCTTTATATATTCTGGATATTAAACCCTTATTGATAAATAATCTGTAATAACTTCCCCTATTCTATAGGTTGTCTTCATTTTTTTGATAATGTCTTGATACACAAAAGTTTTAAAATTTGATGAAGTCCAGTTTATCTATTTTTTCTCTTTTTGTTACTTGTGCTTTTGATGTCTTATTTAAGAGTCCATTGTCAAGAATCCAAGGTCATGAAGATTGATCCTCTGTTTTCTTCTGAGAGTTTTATGGCTTTTAGTACTTATATTTAGGTAGCTGATCCATTTTGATCTAATATTTGTATATTGTGTGAGGTAGATCATTGAATTTTATAATTATGACCAAGACATACTGTTTTTTTTTTTTCTTTAAAGATTCTGTATTGTTAAGTTTGGCAGTTACTTTCTAAGTTCTACCTCGTGTAATATTTAGTCATTATGCCCTTAGTTATTGAGTACCAGATAGTTCATGGAACTGGGCATTTTAGCTCTTAAAATATGTTCTTAATATTGAGTCTTCAAGAATGACTCAAGATACAAAGAAAGTAAGAGACAGGATTGATAAATTTTATTACATTAAAATGAAATTTTTTTTGCATGGCAAAAAACATATAGTGAAGACAGCTGATAGATGAGAAGAAAATATCTGCACTATATCAAGATAAAGGGCTGAGATCTCTAATATATAAATAACTCTTAAAAATTGAGAGAATATACTACAGTAACCTGATAGAAAAATGATCAAAATACATTAATAATCCTCCCCCCCAGCATATAAAAATGGCCCCTAACATATGAAATGATTTTAAATTCATAATTAGAGAAATGCAAATTTAAGTGCACTGAGATACCATGTTTTAGCTGTCAGATTGACAAAAATTAAAGTATAACAGTCCATCCTATTGGCAGGGGTATGAGGAAACAGACACATATTGTACATTCCTGATAAGGCAAACTGGTACAACTCTTTTTGAGAATTTGGCAATATGCAACAAAGCCCTACATATGCATTTGCCTTTTGACCTGTCAGTTTCAACTGTAGGAATTTTCCCTGAAGGTACAACTCCAAAGATACGAAATTCCATATGCAGGGTTATTTATGGGTCATTGTGTGCAATCTCCTTTGTAGGAGAGTGGTTGAATAAACTATGGTGTATGTAGTGTGTGTGTGTGTGTGTGTGTGTGTGTGTGTGTGTGTAAAACAGAGTGGTACGCAGCTATAGGAAGAATGAGGAAGATATCTGAACTGAACTCTGACTGATAAATTGATCTCCAGGATATACTGTTAAGTGAAAGAGAGAATATCTATATAGGTTATGTTACTCTAAGCAAAAGAAGAGGAAATAAGAAAATATACACACATATGCTCATTTGAACAGAAGGAAACATAGGAAAGATACACTAGAAATGAGATTGGTTTCATAAAGAGGGTGGGGTACAGAGAGATTGAAAGGATGGAGAGGGCTTGACACTTCACTGATTTTACCTGTTTTGGGTAGTTTTAACTGTTAGAACTAAACTAATGTTTTATATACTCAAATAAACAAGATTAACAAGGATGGGGGAGAGGATGGGAAAAAAATACACCCCAAATCCCAAATGGAATAATACAAACAGAAACAAATGAACCTAACTATATTTCAAATGAATAACATAACCACACTGAAGGGTGGGCATGGGAAGAACTAACCTAAGTAATTTAGGAATACAGGGTTTTGACTCTATAAGGCTGTTGACAAAAGAACTATAAACAGACTTGAGACTAAAGACAGAACTGTATACAAATACTGTACTTGAGTTAGATTTTTTTTTTTTTACAGTGATATGGTTAGAACTCCGAAACTACTCTGTGTATTCTAGATTAGAGCAAATAAATATATATAATGGTGATAATGAAAGTCAGGTTTTTCACTGTAAGAGAAAAGTGTTCCAGATAAGGAAAGGGAAAAGGCTGTAATGAACTTCTGTAGAGTTAATTGGCATTGGCAGCTTCAGTATGGACTCATGGTTTTTAACATATTTACAGATAAACATAAAAATAGATATAGATATGTGTTTGTGCATATATGTATATATTCCTTAACTCAGCCTGTGGTGAAGGCCTTAAAGCCATGACACTTCCGAATAATGTTTGTCAATGAAAGGAACTAAGGCTCCCTGGAGAAGGGGCTGATTCTAATGTAGGGGCAAGGAAGATGCAAAGATAAGCTTGAACATCTTTTGGTGCCAGAAAGTTAGGAAGTACTCAAAAATACCACAGACTAGGTGGCTTAACAGAAATTCATTTTCTCACAGTTCTAGAGACTGGAAGTCTAAAATCAAGGTGTTGGCAGGATTGGTTTCTGGTGAGGCCTCCTGGCGGCAGGCAGCTGCCTTCTCACCTCCTGTGGCCCTTCCTCTTTGTGTGCCTGCTTCTGGTCTTCCTTTTCTTACAAAGACACCAGTCCTCTTGGATTAGGGCCCCACTCTTACCACTTTATTTAACCTTAATTACCTCCTTAAAGGCCCTGTCTCAAATACAGTCACATCGTCGGGGTTAGGGCTTCAACATATGAATTCTGGGGAGACAAATCTATAATAAATGTCAACTAAAAATTATTCATAGCCTAAAAGTTGAGGGTTATGTTTTATTCAGCGGGAATTTTTAGGACTTCAAGCCCGGGAGGCAGCATCTCAAGTAACCCTGAGAGAACTGCTCCGAGGAGGCGGAGCGGGGAGCCAGGATATATAGGAGTTTTGCAACAAAGGGCAGGTAGTCTGAACATCAAAAGATTATTATTAGTTAAAGAAAACCAGATATCCCAAATTAAGGAATTTAACGCCTTTCTTTGTATGGGAAGATATAAGAGTCTGGGCACACTGAAATCATTCCTTTGATACGCACCTCAGCTATCTGGGGCCAGTATCCTGTGCTTTCATATCTGGAGTTTCCTCAGGGCTCACCAGCTCACCATAGGCTGGTGGCTGCAATCAATGATGACTGTGAAATCCTTTGTTTACTGATACGGCAGACAGTATTCTATTTCTCACAAACATCATATGCCTCTTGATAATGATGCTTTGAGGAGGATACAACATTACTTCTGTGGTGTTTCCCTTTCCCCCAAAATGCATCACTTGCACCCATTTAGAAAAATCAAACCCAAGTTGTAGTTTGTAGAATATCACTATAGTACTCCTTGCTTGTACTTTTCCAAAGTGTCAAGGTCATGAAAGACAAAAAGAGTGAGGAACTGTTCCAGATTTAAGGAAAGAGATAAAACAGTTAAATGCAACTGTGATCTCGGATTGATTTTTTTTTTCCCCTAAGTTTATTTATTCGAATCGAGATTGAAATACAGCCCACACACTGTAATTGGGCCGTAAATATCTCTTAAATATCTCTTAGTCTAAAAATGTTCCTTCTTTTCTTTTCCTTGTAGTTTGTTTACAAAATCAGGTTGTTTGTTCTGTAGAATTTCTCACAGCCTGGAATTTGCTGAGTACATTCTTTGGAGGTAATTTAATGTGCTTCTCTATCTCCTGTATTTCTTGTAAATTGATGGATGGGTTAAGAGCACTTACTGTATGTTATCACTTCGGGAGTTTTTTTAAAAAAGAACTATCCCTGGTACCCACCCATCCTTGGGACGCACCATTCCTGTGGATTCTGATTTAATTGGTCTGGAGTTCTTGCTGTTGTAGGAATTTTTAAAAGCTCCCCAGGTGATTTTAACATACAGTTGGGGTTGAGAACCATTGTTCTAGACCTAGTTACCACTGGTCAGGGTGCAGCTTTAATTTTTTTGCCAAGAATACTTACAGAACCTGTATTCTTGATAAACACCTCACTTATTAATAAGACTTGCCCACTAGGAGACACTTGCCAGCTTCTGCTCTGCTCCATGCCAGCAGTCTGATCCTTGGAGAGCTTCATCAGGGACAGGCTGACTTTTCCTGCTTGCATGGCTGCTACATTTGCCAATAAAATAGTGTCTGGCAATTGGAAACCTTAATCTCAGCACTTTCAAAGGTGAAATACATGGACTTGCTAGTCCTTGTAGAAGATAGTAGACTAAATTTGTGGATGATTACATACACTCTTTCTGATCAGTCCTGTCACCTTTTTGTACTTTCAGTGAAAGATCATTTAAGAGGCATAGGTGTGTCTCAGGATAACACTATTCTATTGCTGTGTAATTGTCCATTAAGAAAAATCCCAGTATTTTCTTTTTTTCAAATAGTACTTCTGATGCTGGATATTGTTAAGAGCTTCGCAGAGGGTACCAAGATGACAAAAGCCATGTCATACTCATGTGAAGATCTAGAGTGGGGGCGAGACAGATGCATAAATGTTATATCACTAGTGTTAACCTTAGGGGAAGGGAACCACACGCTAGGCACCATGCTACACACTTTTATAAATGGTGTTTCTTTTAGCTCTTGTTGAAATGAAAATAGGTAATATTTCGATTTTCCACTGAGAAAAAAAGACACGGAGAAGTTAGTAACTTGTTCTGGGACACAGAGATGGCAAGACATAGAATTGGGATTATAAATTGGGATCTAGTCAAGTCTGACCTTGACCAGAGCAGTGGTCCCTGGACCAGCATCATCAACATTCCCTGAGAACTTGTTAGAAATGTACTTTCTGGACCTACCCAAGACCAGCTGATTCAGAAACTAGGGCTGGGGCCCAGTCACCTGTGTCTTAACAAGCCCTCCAGGTGATTCTGAGGTTCACTAGTAATCTTTCTGATTACTAGTGTCTTTCTGTTTACTTGCAAGTGAACCTTGAAAAATTTTTATTGTTAAGAGTTGACCTGAAACTAGTAAGTTTGAAAAATCACTATACTAGAGTGTTTCACCCCCTCTCCCAACCCCCCCCACTTTAAAGCTGTAAAACTCTTTGTTTAAGTACTATTTTTCCCCCAAAGCTAAAACATAGAATACATAAAAACAAAACTATTGTTTGAAGTTGGAGTGGGCATGGGACCTTGTCCTGTCTTCCCATTCTGAAGGGGATGTTTGGTTGGATACCTGCTGTACTCTACTGTTATCCGCCCCCCACCCCCGCCAGCTGAGTGTGGTATGGTGTGGGTATAAACACTTATACAGGGTTACAGAAAAATATTGGCCGCCTTGTTCTCAACCAGAAGGTCAGTTAAAGAAACGTGGAGTCATTTGGTCAATACCTTTGGGACCAAAATTCACTACTATTTCTAATGATAGTGCCATGGGCCTTTCTTACAATTATGACTTGCAGGTACCAAAAGTCCAAATTCTCCCTTCTACCTGGAGTGTGTTTTATGCACGTAAGCTTCTCTGTGTTAGTAATTACAACCACATCTAGGTGGGATTGTTTAGTGTCATTCACTTTTGGCTTTAATCAGCAAGCAATTGAGCAGGTCTACTTGATTTCTGTAAATCACTGTGAACCTGCAGTTCTTGGAACTGCTGTCCTCAGTGTTGTTGGAACTGCTTTGTCACTGTTGTTTTCTTCTGCCTGTGTATGCCTTCTTCACATTTTTATAATAGCGTTGTATGGTTTGGCCTTTAGAGTTCCCAGGATAGCCCTGCTTTCCTATGCTATAGTTATTAAACAACTGTGGAGAGGTGCCTGGTTCGTTCAAGTTCAATGCCTGGTAGACTTGATTTTCTTGGGCGTTAGAGGTCTTTCTGATTACTTGCAAGTGAAACTTGGAAAACTTACTGTCAAAGCGTTGACCTGAAAAATTTTAATAACTCTGTTTAATAACTCCCCAACTTTGCAGGGATGAAGTATTTTCACTTTTCCCCCATGGCTTGACTTCTTTTGGGTAATTTGGGCTACCTTTGCTGACTTTCTTTTAAAAATCAGATTTCTGCTCATGTGCTGAGTGAAGTAACAGAATTTGTAAAACTAATTTTTCCTCAGGGATAGTGTATAAACTTCTGGTGGTAGCTCATTTTAGAAGGTATTTACCTTTTAAAAATAAAATATTATAATGTTCATATTTAATCTAACCGTGCCTTTCAGCCCCATTGTCTAGGCCAGTGATTATCAACATTGGCTGCACATTAGACCTGCCCTGGGGAGCTTTTAAAAATAAATGTCTTGGCTTCACCCCAGACCTAATAATTCACACTCTCTAGGATGGGGCCTGGACACTTGGATTAAAACAGAAACAGAAGACCCCTGTCTTAGTCTGCTCTGACTGCTATCATAGACTGGGTGGTTTAAACAACAGACATTTATTGCTCATTGTTCTGGAGGCTGGGGAGTCGAAGATCAGGGTGCTGGTGAGGGTCCTCTCCTGGCTTGCAGCCGGTCATCTTTTTGTTGTGTCCTCACATGGTGGGAGCGGGGCAGGGTGGGGATCGGGGGGAGAGCCTGCCTGCCTGCCCCGCTCATGCACATGCAGGCTCTCTCTGGTGTTTGTTTTAAGGGCCCTGATCCTATCATGAGGGTTCCACCCTTATAACCTAATTATCTCCCAGAGGCCCCATGTCTGAATACCATTACATTGCGGGGTTAGGATTTCAACTTATGAATAGAGAGGAACACAGTTCAGTCTGTAGCAACCCTCATGTAATTCTGATGTGTATAAGAATTGGAAACGGATGGATAATGGTGCTTAGACTCAAAAATGTGAGTGAAACACCTGGGAATCCTGGTAAAATGGACATATGCGTTCAGTAGGTCTGTTATGGGGCCTATGTATATAGGACCCATATTTGACTGAATTATAACATCCTAAAGATCTGAAAGTTTCTGCAGTTTTTAAATGCATCCAATTAAAAACTTATAGCTTGTCTTACTGTCTGGGTAGATCTGAGTCATTTAGTAGAGGTAGAGGTACATAATAAACAGTTCTTTCATTTTAGCCAGATTGGCCTACTTACATATTAAATTTCTATTGCTGTGACTTTTAGTAGTGTTCATCTCTTGTTTGGAATACTTCCTTGGCATATTTTAGCTATTCTCTGCTGTCCGTTCTTCATGGCTTAGTTCAGGGAAGTTTTCCCTGAAACCTGAATCTGTAGACAGTGAACTTCTAAATAACATGTGAAAGACATGTTATTTCTTAAAATGGTTTATTTCAGGTGGTTAAGATGGTTACCTTCAACTTAACTTCTGTGAACTTACTTGTATTTTATAATTCTCAAAATTGAAGCATTACTAAATCACTTAGAGATTGTTTTTAAGCTGAAATGTTTGCATAATAGCATAATAATACGTAATAGCTGCCAAACTTTTCCATAGTGGTTGCACCGTTTAACAGTTCACCAACAGCATATGAGGGTTCCAGTTTCTCTGCATTCTCTCCAACACTTCTTATTGGCAGTCTTTTTAAGTTTAGCCATCCTAGTGGGTGTGAGGTATTATGTCATTGTGGTTTTAATATGTATTTGCCTCATGACTAATGATGTTGAGGAGCTTCTCTTGTGCTTATTGCTCATTTGTATATCTTCTTTGTAGGAATATATGTTCAAATCTTTTACTCATTTTTAATTGGGTTATTGGTCCTTTTTTCTTTTATTGTTGAATTGTAAGAGTTTATATATTGTAGATATAAGCCCCTTATCAGATAAATGACTTGCAGATATTTTTTCCTATTCCGTGGGTTATCTTTTTAACTTTCTTGATGGTGTCCTTTGCAGCACAAAATTTTAAAATTTTGATGATGTGCAGTCTTTTTCTTTTGTTTCTTGTACTTTTGGCATTATGTCTAGGATGCCATGGTCAAGAAGATTTAAGCCCATGTCTTGTAAGAGTTTTATAGTTTCAGCTCTTACATTTAGGTCTTTGATCCATTTTGAATTAATTTTTATATATGGTGTGAGGGAGGGGTATAGCTTTAATCTTTTTTGTGTGGTTATACAGTTGTCCCAGCACCATTTGTTGAAAAGAGTCTCCAAGTATTCTTTACCAGGGTGAATAGTGTTACTATTTAGCGTATAAGACAAGCTAGAAATCTAGTTCATCATCATGTCCTGTCATTTTTACCTCTACTTCTACTATTTCTGCACCTTATCACCCTGTCCAAGCTACATTTAGCTGTTGTTTAGACTTATGTAATAGGTTCCAGACTGGTCATATTCTCACCACTCTTACTCTCCACTCCTTTTATTTTCCAACTTGTAGCCTTTATTTATTATTATTATTTTTCAGACCACAGTTCAAGGTCTTCCTTTTGCTCTTAAGATCAATATAGAAATTCTACAGTATGGCCCATAGGACCCTGTAGGATCCCCACCCACTTCTTTAGCCTGTTTTTGCTTTGTATGTTGTCTTGATTTCTTCAATCCAGTTACTTCTCAGAGGAGTGTTTCAATATGCTCCCTCCACCATAGCTACCAATGTGCCTGCATCCTACTTGTGTTACTCTGCCTTCCCATCTGTAACTGAATGAACTGTCCATCCCTTTATCTAAGACCAGCTCTATTCAAAATTGGCCAGATTCCACCCCTCTCATTTAGTCCAGAACATAGCTTTATCAGTTGTCCTGTCTCTCTTCTGTGTTGTCAGTTATCATTCTAATCAACATACAAACATGATGTTATTTCTTCCATCTTAAAAAAAAAAAAACCCAACAATGACCCTACATTTCATTCTGTCTATGATCCCATTTCTCTGCTCCTCTTTTGCATCAGAATGGGAATTACTTATACTTGCTGTCTCTTAACTTCTCTCCTGCTGTTTCTGCTGAACCCACTCCTGATTTTTGGGTCCCACTATACTACACTGAACTCATTTATTTATCTCCTTGTCACCAAGTCCTGTGGTCAGCTCTCAGTTCTTATCTTAACTTTTCAGTAACATTTGGCCCAGCCCGTTACACTGTCCTTGAAATACTTGCTTCTCTCTTGGTTCTCCTTTTACCTCACTGGTTGCTCCTTCTTGGTCTTTTCTCTTGGTCGCTGCTCATCTTGGATTTCTGTCTGTTGGGAGGGTGCCCTAGGGTCAGCCTGCAGATCTCTTCCCTTTCTTCTGTGCTGGTGTGTATGTTTATCCTCAGATTTAATACCATTTATATGCTCATGACGACACGTTCTTGCTTCAGCCTGGACCTCTCCTAGGTGCACACGTACCCACCTTCCTCCTGGACGTTTCTACCTAGATGTCTAATAGCTGGTTCCCTTGCTTCTTTCAGGTCTCTGCCCAAATGTCACCTTACTGGAGAGGTCCTCCTTGCGGTGCCCACCACCCCCCACCATATAAAATGAAGTAACTCCTCCCTTGCTTATCCTTCTTTTCTTAATTGTTTTCTAGAACATTTATCGTGTATTATTTATGGTCTTTTGCTTCCTGTTGGTATGTAGCTCCATGAGGATAGAGTTCTTACCTGTTTGGTCACTTTTGTGTCCCCAGTACCAAGAATAATAAGCATCGATTATGTGTCAAAGGACTGAGTGAGTGAGTGGATGAATGTTGGCCATCTTTAGTGCTTCACTCTCGCCGTGCTCCCCCTTCCTCACACATTCAGTTCCTTCTGTTCTTCCATCCCCTCCCTCAGGCAGCTTCTTGCCTCTCACTTCCATCAGCATCACTTCCTCATCAGACCTTTCCTGTCCTGATTGTAGTCTCTGATTGCAAGTGCCCTTAGCCGTGGACTCCTTCATAGTAGTGATCATTTCAGTTTCCATTCATTTGTGCTGTTCTTTGTTAATACCTGTCTTCTGTTTCCCTCCACTTGCCCTCCCCCTTATTTTGCTCTCTCTTAAATTCTAAGGGCCTAGCACAGAGTCAGATTCTCAATAAATGGCAGGTGTTTGTTTAAAAGAGTAAATGAACAAATCAAAATATTCTTATGATTTATATAACTCACAACCCATTTGAGTTGGTAAATCTCTGTAACATTTGCTTAAAAAGAAAATAGGATTAAAATTTAATGATTTCATAATTTTAAGTTGATACAGAGTCTAGTAAGCATAAATACAGTTAACATCACTGCCTTTGGCCAAGAATTTACTGGGATGTGGCCTCCCTCTGTTGTGGAAACCGGTCCTTATCGTGGATGGCCATCCAGCCTCTGCCACCACCCCCAGCATCTGGCACTCTTCATTCTAAGTCCTGAAGTTGGTCTGCTGTAAACTCACCCTTTGGGTTTGGGGTTGCCCTCTTGCCCTTCATATATGTAGAGAGTTATCTTATCCTTTATTAAATCAAATATAGTCTCACTTCCTTCTGTTGAGATTTTTGAGCTCTTTTGGGCCCATGTAATGCTCCTGAGGGATTTTATGTAAAGTGTGTTCCAACATAGACCCTATTTATATACCAACTACCAAAGGGTAACTTTTAAAAAAGACTTTTGTGAGTAAGGCTCTTGTACCAGAGGGGGCAGTTTCCAATATATTAATGATATGTTTAATAGAAGTATGTCTAATAGAAGAATTACTGCAAATCTAGCATTACTAACCTTAATAATTTATTGAGCTCATTATATTATTGAGTATGTGCGTATAAATATTAAATAGTTTTGGGAGAAAATAGCTATTTCAGTGTTTATTACTAGTGGGTCAAATACTGTATTAATGGATGTAATCCTCAAACAACCTTAGGCACTATCCTCATATTATATATGAAGAAACTGATGTACGTGAATCTTAGAAATAGAAGATTTTCTTAATCTCATTGTCACTGCAGGCAGTGTAAACATATTTGATCCTTCTTAATGATCTCAGAAGGTAAAATAACCATGTCAAGAAAGGTAATCTGTTTCCAATTTCCTCAGAATTTTTGGTCACTAGTATCTTCTCATTAAAAGAAAAACACTTTATGCTCTTTTCTTTAAAATACTTAAATATTTAACAATGCCTTTGTAATAGATGAGATTAGAAAATGTGTATATGATTGTTCCAGAACTTGGATACATTGGGAAATACTTTTTTTTTTTCCATAGCTATTTACTGTTTTTTTGGAGTAAGTACAAAGTTTTTTTTTTTTTTTTAATGGATACAGGTCTCTATAATAATACTTTAATAATAATAGAAACTTAAATTATTATTTTTTTGACCTTATTTGTTGTCTTAAAGAAGTGCTGCCTCAAAAACAATTTTTAGGGAAATATTTATCCTAAATATGTTGATTATCCAAGGTTGAAAACATTTCACCTGGAAGCTTAAAGATTGGTATCTTGGCAATAAGATGATCACTTCAGTTTCAGTATTGTTTAAATCAGTGGATGTGTGGCAGCTGAAATGTTTTCTTCTCTAAAGTTTCAGCGTGGAGCTTTTGTCTCCCTTTCTCATACTTTTTCAAAACTTTCTGTCTATAAAGATTCAAGTCTGGATTGGGGATTTATTTCTAGAAGTGTGTTAAACACTTTTCTGTAGATATTTGCTTATGAAGCTGCATCAGGTAGGTGCCATGGTTACCATCATCTCTGTGACTCACTCTGCTTGTTCACAGCCCCTTCACTCACCTGTGTGTCCGCTGCTTGTCTGGTTTCTCTGCTTTCTGTTTCCCCTCGTTTGAGAATGGGTTTGTAAGTCTGATGTTCTGTCATGGTGCTTCGGTAGAGTAGCCTGGTGTCCTTTCTGTATAGTTAAGAAATGAGCTGGTCAACAGGAGTAGTTAAAATGGAGCAAGCTTAGCTGTTCCTTGTCCCTCGTGTTAAACATAATGAGTTTAGAGGATTATGACTCCATGTAATCATTGGGATCTGCTAGACAGGACATCTGTTTTACTTTTTACTCATTACACTGGTGTATAAATAGCATCTTTTTTTTTTTTTAATGTGAAAATTATTTTGTGTTCTAGCTAGCACTGGTGACTTAATTTTTGAAATGTGCTTTCTGGAATAGCACACGATTAGTATAAAATTATCTTAATAGGACTGGAAACTCATTATTAGTCTGAAAATATTTGTTTTCTAACTGTGAAAAAAGGTTTCTGGGAACGTTTGAATTTTCATTTATTCTAGACCGCATTAGAATTGTTTAGTATATTCAAATATTTTTCCTTTGGTTTTATTTCCTAGGTTGCACGTTTTCAAAAAATTCCTAATGCTGAAAATGAGACAATGATTCCTGTATTGACATCAAAAAAAGCAAGTGAATTACCAGTCACTGAAGTTGCAAGCATTCTCCAAGTAAGTGCTTGGTGGAGAGGAAGGGAGTGGATAGTAGAATGAGTCACTTAGACTCTATAGATAAGTGCTATCTGGTAGAATTTTCTGTGATGACAGAAATATTCTGTTCTGCACTGTCCAGTGCAGTAGCCACTAGTTAAACATGACAATTGAGGATTTAAAGTACGGATAGTTTAGGGGAGGAACTGAAATTAATTTAATTTAGTTTTTATTCATTGAAATTTAAATAGGTTCATGAGGCTAGTGGTCACCTGATTGGACGGTGCAGCTCTAGATCATTAATATTGCTAGGGACTATTTGTGCTGTGTGAGGATTAGTTGGATTAGGAAAATAATTTAATTATTAACATAAGTAGAGTTAGGAGTTTATCTTTTTTTTATGTGTTTTCTAATGTAAAAGCTAAGTACAAGTTCAGAACTGCAAATAAACTTTGCTTATGTAATTTAATCTCTTCCTAGTTTTAAAAAGCACAATCTAATGAAACATGAGGAAAAGAATATTTAAAATTCTACCTTCAGAATTCACATATTTTAACAATGGCATTAAAAACATTGGGTATCCTTTTTTTGAGGTTTTTTTTGGGGGGCGAGTTGTATTTATACTCTGTTTCAAAAATACTTACTCTAAATATATTTGTGTCGCAAGACTCTATTAGTGAACTCTATTATAAAGCTTTTGGCCAGAGAAACTTAATTATTTTAGAGATGCAAGTAATTTATTCTTTAATGATAGTTAAAGTAATGAATCATGAGAGGCAGTGACTGAAGAATGTAGGTGGTGTTCATAGGGCATAAAATGTCCCAAGAACCAGTTCATGTTAACTTCATTATTTTGAGTAATTTAGGAACCACAGATTTTCTGCTTGGAATAAATATTCAGTCCAAGAACAAAAGGTAACACCAATCTCAGAATTTTGATAGGCTCAGAGAACAAGAAAGATGTGTGATCTTTTGGAGAAACTAATTTTAGAAAACAACAAGACAACAGTGAAAATGAAGAAAACTAGTTAAAATGTACTGGTATTTTGCTTTCTGTACATCCTGACTGGTTTGTGTTATTTCTCTTTCTCCAAAGAAAATCATAATTTTTTTGTTTATTAAACTCTATATCTTGTTGCTTACATTAAAAATTTTTTTATTGAGGTATAATTTATATAAAATACAGTGTACTCATATTAAATGTACAGTTTGCATTTTGACAGATGTAACCATCACCACAATTAAGATGTAGAAAATTTTCATCACTCTGAAAAGCTTCCACATGTTTTTTGCAGCTAATCCCTCCCAGTGCTCTGGCCCCAGGCAACCACTGATATGCTTTCTGTCCCCATAGATTAGTTTTGACTGTCATAGAAGTTCCTGTGAGTGTGATCATATGTATGTACTTTTTTTGTGTTTTCTTTTTTTTCTCTGCTAATATTCTCAATGACTTTTATGGGTAAAATCTCATAGGCTGATCTTCAGAACGGTCTAAACAAATGTGAAGTAAGTCATCGGAGAGCCTTCCATGGCTGGAATGAATTTGATATCAGTGAAGATGAGCCACTATGGAAGAAGTATATTTCTCAGGTGAGATATTTTTATTGTCTCCTGTTGTGTAACTTACATGTATTTTTGTAAATGTAGTTGTTTACTTTTGTGAAGTGATTTTTGGAGAAAGGAAATAATTTTTTTAAGTGTTTTTTACCTAAATTTTGTCATTTGTTAGAGTTTATTGTTACATTGGAATTTCTATGATTTTAGTGTGCAAATCTTTAAGGACTTATATTACATGGAGGTGATACTATTAACAGTAGTTTCCTTTGCAGGTGTCTTAACTTAAATATTTTTTATTATAGAAATGCTAATTTTTTTTAAAGTAATATGGCTAGCTTAGAAAATTAGTAAAAGTTAGGTCATTGGACTGCCTGGGTACAAGTTCCTCCTTTATTTCTTACTAGCTGTGTGCTCTTTATTATCTTCTGAGCCTTATCTGTAAAATGGGGATAATAATCTTAGGAGTTAGTAAGCTATCAATAGATGATAGCTATTTTTAATTATATTTTATTAATGTCCTAATCTTTTCAGAAAGATTTACTGTAAGATTTTTCTTACCTTTATGACAAGTATATTAGTGAAAAGCTAAAAAACTCCTATGGCCAGTTTTCAAGTAGTAGGATTAGTTTGCCAAACAAATTCTTTTTAGTGAAGAAACTTTCTAATGCCTTCTAACCTGCAGGTTCTTTTTTAAAAAAATCTTTGTTTAACTTTTCTAAAGGGCCTTGCCTGTTAATGAACCAAAATCTATCAGTTTTAACTTATTTAAATTAATTTGTCTAAAGTAGAAGAACTGAATTTTTAGAGAAGAACCTTGTATCTGTCTTGTTTTTATTGGAATATTTTTTATATGTATATTTGTATTCTCACATTTACCACATTTCCACATTACCTAAAACTTCAGAGTTTACTCTGGATTTATAAATTACAGTGATTTGACTTATCACTAGGCAATATGATTTTTAATGTTTTGCTTTCTTGATCCTGTTTCAAAGCTAGAGAACCTGCATCATGAGATTGCTGTGAGAATGAAATGAAATAGTGCCTGTAATGTAGTTAAGTGCAAGCAGTAATTAACAGTAAATATCAATTGTTAATCATAAAGCACTGGACGACTCCTCACTCCTCTACAGAGAACACTGAATTTGTTGTTCTGCAAACATTTGGAGCCTGCCATCTGTCAGGTGGTTTCCTTAGTACCATGGCACAGCTGTTTTAGGGTGAAATAGAATGATCATGGGCCTTCCTCTCAAAGTGTGGTGATAGCAGCTAATGTTTGAGGGGTTTGTAGTTTACACAGTGATTTAATATACATTCTTGGTTAATCCTTACCACAGTTTTTGGTACAAGGTAGGGAAGCACCCCCGGGGCTTAAAAAATTAAGGTTACACAAAAATTGGAGCTGGATTCAAACCCAGGTACTCTGGCTCAGTTTGTGTGTAGTTTGTCAACCCTGAACCACATTGCAGTTGTACTTTTATTTTGCTGGAGCAGTGATTTTCAGTCCTCTGTGCATTAGAATCACTTGGGGAGTGCTTTAAAAGTGCTGAAGCCTGTGCCCTGTGCCCAGAGATTCTGATTTAATTGCTCTGGTGTGAACCTGGGCATTTGTTGGAAACTCTTCACGTGATTCTGATGTGAAGCAGGGTTGCAACCACTGTGCCAAGGAACGGAGCCATAAAGGGAGTGGGAGGTGGTGGCATCTAACTTCAGAGTTATGATATCCAGGGGCTGAGGCTCTCTGCTGGCTCTCTGCAAAGTTACTTTGCAACTTTGATGGCGATTGGCACCGTTTCATCAGAGGAAGGCACTCTGGCAGCAGAGCTCTGACGTTTAACTAGGATGTCCAACTGGAAGAATTTGGGGTGGCTCTGGTGCTTGGTCATTTAAGAGCTGCCCGATTGAGTTGGTGCTGTGGTTTGTTTCTTTAGATACTTTTGTCTCTGCTAGCTAGATGTTAGGAAAACCAGTGTTGGGAAAATCTTCAGCTTCTTCTGTGGTGAGGATCTTACTGTCTGCTCTTAGCTGCCCTGCCCCTCCCCTGGTGGGGGATGGTTATTCCTTTGGTGGGTGGGTCAACCACAGAATTGTAATCTACACCCATTTACTTATAGTATAGGAATGCTGAGGAGTGTTTGGAATTTATAATTTAGGTGTTCTACCCAGTGCTTAATGTAAACCTTTAGCTTAAAAGTTATTTTCCATTTATTCTAGCCCCGGTAGAAATTCAGAACAGCTTATAGCATACTAAAAATACATGTGTACTATAAGGAATTGGTAAATTCTTAGTTTTAAGTAATAATGCCCTGATAGTTTTTTTTTTTTAGGCTTTTGCTGTGCTGGTACACAACTGTCTTTCATACAAAACTGTTGAATTGCTGTTTTTTTTTTCACTTTCAGTTTAAAAATCCCCTTATTATGCTGCTTCTGGCTTCTGCAGTCATCAGTGTTTTAATGCATCAGTTTGATGATGCTGTCAGTATCACTGTGGTAAGAAAAAATATATATTTTTAAAAATTGTTAATCATATAAACTAGGATTGGCTTTTATTTTAGAAAATGAATTGAGACATGCCTTAATGCTTCTTCAGGTTTTTTTGTTAAAATCCAAATTCTGGTTTTAGTTGCAGTGATCTCAAGTAATGTTCAAGGGTCTGTGATTGGCACCCTAGAATTATTTAACAATCCGATAATTTAACAGATATGAAATATTTTATAATAATTTTCCAGTTAAATATTTATTTTACTTTCCAATTGAGAATACATTTCAGTAATCGTGAACTGAAGCCTGACATTTTAAAAATTAAAAGTATTATTTAACAGTGTACTCTGTATTTTTATTCTTTCCAGTTAGGTTATTCTGGCTTTCATCATTTTTTTTTTTTCTTGCCCTTCTGTTTCATTGTAGTATAAAAATTTATAGTAAGTATAAGCATTGATTAAAGCAAGTGTGTTAGGCTTAAGAACACAGTAGAAATGAACGTAGAGCTGTGATTCACCAGCTCTTGCTTGTGGACTCCCAGGAGTCTCTGAGATTCTTTTAAGGGAGCATATGAGGTCAAAACTACTTTCATAAAACTAAAAACATTATTTGTCTTTTTGCTATAGACATTTGCATCAGTGGTGCAAAAGTGATGGCGGGTAAAACTGTTAGAGCTTTGGCTTGAATCAAAATAATGGCAACAAACTGTCTAGTAGTCATTGTTTTCTTTCACTGTTTCTCTTAGCAGTGTTTTTGATAAAACAGTAAAACTTAATTTGATTAAGTCTTGATCCTTAAGTATATACCTTTTTAATGTTCTGTGTGATGAAATGGGAAGTACGCATTGAAGTATGATGGTTGTCTCAAGGAAAGGCTGTGTGCTGAGCTGAACTAGCCTTTTACTCGAAAGAATGACTGAGACAAACTATGGTTATTAAGACTTGGATAACTGGCATACTTTTTTTGAAAGTGAGTGACATGAACCTATCACTACAAGAAAAACAACTGACAGAATTTGTTGCCAATGGTAAAATTCAAGCTGTCAGTGATAATTAGAATTTTGCAAAAATTTTATGCATTATTTTATGGTGGACAGCTTCCCAGTATTTAAGACCTTATTCTAATGAGATCAGTAGTGATTTTAGTGAATGTGATTTTTTTTTAACTATTATGAAATGTGTCAACACTTGAAAGATTTGAATAACCAAGTGAATCAGTCTTCTCTAAATGACCAGTGCATGACGATATAAAATACTCGGTGACAAAAGAGCCATTCAACATGCAAAAGAGATCGATAGATTTTAATATAACAGATTATGAAAAGTTCATTGATATAGTTTTAGGTTCTATATTGCAAATTACTTTTAAAGTAACAGTTGTCTAATTTTGGTGTAGTAGCTAAGAATAATATCCACAATCATCTGAAAAGGCTTTTAAAATACTCCTCCCTTTTTCAACAATATCTGAATGAGGCTGAATTTTGTTCATATACTTCAGCCTAATCAACATATATCAATAGATTGAATGCAGAAGCAGATACGAGAATCTGGCTTTGTATTAAAGGAGACATTAAAGATAGAAAAATTGAAAGCACTGCCACTTCTCCCACAATTTTTGGGGGGGAATATATTTTTCATAAAAAATGTTGTATGTGTTAACATGTAATGGGCTTACTTTTTTTTAGATAGTAAGTAGAAATTAAAACTGAGTGATTGAAAAAGTATTTAATATGGTAAATATCAATAGCTGGAAGTCACATAAACAAGAGCTGGTCCTCCGTTTGTAAGAGCATAAAGGGATCCTGAGATCAAAGAGTTTGAGAAGCCTTCCTGGGGAGGCAGGTCCCTGTCAGCTGTCTGTTTTTCCCCACAGGCCTCAAGGCGGAGTTGTGATTCCTTCCCTGACTGTTTTGTGCTTATTGTCTGGTGTCTTGGGGCTGCAGATAGAGTCAGAAAAATAAGATATGATTAACAGTTATTTCAGAAGTTACAATGTCTTATTTAAAAAGGTTGTTTGTTTTGTTTAGGCAATACTTATCGTCGTTACAGTCGCCTTTGTTCAGGTGAGTAAGTAGCCTATTTTGACAACATAAAAATAGTATTTTAGTTAATTGCTTAAAAAAATCAAGGTGGCTTATGTTAAAATGTATAGTTAATGGGTATGTTGGTCAGAACAATTTATTCTTTGTTTTTGAAATAATTTCAAAAACAATAACTCTCCAAGGAAGTTTGTGGAACCAACTTGACTGCTTTGGTTTAGGCAGTGGCATGAAGAAAATCTAGTTTTTTATTTGATGATGTTAAAGGTAACTGAAGCAGATGGAAACAAAAACTACAGTAATAGAAATAAAATCCAGCAGTAGGCTTTTAAATTTTTTCCAGTTAAAAAATTGGGCCAGAGTTCAAATTCCTCATTCCTCCATGGAAGGGATGTTCTGATCTGGATCGAACTCCCTGTTCAGCATAGACATTGAAACAGTAAAGAAAATATATGAAAAGGAACCCCCTTTAAAAAATTAATGTGAATAATGTGGAGATAATGTCTGGATTTCTGTTGACAAGTATAGATATAAATAAAAACATGGGCTTAGTTTTAAGTTTATTTAAATATCTGATAACTTCCTCAGGTTTTAGAACAGTGTTGACAGGTGTCATTTGATTAGCTAAAGGTTTTAAAGCATGGTTAATAAGACTAGAAGAATTATTCTAGTTTAGGGAAAAATTAATATGTCATTTGAAATTCATGTTATTTTGAATCGTAAGACTATATTTTAAGTGGCTGTGGTTATTTTCACATCTATGATTTATTCCTTGGGTATTTCCTGTCATGATCCAGTTTTCCTGTGGTAATCTCTAATTTAGTAATTTGTTTTATAGTCACCCAGTGTAGAAAAGCCGGTTTTAATCAGATTATCTGCAGCAAGTTTGTGAGTTGCATTAGTACACCATCAGGGATCCTGTATCTAGGGAATCCTTTTGCTTAGAACAGATAAAAGTTGCCTTAGGGCAGGTGGCGGGCTTAGTTTAGCAGAGGTTATTCCAGGCTGAGCCTGATTGGACACAGCTATTCATTTGGTCATGTGGGTGGCACGACCCACTGGACCAGTAACTGGAACCCTTTTGCATCTTTAATAATGCTACAGATGTATGGAGTGGCTTGCTTCAGAAGTATTCTTACAGTATTATCACTTTGTATGGAAGAACGTCAGTAGCTTGGTAATAGCCCCTACTCTCAAAAAAATCCCACAAAATTTCTGTTTTAACATACTCAGTGTGGACTTTTACACAAAGATAGTGTGTTACACACCGTAAATGTAGTGGCTGAAACCATCTGCCAAATATCTTTATGATAGGTTCATTTGATAGGTTCATTATTTATATTTGTGTTTTTACCTGTGTTTTAGGAGGAGAATGCTTTTTATAGTCTTTTATCATTTACATCTGCCTTCCCCCCTTTCTAATCTCAGTTTCCCATCTTCATTGTACACCCTTGCAGTCATAAAAATAGCTAATTGTTTTGTATAGTCATATATTGAGGCCACCTTACAAATAAATTTAAAATTTAACTTTTAAGTGTTCATTTGAGACGGCTGTCAAGTTTTTTGTGGTGTGTTGAAGGATCATTTTGATATAGAGGTATCTTTGTAGTTGTAGGGAGTAAAGGCTAAGAAGTCTGAAGAGGGAGGTGAAGATTGGGCAGCTTCTGTGTCATTTATTAGTAGGATCTAGGAGTAGTGAGTGTTTTCTAGCCTTTTATGGAATTTTTGGGTAAAACTTCCAAATTCCTTAATATCTTGGTATGATTGGGGGAGGGATGTCTTTGTAATTTTTTTTTAAATTGAGGTATAGTTGAGGTGCAGTATTGTTTCAGGTGCACTGTACAGTGATTTGATATTTGCATGCCTTATGAAATGATCACCGTAAGCCTAGTAACCGTCTGTCCCCATACAGAATTATTATAATGTTCCTTATACCGTATATTACACTGGGTGTCTTGTGAGTTTTATATTTACAGATTTACCTTACTCTCACATTTGTTCCTCTTGCCTAAGTAGTAAAGACAGATTTAGTTCTAAGTTATTCATATAGAGCTTTGCATTTTCTATTTGAAAACGTTTGTGATGGGTATGCAGTTTTGATTAGTGCTAGCACTGCAGTCATTTCAGAACACCCCCCGACTTTCACTCCCACTACTCTCCCTACCCCTTCTTCTCCCTTTTTAACCTTAGATCAAAAGATTGGTGTACTTAGTGCAGACATGAGACAAAAATAGCAGTGATGTTTGTGTGAAGCAAGACAGCCCACGTTACTGAGGTGAAGGGTGTCTCTGACTCTCAGCTGCGATTGTATGGCTGGAGGAGGGCTGGAGCCTCACGGAGTTAGGGCCCCTGAGAATCTCCCCTTCCAGGTAATTCAGTCGTGGGAAAGGTGTCTGTCAGGGTAGGGCAGCCACATCCCCCTCCTGGTTTAACGTATGTTCTTCCCAGGCAGATTCGTTTCACAAACCTTTACAGTCGCCTTGGGCTTTAATCCTCAACGCCAGTGTTGTTTGCAGTTAATTGTCTTTGACTTCCTTGGTCGTTGAACATTAAAAGTGAAGTTATCTTAATTATGAGGCTCAATGGTCTTAACTTTTAATGACTGAAAACTCTATACTCTTTGGACACACAAATCAGTTTTCTTCACTTTCTTGTAAGTAACTTGACCTTAGGTTTGCACATTGAATATTGAAATATAAAATTGAGGGACTTCCCTGGTGGCCCAGTGGTTAAGACTCGCACTTGCAATGCAGGGGACGTGGGTTTGATCCCTGGTTGGGGAACTAAGATCCCACATACTGCGTGGTGCGACCCCCCCCCCCCCCAAAAATATAAATATATATATATAAAAAATTGAGAATACTTAATTATCAAAAATTGGTCACTATAACATAAGGGACAAGCTTTTATGGGTAGGAATATAAATGCAAGTAAAGAAAAAGATAAAAATTGGGAGAAATGTTAAAATAATGATTGGGGTCAATATTTAGTTAAGTCTAACATAATATATGTTCTTAAGAATGTACATATTTGCATTTCTTTATAAATATTTTTTCTTAATTTTCTTTTTTTAATAGGAATATCGTTCAGAAAAATCTCTTGAAGAACTGAGTAAACTTATGCCACCAGAATGCCATTGGTATGATCCTTGTTTCTGATATGGATTTCTACTCTTAAAAGTACAAAATAAATGTGACTAGTACAGTGTACATTGTGGCCCAATATTTGTTTAAACGTAAGGTAGAAACCATTAATCTGACATGAAAAATTCATGCCCTATTCAGTATAGCAAGTAGTACTATTAAAACTTCCGTTACTTCTAATTTTGAGATTCTTGAGACATGGATTTATTCAACAGATACTTTCTGTGTGTGACTGCGTGCCAAGCGCTGTTGTGGGTGCAGTGATGTATAATCAGACCCTGGTGATTGAGAAGGTTGCTACGGTTCTCACATTTTACATTTGAGCAACTGGTCCGCTTTTCCAGTGCTTTGTTTTTTTTCTTTTAATTCATCTGAGCATCTTAATTACCAAGAGCACAAGAGTAAGTCTTTTCTTGGTTTCTGTATTTGACTTATCTCCTTAAAAGTGGTGATAATGCAATATATTTTCCCTCAGGCAAGCCCACTGGAAGGAATTTTTTTTCTTTTTTTAAACTAAGATTCAGACCTTGTTTTTTGATTTTTTGTTTTTTTTTTTAAAATTAATTAATTAATTATTATTATTTTTTTTGGCTGTGTTGGGTCTTCGTTTCCGTGCGAGGGCTTCCTCCAGTTGCGGCAAGGGGGGCCACTCTTCATCGCGGTGTGCGGGCCTCTCACTATCGCGGCCTCTCTTGCTGCGGAGCACAGGCTCCAGACGCGCAGGCTCAGTAGTTGTGGCTCACAGGCCCAGTCGCTCCGCGGCATGTGGGATCCTCCCAGACCAGGGCTTGAACCCGTGTCCCCTGCATTGGCAGGCAGATTCTCAACCACTGCACCACCAGGGAAGCCCCAGGAATTTCTTAAAATAAGTGGCCTGGCTTGCTTTCTTCAGCCGTGGTTGTTTCTGTTTCATGTTACAGTGTGCGTGAAGGAAAATTGGAACATACACTTGCACGAGACTTGGTTCCAGGTGATACAGTTTGCCTTTCTGTTGGGGACAGAGTTCCTGCTGACTTGCGCTTGTTTGAGGTGAGTTTGATGTCTTAGTCTGTTTGAGCAGCTGTAACAAAATAACACATAAATGTACTTCTCACAGTCCCGGTGGCTCGAAGTCCAGGATCAAGGCACCAGCATGGTCGCATCCTGGTGAGGACCCTTTTTCTGGTTCATAGCTGGTGTCTTCTTGCTATGTCCTCACATGGTGGAAGGGGCTAGAGAATATATCCAGACAAAACTCTTAATTCAAAAAGTTACATGCACCTCTATGTTCATAGCAGCACTATTCACAATAGCCAAGACATAGAAACAACCTAAATGACCACTGACAGAGGAATGGCTAAAGAAGATGTGGTACATATATACAGTGGAATATTACTCAGCCATAAAGAGAATGAAATAATGCCATTTGCAGCAATGGACCTAGAGATTATCATGCTAAATGAGTAAGTCAGAAAGAAAAAGACAAATATTATATGATATCACTTATATATAGGACTAAATCACTTATATATATCGCTAAAATAGGACACAAATGAACTTATCTACACAACAGAAACAGACTCACAGAAATAGAGAAAAGGCTTGTGGTTGCCAAGGTAGGGGTGGGTGGGGGAGGGATGGACTGGGAGTTTGGGGTTAGAAGACACAAACTATTATATATAGCAATGGATAAACAACAGGGTCCTGTATAGCACAGAGAACTATATTCAGTATCCTGTAATAAACTATAATGGAAAACAATTTGGCAAAATAATGTATATATGTGTATAACTGAATTGCTTTGTTGTACAGCAGAAATTAACACAACATTGTAAATCAACTATACTTCAATAAAAATAAAAAAGTTAATAGTAACATGTATAACTAATTTAATAAAGAAAGGAAACAACTTTTCTAATCTAAAAGAAGGCAAAAAATAAGAAAAGAACAGAAATAGGAACATAGAATAAATAGATGGGTCAATTAGAGAACAAATAGTAGGAAGAGCTATAGAACCCCACTGTATTAGTGCTTATTTTTTTTATTTTTTATTTTATTTTATTTTTATTTATGGCTGTGTTGGGTCTTCATTTCTGTGCGAGGGCTTTCTCTAGTTGCGGCAAGTGGGGGCCACTCTTCATCGCGGTGCGCGGGCCTCTCAGTATCGCAGCCCCTCCCATTGCAGAGCACAGGCTCCAGACGCGCAGGCTCAGCAATTGTGGCTCACGGGCCTAGTCGCTCCGCGGCATGTGGGATCCTCCCAGACCAGGGCTCGAACCCGCGTCCCCTGCACTGGCAGGCAGACTCTCAACCACTGCGCCACCAGGGAAGCCCCTAGTGCTTATTTTAATTGTAAATGGATTAAATATTCACTTAAAACACTGAGATTATCAAAGTGATATAAAAAGCAAATGCAATTTAAAACAGTGACATATCTAAACATTTTTTTTTTTTCCCTTAAAATATATCTGTTTTTCCCATAGAGTCTTTTGAGGTATCCACGTAGTAAATCAGCAGATCTTTATGGAAATGAGTGTTAGGCATTGTGGGAGACACAAAGATGGTGTGATAGAGTTCTTGCCCTCAGGGAGCAGACTGTTGGTGTACACATATCATCATAAGATAAGCTAGAACTGGGTAAGTGCAAGAGAACTACAAAGAATGGAGTAGAAAATTTAGAGAAGGGAGAGGTTACTTCCCATTTGAGTGAAATGAGAATGCCTCAGACAGCATTGCTCTGGTGGTCATAATCGAAGGGTAGTACTGAACCGAGATGGAGCAGCAGCGGTATTTAGATCCCCGTGAGTGTTCTGGTGTGTGATTAGAGCTGCAGTATGTTAAAGGTAGAAAATGCGTGGTAGAATCAGGGGGCCTTGGATGTGAAGCTCCACTTCAGATTTTATTGGTTGGGATTTAGCTTTGAAGGTCATACCTAGCTGGCAATGATGTTACGTTTAATCCTGCCACCGTGTGTAGAATATGTTGAAGGGATGGAGTAAGGCACCTAGTATAAGAAGCCCTCATCGCCCATGAGAACGCCAGTCTCATCTGTTATTGGAATTGACATGTACAGAGCTGTCATTCTTTGAATACCTGGTATGTCCCAAAACATGAGCGTTCTCATGTGGAGGTTATGGAAAGCCTGAAGAACATTTGGAATTATAAGTACAAGCTTCATTTAATCTTGAAATAAAGAAAGGTCTTTCTTCCAAATACTTAAAATTTATCCTTAGAAAGATATCAGATTGCTTTAATTGTTGAGTGCAAATAATACAATACAACAAGTATTGGGAATGTTAATTTTACTTTATTACCCTCTTTCTCCCCTTAGTAGGTCTTTTTGTATCTTTTTTACTCATTTCTTGTCCCTTCCTCCTATCCCTAATATTTGGTTCATGACAAGACCTTGAATTATTCTTCCTTAGAGATGCAGTAGGCCTGTCACTTGATATAAATCATCTTCCCCTCCCCCAGAGAACCCTAATTTGAATCCATGAAGTTTTTGTCACCATTTATTCTGGAGTGCTTCTCTTCTAATTCAGAAGCAGACCTCCTCAGTGGGATAGTTAGAAGATGATTTTCCCATTGTTTGAACAATTTGAGCAGTATAACGGCGTAGAAACTTCAAAACACCATTTGACTTGGTAAAGTATTTAAGGGTTTCATTTAAACAAGGGTTAATTGAGAATTATCTCAGATAATTAATAAAATTAATTTTCTCGTATAGAAAAATACTTGTCAGAATATGGATTAGTACATATTTTATCCATTCAGCAAATATATATCGAAGACTTACTGTGAGTTTAATAAGAGGGATTTTTGACATTTTAAAGCTTGATGCTGTAAAAATTAGAAGTGTATGCTTTGTGGAGTAATTGATTAGCTGTGATTGTTTTCCCCCTACTTGTTAACTTTTCAGACACTTCATCAGCACGTTTTATTTGGCAGTGCTGTGCTTAGGTTGATTTTGTTCCAGTTAATCCACTTTACATATATAGTTGAACGTCTTTAATTCCTTCTGTCACTTCTCTCCCCTACCTGGTACCAGAGGCACGTTTTTGCAACTACTTTGATAGTAGATTGAGACAACATTCCTAAAAGAATTGAGCCTTTCCTGCTGCTTCTAGATTTAAATGTACTGACCGAAGACATAAGAAAGCTGATAGGTGAAATTCTCTTCTGGACACAGGTTACTAACTTTTTGTAATTAAATTGGCTTATTGGAGTGTTGTTTGCTGAATTTGGTTGTGGTGAATGATTATGTAAGGCTAGCTGGTTATTCGATGTTCCTACATGAAACAAGCTCTTTGTTAGAGTATAAAGGAAACAGAAGACTCCTCAGTTATCCTTGGGATGTTATTAATTTTTCACAAATAAAGCACATAGATTTCACTTTGGAAAAAGCAAGCGTAGGACTTTTGCAGTATAGTTCTTTTCGTGTGGACATGGCCCATGGCCAAGGTTGCCACTTCAGCATTGTCATTGCTGCAACTCTAGGGTTCCTGTCATAATTTCAGTGGTTCAGACTTTGGCTGTAATTCTTGCGTGGGCCTGTAGTAGCATCTTGTCAGCAAGTTCAGTGACTCACTGCTATATAACTTTTTTTTTTTTTTAATTTTATTTATTTATTTATTTTTGGCCGTGTTGGGTCTTCGTTTCTGTGCGAGGGCTTTCTCTAGTTGCGGCAAGCGGGGGCCACTCTTCATCGCGGTGCGCGGGCCTCTCACTATCGCGGCCTCTCTTGTTGCGGAGCACAGGCTCCAGACGCGCAGGCTCAGTAGTTGTGGCTCATGGGCCTAGTTGCTCCGCGGCATGTGGGATCTTCCCAGACCAGGGCTCGAACCTGTGTCCCCTGCATTGGCAGGCAGATTCTCAACCACTGCACCACCAGGGAAGCCCCTGCTATATAACTTTTATCTGGTATTTTCTGGCTGTGTCTTAAGTCAATTCAGGCTGCTGTAATAAAATACAATAGACTGGGTGGCTTAAACAACAGATGTCTGTATCTTACGGTTCTGGGTGCTGGGAAGTCCAGAATCAGGGTCTGGCAGAATTGGGTTGTTGGTGAGGTCACTCTTTTGTCTTGCAGTCTTTTTGCTATGTCTTCATATGGTAGAGAGAGTGATCTCTCTTCCTCTTACAAAACCACTGATCCCATTATGTGGGCCTCACCCACATTACCTTCTTTAACTCTGATTACCTCCCAAGACCCTGTCTCCAGTTATCATCACATTGCATTGGAGTTTAGGGCTTCAGCATGAATTCTGGGGGGACAAAATTCAGTCCATAGCAGGCTGAGTCTATCTTTTGTAAAACCCTTTTTAAAGAAGATTAATATTGATAACTTAAGGATTTCTGTATTTGGTTTTCTTGCCTGAGTCAGTGTTCCATGGCCAAGGAATGAGCGAATATGTGTTGGTGGCAGTAACCTTACCAGCATAGGAACCTTAGAATTATTTGTGGAGCTGGGATAGTAAAACTTAGAGGAATTGAGCTATGGGCATGTTCTCCAGTTTTTTCCCTTAGGATTTTTATTTTAATTTTTTAGTAGTAGTTGAGAAGAGATACCTCTGGCTAGTTAATTGGGGGCAGCCAAGGGATTGGTCAGACAGTGACTTTAGATGAAGCAGTCTTATAGACTATACATATCTGCATAACAGTACATTTTGCCTTTTTGGAAACATAACATATTTTCCATAATGTTCCAGGTAAAGTCTATATCAAAATTTGAACAAAGAATTCTTTGTAAGAGAAAACAATGTACGAGTCAGAGGAAAAGAGGATTTCTTTTGGCTGTTGAAAATATTTTACCTCTTAGCTACAAGTTTTTAACTAAACCCAAAATATTGCCTGAAATGTAGCACGATTTTCCTTCACCTGGAGTACTGAATGATTAATTCTATTGACACTTTCTTTTGTGGCTCATGTGTTAGGGTTATTAGCCCATATCATTCTTCGAAACTGTCTTCAGGATCTACACACAGGGTACAGTTGCCACTTTTTTTTTCAAACCCAGTTTTTGTTTAAATGGGAATGTCTTAAATTTTCATTTTTGAAAGATAGTTTTGCTGGATATAGAATTCTCTTTGATTTTTTTTAAGCACTTTAAATATGTTATTCTACTGGTTCTAGCTGCCATGGTTTCTGATAAGAAATGGGATGCTAATCTTATTGAGAATCCCTTGTACATGATAAGTTGCTTTGCTCTTGCTGTTTTCAAGATTCTGTCTTTGTCTTTCAGCAGTTTGGTTATAATATCTCTCAGTGTAGATGTTTATGAGTTTATCCTGTTTGGAGTGTATTTGTCTTCTTTGATGTATAGATTCCTGTCTTTCATTAAATTTGGGAAGTTTTCATCCAGTATTTCTTCAAATATTCTTTCTGCCCATTTCTAGTTTTTTTTTCTTCTAGGACACTTATAATGCTTAAATTGGTATGCATTTTACACTTTGTCTTCCCTGGTATATGTGGCAGCCCTTCCAAGCGTTTATTTCTTCAAAAACCTCCACCTTAGTCTCTTCCTTTTCAGTCTTTTGGTTGTGTCTGCTGCTTGCCCTGTTCTGTGCTTTGCCTGCTAGTATATGTCTTTAATCTTTTGGCAGATACCTGGAAAGCTATTCCAGCTGGAGTTGGGATGTGAAGTAAAGGTCAGCCTCTGCACCAGTCCTTCAGAGAACTGCCAGACAGGTCAAAACACACAACTATAGTATTTTAGGAGCAGGGTCCAGGAACAGAAGCTTCCATCCCCACAGCTATTGCTGCTTCTCTTGGGAATGGGGCATAGCAGACAGGCAAATAAAAATGCCTTTTTCTTCTCAAGCATTTCCCTGGTTGCTTTTTTATTCCAGAGTTTATTCTGTCAGTTTTTGCCAGCTTATGATCTTTTAGTGGAGGGACCAGTTGTTTGAGTGCTGTGCTCCACTATTTTCTGTGATGTTACTCCTGAGTTGTAAGTTTTTATATAGACTTCAGTGTATTTTTTTGGCAGGTAAATTTGATAAATTGATTTATAGTATGTTGCTCCCTCCTTATTGTGATTTATCACTGAAACTTTGCTTTTAAATTTCTGTATTATTAAACTTATATACATACTTGTAAAAAAGCAATTTACAAACATCTTAGGAAGTAGAGATTTTAAATTAGCTGTGAAAAGAAATTGACTAGAATGTTGGAAAAGGTGTATGTTGTATTTGTGGAATGTGGAAACATCATATTCACTAAAAGCTATTTGATATAATCACTTGTGTTTGACTTTGGAAAAGATGTATTTTTCTTTAATAGTATCATACAACTGAGAAAACCATTCCATACTTAGAGCAGTAAGAGTGTTAATTCTCTAAGACTGTATAAGCTGGAGCTCTGCTTAGTGTTTTGTTGTCTGATTTTTATACTTCAGTGGTTAAAAACTATTGTGAGCTGAGAAATGCTATTCATTTTAAAATGCTGAAAAGAAAGAACTCATTTTTTCCTCAGTAAGTCACTAGAATTTAAAAAGACAATATGGGTGGGTTAGAAGTGAGACTTAGTGTCTTTGTTTTAAGAGTATCATTTTACATTGGTAGGAAAGGACTGTTACAAAAATAGGTCCCCTTTTGAAATTTTGTTCCTTTTAATAGTCTTACTGAATTATCCTATAAATCATTGTTAACCGAATTTAAATTATTGTCTTTAAATTATTGACAACTTGATCAAGTTCAATCTGTACTCTTTTTTTTTTTTTTAAATAAGAACCACTGAATGTACACTTTGTGTTGCTGCACGTGGGCTTTCTCTAGTTGCGGTGAGTGGGGGCTACTCTTTGTGGCGGTGCGCGGACTTCTCATTGCAGTGGCTTCTCTTGTTGTGGAGCATGGGCTCTAGGCACACGGGCTTCAGTAGTTGCGGCACATGGGCTCAGTAGTTGTGGCTCGGGGGCTGTAGAGTGCAGGCTCAGTAGTTGTGGCGCATGGGCTTAGTTGCTCCACGGCATGTGGGATCTTCTTGGACCAGGGATCGAACCCGTGTCCCCTGCATTGACAGGCGGATTCTTAACCCCTGCACCACCAGGGAAGTCCCTGAATCCATACTCTTAAGTCAAGTTTGCAAGCATTTACCATGGGATAAAATTCATTTCAGGTAACACTTGGTTGGTTGGGCTTTGATTAATAAGCTAGAGCTCATGAAGAATTTTTAATTATATTTTCCTTCATTTGAATAAACAGTAAGAGGAATCTTAATTTTTGAGAGCATAAGTAAGAAATTTTATCATGATCAGGCAGTTGCAGATGAATATTTTGGAAGATTCATTTCTGGGGAAAGAAATCCATTTCTGATTTGCTTTTAATTCTGGACTAGAAGTGATTAACCTAGCAGCATACAGGATACTAAGATGTTCTTTAGTTTATGAACTTATTTTTAGTTACCAATTGTACCATATTAACTGTAATTTTTTTAAGCAGTCACTTTTTGCTTTCCAGGAAACCTTTGTGACTTTGGCATTTACCTTATTTCTGCCTAATGTTTTATAGGAATAATCCTGTGAATTATTTTCAACCATTTAAATTCTGTAGGTGTTAAATATTCAGATTGTGGGATTATGTATGCATCTTGATTCTTATTTACATTCTGCTTTTGAACTGTGTTGTGTCTTATTTACACCTCCACCTGAGGAAGAATGAAGAGAAAGTGGAACATAATCAGTTTCCTTATTAACAGCTTTTCTGAAGGTTTTATGTTTAAACTTGGCTGGAAGGCATGGAGCTGGCTGATTCTTTGACTTCATTTTATCCTGACCTTTCTCTCTCTCATGAATGCAATGGATAAATGACTCTAATGTCTTTCTTCTCAGGTGAATTAAATTGTGACTTTGTTAAAGTGTGATAATTAGGCTTGCCTACTTTTTATTAAGGTACCACCCTTCTTAGAAATGACTTCCTTCCCCTTACTCTCTCAAAACTGCTTCCTGCGAAAACTTGCAGTCACCATTAAGAGAAACTAACTTGTCACTTAGAAAATACTCTTGTTCAACGGACAGTTGAGAGCTATGCTACATTGTATGATTTAGACAAATTTCATTAATAATGTATTGTTAATTTTAACAGATTTATAATTATATAGGAAAAAAGATAAGGACACAAAGCTCCCTTTCCTTCCAAATTAGTTTGTATACTAACACAGGGCTGATTGTTGTCGTACAAAAAATTACATGCGTCTTTTCTGTAGAAAAACCTGATTTGAACAAAAATTCTTACTCTCTTAAATGGTTGTTGCACTGCTGAGGCTGACACTGAAGAGCTGGGTCCCTGACAGAGTCAAGAAAAGGCATGCTTCCCCCCTCTTTAAAAAGTCAGATTATAGTTGTATTCCTTGACAACCACCTAGTGTTAGTATTTATCCTTGTGTAAGATTTACATTTGAAGTAAAAATTCTTCAGTGGGAAAATATAAATTTCAACTTTGTCACAGAGAAAGGAGTTCTATAGCTTGTATACAAGTATTTGTTTGTTTTTAAATATTAGCAGATCTTTCTTATTAAGAGCTTAGAAAATTACAAGTAGTTCTGATTTTTGTAACAAGCATTAAAGAGGAACTTGCTAAACAAAATAAACTATTTGTTGACTTTTGTAATTTAGAAGAATAGGAGTTAATTTGTCAACATTTGGGTTTCGTCTCCATACCTTATAAGCTGTGTGATGTTGGGTGAGGCACTTAATCCTTCAGTATGTCTGTAAAATAGGGATAATACTACTAGTGCCTCATTGGAGTTGCTAGTAGCTAAGTAGCTGTTAGTAGATAACTTAGTATAGGTGTGTAGCATGGTGCCTAGCAGATAGTGAGCAAGGAAGTGTCAACTGTTTTTAGTATTAGCATCATCTTTGAAGAAAGATCTAACTTTTTTCTTACTTGGTAATAAATGTGTTAGTGTGAAAAATTATATAGACCTAAGATTAATTTGGGAAGAAGAGTCAAATGTGTTCTTTTAATATAAAAAAAAAAATCATTGCTTTTGAACATGGCAGGTGTTTTTTTTGAATCTGTAGTTGTGGTGAAGTAATGAACCCAAATTTACCTGGCTTGTCTTTGCATACATAATTATATAAAATGGGAAGCCTTTTAAAGACTAAAGGACTGTCAGATCTGTGTTTTAAGGAATACTTTTTTTAAGCCTATTTTGATACTAAAATCTATCACATTTACATGGTACTAAACTTTCAGGAAATGCTACCACAGTTTGGTCTCTCTGGAGTTGTATGATATAATTTATTTTTATTCTGAACATTCTTAAACTTTATGATCTAATGTTATAAACTTTTGATTATATTTGCAGTGTTATATGCCTGCCTAGCACAGGAACGCACCTAGCATGTTCCTGCCCCTACAGGCTTTGTACTTTGTGCTCCTTTTCCCTAGAATCCTTCCTCCCTCATTATGGCCCAACCTTGGGGCCCTCACGCCAGTCAGGGCTCTGCAAAAGGGTCATCTGCTTTTGAGAGATGTTCTCTCTCTATCACTTATGTCACTCCATTCTTACCATGTTTTTTCCCCCACTATCAAGCATTATATTATCCACTCTTGTTTATTTTTTCAAATCAATTTCCCATTAGAATAAAAGCTGAGGGCAGCAGTAAACTTTGTTTACTGCTGATTCTCACTCTGTGTGATACAGTACAGGGCCTGGCATATTATAAGTATTAATAAATACTTTTTAAGTGAATGTGAATCAATGGCGTTGATCAAATCAAAAGTTTTATTATGTAGATGGGGAGAAAGAATTCATGAGCTCAATTTTTAATTATTTTCTGTGAGATTTTTTTAAGGTATTTATGGTCATAACAAAATAATCATTTAAATAGATGAGATTTATTCCCCTTCCCCACCCCACAAAAAAGAAAAAACAGGATTTAAATTTAGAGTATTTGATACATAGTAGGAATTGTCAATCAGGAGGCCCAATTCAGAACACCAGCTCAGTTTATAATAGCAGTGAGACTGCACATTTAACTGCTCTGGGTTCATTTTCTTATCTTGTTTTCTTTCTAGGATCTAACCCAGTGCCTGGTACATAGTTAAGGTAGTCAGTAAATGTTGCTTAGGTGAGTGAATGAACCTATAAAATGAGTAAAATCATGAACTAGTTTCTAGTTTCCCAAAGAGCCTCCTAATGATCCTTGAACTAGAGCTTCTGGAATAAAATGGATCAAAGATGTTTGGAAAACACTCTTCTGTTGATTCTGAAACCTGAGTGCAACATCAGAATTACCTGGAGGGCTTGAAAATGCAGTCTGTTAGGTTCACTCTCCCTACCTCCTTGTTTGCGGTAGGGCAGTGAATTTCTTGACAAGCTCTGACGTGTTAGAGGTGATGCTGGTTCTGCTAAGACCACACTTCCACAACCCCTGTTGTATCTGTGTTCCTGTTGAGGTGCCTCACACCGGTGCATTGTAAGTTTTGAGAAGCACTATGGTAGGGGAAGCTGTTTAATTCTTAACACAGTGTTTCTAAAACTTCCTTGACCAGCGTACTCCTCCCTTGTATGTATGTGTATATATGTGTGTGTCGGTTTATCAATGATCATCCATCTATAACACTATACACAATGCCTATTAACATCCTTGGAACTGTTGTTCTGTGGGCCATACTTAGAAACAGAGCCAGGTCACATCTGCAGTATTTTCCACGTATAAAATGATGATTTTTTTTTTCATGCTTGGGTAGGTGAATTCTTAATTGTGTTAGGAGTGCAGCCTTCAGTATTGAACCCCATTGCAGAGTTGGATGGTGATATGATATTCATGATCTGCATGGAAACATTTATATACATTTTTGATTCTTGCTGACATAAATTTAGAATAAATGTAGGGATGTATAGCAAGAACAATTTCATGAAAATTAAACCCAAAATGATGAAATTATTTATTTCTCAGTATCTTTTATATCTTTCAGTCGTATTTCTCTTCTGTTATAGTTGGTTTAAATCTGTCAAACCCATTTTCAGGACTTCAGGATATGGCAAAATTAGGAAATAATTTTAGAAAACTCACGAGAGTCGAGATTTCTCTAAATAAAGATTGTCTCAGCTAGTGTCTCCTTTTCCCTAGTTGTATTTGGAAGTTTAGGCTAATTTTGGCTCATGGTTCTGTCTACTTTGCATGTAGATTTTGTTGACTTAGCTTCTTTTTTTTTTTTTTTTTCTTTTTTTGGCTGCTTTGGGTCTTTGTTGCTGCCTGCGGGCTTTCTCTAGTTGTAGCGAGGGGGAGGGGTTACTCTTCCTTGCGGTGCACAGGCTTCTCTTGTTGTGGAGCACAGGCTCTAGGCGCATGGGCTTCAGTAGTTGTGGCACACGGGCCTAGTTGCTCCGCGGCATGTGAGATCTTCCCGGACCAGGGCTTGAACTCATGTCCCCTGCACTGTCAGGCACTTAACCACTTAACCACTGCACCACCAGGGAAGTCCCTAGCTTCGTTTTTAAATATGGTTGTACCTATTCTAGCCTACTGTCTTAAAGTGATGGATATGATAAAAGATTTGGTTAATTTATAGAAGGGAGGATATTTGTGGAAGAGTGATGGTTACAAACTCCTTAGATGTTAAGTTTAGCAGAGAGAGTCTTCAAACTTGAACTTAGTGGAGTGCTTTATGTTCCCCAAGGCTGTGGATCTTTCCATTGATGAGTCCAGCTTGACAGGAGAGACAACACCTTGTTCTAAGGTGACAGCTCCTCAGCTGGCTGCCACTAATGGAGATCTTGCATCAAGAAGTAACATTGCCTTCATGGGAACACTGGTCAGATGTGGCAAAGCAAAGGTAAGTTTTCTTTCTCGTTTTCAAGATAGCAGTTCCTTTGTTTTCAACCATTTCCTCAGTTCTTTTTTGGCTAGTTTTATGTGGAGCTTTTAAAAATATATGACGAAGAAATGGCAGAATTGAACCTAATCCTTGGCAGATATTTGTGAGACTAAGGAGGAGCTGTGTCCCTGAGGTATAATACATCCATAGTTCTGCCATTTACCAGGTAATGGATCCTGTAAAAGCATAGTCCTCAGTACATGTTCTTTTTTTTTTTAGATAGAAACAGTGGCTTGTGGATATGTTCACCATTGGTTAAATAAAATTTCAATTTAGTTGATATGATACTGGCTATAATATTCGGACTACATATCACTCTCCTACTGATTGATTTCAAATATTTTATTTCCTGGATTTTAATATTACACAAATATAAAAGGCATCATTCAATAGCGTTTGAGAGGGAAACTACATTAAATGTCTCTACTGAGTATAAGAAAGGTTCAAATTTCAGAAATATTAATATAGACAAAAAAATGGGCCACAGAATTGAGTCAGTAATAAGTTTAATAAGATGTTTGTTTTCTAGGATCTATAGTAACATCAAAAGTAAATTTGCTGAGGGAACCTTGGATACGTATGTCAGGCATCTTGACTGTGGGTGGCTTTGGAGAAAGGGAATGAAGGGGTTTTGTTTTTTGGTTGAGAGGGGTGATTCCATCTGAATGTAAATATGTTTTCTTGTTTTTCCCTTTAGGGTATTGTCATTGGAACAGGAGAAAATTCTGAATTTGGAGAGGTTTTTAAAATGATGCAAGCAGAGGAAGTGAGTAACAAACTTAGTTTGTTAATGATGTTTTAGTTTGAAATCCGAAATATTTTCCATTGTAAGTAGAGGAAAAGAGAATATTGGAGGATTATTTTGTTAATTTTGGAAGTAATATTTTATTCAGAATATCACTCAGTTGTCTGTGCTTAAAATCATAAGTGGAAAGCCTGTAATTGGAAGGGTTTGAATTAACACTTAATATTCTGAAATATTCTGATGTTTATTCATTGTTCATAGGAGAAGAAGGTTTAGCCAGTTATTTATAAGGCTTATTATTTTTAGAAATTAGCTTTATCATATTAAATTTAAAGATTACTAAATAGTATATTTGTACTTTAGAACATGTCTTCTACCAAAATTCCCAACTTTACATAATTCCAAGTATCTGGAGAAAAAAAGATTGCAAAGTGAAATAACTTGGAAGATACCCTTGTTGAAGGATATTGAAGATTAGTTCTCTCATTTAAAATATCTTCTTATATTTAAAAAAGAAGTTGCATTCTACAAATATCATTTTCTTCTCAAATTATCTGGATTTCTCAGGTAGCCTGCCAAGACTCCCATATGTGATGCAGTGTGTAAAACTGTCCCAAGCTTGGGGGTGAAGGGATCGCCAGAGGTCAGGGAGCCAACAGGGTAAAAAGACTTGGGTTACAAGCATCTTTGTAACGAGAAAGAGTAGAAAAATGAGGGGCAGCTGATGATAATGAAGTCCTGGGGAAGCTGCTAGGGGGAGTAGATTTTTCCTCAAAGAGGCATAGAGGGCACGAACCTTTTCAAATAAACGGGTTTTTAACAGTCTAGGCCTCACAGTTTTCTCAGTGAAGGAGCTAAAACTTACCTCAAGGGAGAGTTGTGTATGTCATGGGTGTGTTAAGCACGAGCATGTGTGTGTCAAACACTTAAGAGTCCCTGGCACCTAGTAAAGCTCACTAAATTTAGGTAATTGGGTAATTGTGGTGACACTCTTCTCCTATTTGTTAAGGCACCAAAAACCCCTCTGCAGAAGAGCATGGACCTCTTAGGAAAACAACTTTCCTTTTACTCCTTTGGTATAATAGGTAAGAGAAGAGTGAGTATGTATATCTCCTATATTTACTTAGGTTTATTTTTTGAGTGGGAAGGGGGAGTTAGATACATACATAGAAAAATTCCATTCATGCATTCATTTATTCGGCTACTATTACTTTTTTTGAACTATAAAACTAATCCCCAGCTGTTGTCCTTTTCTACAAAGATAAAATAGAACTCTGTAATTCCTGTAATCAAAGAGCATTTCTATAAACATTTTAGTATTTGTCTTTCTAGTCTTCAATAAAATACGATAGTATTGTGTTATATTTTTCTTTTTTTGTTTTATGTATCCCATCATAAACATCTTGTCATTAAATAGATACTCATCTAAAACAAATTTAAAGGTTTTATAGTATTCCATTGTGTGAATATGTGTGTGTATACATATATAAAAAGCCAGTGCTCTTTTAGGCATTTGTGTAGGTTTTTAAAGTTTTAAAGAATTGTGTAAGTGATTCTTCAGTGCAGGTATCTTATTATAAACACCTCTCATTTCCTTAGGATAAATTCCTGAAAGTGAAATTATTGGGTCAAAGAGTATCTGTGTGATTTTAAAATTTTTGGCATCTTTTTAAAGGCTTTTGTTTCATATTGCAAAATAATATCCTCCATCAACAAGATAAAAGTCTCTCTTCCAGCACCCTTGCCAGCTTTTTTGTCAGTAACTTAATAGGTGAAGAAAAGTCTTCTCATTATTTTATTTCAAAATTCATTATTCGAGAAACTGAATACTTTGTCATATGTGTGTTAGTCCTTTTTATTTTATGACCTGCCAGTTTATTTCTTTTGTCCCTCTTCTCTTGTGGTATAAGTCTTAGATTGGTCACAGCTCTTTGTATAATTAGGATATTAATCTTTTTGTTGTTTAAGTTACAAGTATTTTTTTCTCCTGATTTTTAAATTGCTTTTGAGGGCTGTATAATAAACTTGGTAGGGAGGGGAGAGATGTGTGTAATGAAACAGTCTCTTGCCTGAGATTCTTATCACCCTTCTGTTGATAATTAGTGCAGTTATGTTTCTGTCTGTGTTCTATTCATAAAGGCTCTCCCAATCCCATGTGGGAGAATGTTTTTTGTTTATAGTTATTTAAACATCACTATACTACTTTAGTTTTTACTTTTGACACTTAATTTTATTATTTTATTTAGAATTTATTTTAGTATAAGACTTAAGGTAGAATTATTACTTTTTTTTACTCAAAAGTTAATTATCCTAGTACCATCAATTCCATAGTCCATTCTTAATTCACTGAGTTGAAACAACATCTTTATCATAACATTAAACACATCAATTTTGGAGTCTTTTCTCTGTTTCTTTCTTTTTTTTTTTAAAGAGAAAAGTAAAATGTTTATTGGAAAAGCAGAGCACATGTGGAAAGATGCATGGATGAACTCTGCGAGAGAGTCCTTCTCTGTTTAATTCTTCCATGATGTTATTTTAATTTTTCTTGCTAGCTTTTAAGATACCAATGAAATTTTAAGACAACATTTCTGCTGTACAGTTTCAGTGAAATAACTTCTTAAATATTAATCCTGTTGATCCATTTCTCATTATCATAAACATAAAGTAGAAGCTGGGAAGGTATTTCATTCTTTTTGTTTAAATGGTGTGTATGTTCTCATAGCTCCCTTCATTTGGTCATTGCTGTTTATTTTTTAGAATTTATAGTGAATTTGGTAAATTGAAGGGCAGTTTAACCAATTAAATCTTTCCAGTTTATATTAACACTGTACCATTAAACCACATCAAATTTAGTGATAAAAATTTTTCAACTTTATGGTTACCTGGTTTTAAATGCATTGGACATAATTTTTCTTGTTGGGATAGTATATGGAATAGGAGAAGGATCAAGATCGAAATCAAGGGTCAGCAGACATTTTGGTAAAGTGCCAGATAGTAAATGTTTTAGCCTTTGGTTCGTACGTTCTGTGTTGGAAATACTCAACTTTGCCATCAGCACAAAAGCAACCACAGACAATTTACAAACAATGGGTGTGGCTGTGTTCCAACAAACTATTTACAAAAACACGTAAGAGGGCCATAGATTGTATAGTTTGCTGGACTCTGGTATAATTCACTGGACAAAATTTCTTTTATCAGGATAGTATTTGGGATGGGATCTGGATCATTATTTTGTAGTTGCAGAAAGATGAAGAAGACCTTGTTTTCAATGTCCATATTGATCTAGAATACAGTCTCGAAGTTATTTTATTAAAACTCTGATACGGTGTTTTTCCTCACAAAACCAGTGGTACATCCCTTGCGCCCCCCCCCCTTCTTTTCAAAGATAAAGATTAAAGAAGAGAGTAAAGAATCAGCTGTTTGGTTTATGTTAATTCGTTTTTAACTTTTAGACGCTGTAAAGGTAGTAATTTTTAAATGTTAATTGCAGTTTTGGCTGTCTTACAATGTCTTATATCATTCTTTGAGCCAAGTCCTAAGTACTCCTTGGTTTGTAGTACAAACTTAATGTGCAGTGTCTGGATATTGAGTTATGAGAAGTAAAGTTCCAGGGTTTATTTTTGCAAACCTCATAGTTAAGAGAAAACCTATATGTATATGCTGCCTTCTTTTTTTTCCCCCATTGTATGAAAATACTGTCCTCTTATATTGGGAACTCTCAGATATTATTACTTTAAGGGATGGGGGGCAGCAGAAGGTAAAACTGTAGGTGTGTGCATGCATACACAGTTTTAACCTTAAGATTAATTTAATCTCACCTGCTTAATGGATTTTTGTAAAATCTTATAATTGTGATCTGATAAACTTTCCCTTTTATATTAAGGGACTTTTGCTGCCCTCAGCTTTCTGTTCTATCCCTTCCATGCCCAGGTGATTTTATATAAAAGGGAAAAATAGCTGTTTGATTCTGTTACAGGTATCATCATGTTGGTTGGCTGGTTACTAGGAAAAGATATCCTGGAAATGTTTACTATTAGTGTAAGGTAAGTTCTGATAGTTTGTTTATAATTTGAAGTCTCTTTTGGCTCTCTTATTTCTTTGTTAGTCATAGTTTATGTTCCATTATGGAGGTATTGTACGAGCACGTAAGAGTATATTAACTCTACTTAAATAGTTCAGAATTCATATGTTGAAATGAGCTCCAGGAAAATGAAAACCTATGTATATGCAGTGGAGAAACCCCACACTACATGTCTAGTGTTATCAACCCAATATTGCATTTTTATACTTAAATAGACAATTAAGGATTGCCAAACTGAAAACTAGGAGCATGAGAGAGAAAGACCACAATATAGAAATTGAATAATCCATCTCAGAGGAAAACCAAATATGCAAGAATTGACGAAAAATTAAAAATAGAAAGCATTCGTATTTTCAGAGATTTGTGAAGAAACTGCATTCATGATAGACAGACAGATTGCTGTAGAAAAGCATCACAGAACCAAAATATATTTTTTTAAGATATTAAGGTTATGATTGCTGAAATTAAAGATTCAGTTTAAAGGCTATAATATAAAGTCGAAGTGGTCTCCCCAAAAATAGAGTAAAAAGTCTAAAACAGAGAATGAGATAAAAGTGACAAAGGATAATTCAATAAATGCCATATCTAAGTAACAGAAGATTTAAAAAGAGATAAGAAGAAATTATATAAGAAATGAAGCAAGACATGAATCTTTATAGATTGAAAGGATTATCCAAATGCCAAGCAGGATGAAAAAAACTCCAACCCAGATACATCATTGTGAAACTAAAGAAAACAGGTCGGGTCATCTGTACAGGAAGGAAAATTAGACTGGTATCATACTTCTCATTAGCAACTACAATTTCCACCACAGGGTCTTTTTAGGCTCTACTAAGATTTTCAACTCACGAGACTTTCATAGGTCATACTTGGTACCTGTGTCCTGAACACCACAGGGCAACGTCCTCTTCTGAGAGAGTTCCTACAGCAGTCCCTGTAGCAGTTCAGCTTAGGTACAAGCAGATGAGATGACCATGTAAGGGCAGGAGCTGTCCTGGGTTAAAATGCCTCATAATCCGCAGGAGCCAGCATCTCTGGAAATGTACACTTTCCAGGATGCCTGCAAGAAACATGCCCAGTTATGAGAGTCACCACACTGAGGAAACCCAAAGCTGTAGCTTCCTGTAAGATAATTATAATTCTCCCAGTCCATGGGTAATTTATCGGTCAGGAGATCCTTTTATCATAAGCAGTGTTGCCTAGCAACATAGTTGCTATACTGTCGTCACTAAGAACAGAGCTAGAGATTTATTTAACCAAATACAGAAGGGAAAAAGGATTTTATTAAACCTTCATTCACAGCAACATTAGATTAAATGAGAAGACAGTGGGGCAGTACAATTAAAGTATGGGGGGAAATGATTTTAAATCTATAAATCTAGGTCTAGCCAAAGTATCAATTTAGGTAATTACAAATGGATAAGCAAGTAATCAGGAAATTTATCCCTTACCTCTTCTTGTATGAATTCCAGCAAAACAAGGGTGAAAGAAAGGAAGATGATATTGTGTAGGGTGTAAGAAAAAGTGGAACTCACCTAGTCCTCTAAGGTAGAGAAATCCTGGATGACAGCTCTGTAATAGGCCTAGCAAGTAATAGTTCAAGTTTCAGAATAAAAACCAATGGATTAAAAAAAAGTCAAGTGGAGTACAAGGAATAAGTAGGATGAATAAGAAGTTAAAAGATATTTGTGACATAGTGAAGGACTATATTTTTTCCTTGGAGGAGCAAAAATACAACTTGAAACTCTTGGCTTAAATATGTGTAAAGGAGCCTTGGGTTAAATATGAAATGAATTTAAAATGGGGCATGAATTTTATTAACCATTGGCATATTATTATCTATTGGACTCATGTTTTTGAGTATTTTTTTTGGAGCAGTTCTGACTATTTGTGAAGATTAATACCTCATGACTTTTATTCCTACCTCAGGATCTTCCAAAGGACCAAACGTTTAAGAATTTTTTAATAAAATAAAACTCATTCTATTTTGCAGTAACCATGTGGGTCTACTGTACATTTATATATGCTCAAATACATGTGGGATCTTTAGTGAACTTATTTTTCCTGTGTGTTGAAACATCTTGGCTATTTTATTCCCCTAGCAAGTATTTTAACAATTATTTCCAACTGTGCTAAAAATGAGTAAAACAATGAGAAAGCAGAAGGATAAGTAGCTTATAAGGCTACTGTAATAATAAATAAATCATTATTATTCTGTTATCCTTTAATTTTCTTATTATGTTGCCCAAAGCATTACATTATCATTTAAAAAGGTATAAAAAAAGTCTGGAGACAAAAATCTTGGTAGTTTTTTTTTTTTTTTTTGCATTCATTAAACAAAATTGAGAAATTGAGAATTTTTAATTTTTTTTACCATAATGGCAAAGAAGAATTGACAGAAGAATTTTCATAATTATTAGACAAACCAGAAGATGAATGCAAAGAGACAACCACTGTAGGCTCTAATGATGAAGGTGAAATTGAATCATATAAGTGTAATCTCAACACTGAATCCTTGGATGATGGTACTCTAGATTTTCTCAAACTCCTGAATTTTAATGAGTGAACTGGGTTTTTACTTTTATTTTTTTTACCTGTGCTGAGTGGCTTGTGGGATCTTAGTCCCCTGACCAGGGATTGAACCCGGGCCTGTGGCAGTGAAAGCGCCGAGTCCTAACCAGTGGACCGCCAGGGAATACCCTGAACTGTTTATTTTTAAGGATGAAAGGGGAAGGACAGGCATTCTCTTATAGTTAGTCATTCTACAGCAAGGAATTCATCATGCAGTATTGTATTACTGAGAAGATGACTGTCCTAAAAGTTATGGACCATTAACATTTTTAGAAGTGTTGCATTTTGAAGAGACAAATGCAAAAAGAAGAACCAGAATTGATAAACCTAAAACCTGTTAGAAATGGTTTTTGAATTTGAAATCACTGTTTTAAAAGGTGAATATGTTCCAGGTTTATTCATGACAGTAGAGCAGTTGCATTCAAGGACGTTGTCCATTTCAGATATATATACTTTCATATCCAGGAATATAGTTTGGGGTTAAAATTCAAATGAAAATTTCTATTGAAGTTTTTCACAATCCATTTTATTCCTCTGTAAATTATTTATAAAATGATTTAAATGTAAAGGAATGAAAAGGTCCATTGGATCTAGATTATATTGTAGAAACTGGGCAGTAGAGGGAGTTCAGGGAGCATTGTTAGAATGAAGGATAGGCATGCACCTGTCCTTATCTGTAGCAGAATCAGGAGATATGGAATGGGACAAAAGTAGAGATTTAATTTGAGGTGGTGTTTCTTTTTTAGTATTACGAAGGGAAATAGTAAAGTAATTAATTTTTTTGTTGTGATAAAATGCACATACCATAAAATTTTCCATTTTAAAGTATACAGTTCAGTGGAGTTAAATACATTCATAATGTTACCACCGTCACCACCATCTAGTGTCAGAACTTTTTCATCACCCCCGAAAGAAAACCCTGTGCCTATTTTACAGTCATTCCCCATTCTTCCCTCTCCCTACCAGCTGACGACCACTAAACTGCTTTCTGTCTCTTTGGATCTGCTTATTCTTGATATCTCATATAAGTGAAATCATGCAACATGTGTCCTGCTGCTTTCAGTTAGCATGATGTTTTCAAGGCTTTTTCATTTGTAGCATGAATCAGTACTTCATTCTTTTTAATGGCTGAATAGTACTCCCTTGTATGGGCACACCACAGTTTCCCATTCATCAGTTGATGAACATTTGGGCTCTTCCCATCTTGGCTATTGTGAATAATGCTGCTGTGAACATTCACGTACAAGTTTTTGTCTGAACACCTGTTATTATCTATATTTATAGATGAGAAACTAAACTACAGAGGTGGAGGCATAATAGCTTGAGGTCACACAGGTGAAAATTGAAGCTGGGGGTACAAATCTAGGCAGTCTGATGTCAGAACCTATATTCTTTAACCACTGTGCTTAACCTGGTAGCTAGTAGGTGGCCAATAAATGTTAATCAGTTTTCCCTCATTTTGAGGCCTTTTTTGGGTTTGACAGCAACAATTTTACATTTTTAACCTCTACTTTAAGTAACAGCCAATTGAAATTATTGCTATGGGTACTACTGAATTTATACTTCAATGCTATATCTTTACTGGTTACAGTTTGGCTGTAGCAGCAATTCCTGAAGGTCTTCCCATTGTGGTCACAGTGACTCTAGCCCTTGGTGTTATGAGAATGGTGAAGAAAAGGGCCATTGTGAAAAAGCTACCTATTGTTGAAACTCTGGGTAAGTCTCTGGTTAGAGCATGCTTATCCATTGACATGATAGTTTACATCAACAGGGGTCTTTGGGTTTTACAGATTTTGTCTTAGAGCAGTCCCCAGCCTTTTTGGCACCAGGGACCAGTTTCACGGAAGACAGTTTTTCCACAGACGGGGGGAGGGTGGTGGTGGTTCAGGTGGTAACGTGAGCGATGGGGAGCAATGGGGAGCAACTGGCGAAGCTTCGCTCCTTCACCCGCCGCTCACCTCCTGCTGTGCGGCCCCGTTCTTAACAGGCCGTGGGCCGGTACTGGTCTGCGGCCCGGGGGTTGGGGACCCCTGTCTTAGAGGTTTACATGGTGGTGTTTGGCTTGTAGCAATGTTGAGTATGGTTTTAACAACCAAAAAAGGTCATTAAAAATTCATATTACTCACGTCAGGGAGCTTTAAATCTTTCTGCATCATGGACTGTTCTAATGCTTAAATCATGTAAAAAAAAAAAAAAGTAACAAATGAAACCATAGAGTGACAGAGAAATGTTTTCTTTTGACATCTCAAGGAAGATAATTGATAATTATAGATCCTAAAATGTCATTCTTGAGTTGAATTTATTAAGAACAGTAAGCATACAGTAGTTACATTGCTGTAACAATTTTATGTGTGATATGAAAACTGTGGTAACTTTATGTATGTTATGAAACTTCTTTTTATTTAGGAATTCAAAAATGTTGAATTTAACTTCTAGTTTGCATTTTAATATTGAGAAGGCAAAAATTCCTTAAAATAATGGCTGAAAAAATTATATGGGTTTATAGTAAGGTAACCTTGAAACTTTCTAGAAAATGTATTATGTAAAGTCACTATATAAAGCTAATATCAAGTAGCTTTGTAGAAATTCAACTGGAAATAAAGAAAAAGTTAGCATTTATCAGTATCTAATTAATTTTAATTCTAGAAACTGTTCATACCTTATGATGAAGTAAGCACAGGAGAGAAAACAACCTAAAATTATCCATGAGCTTGATTTGTACAAAATTCAGAGAAGCAGGGCAGGCTTCCAGAGTCTTTGATTTGTTTTTAATGTGAACTTGCATTTTTCCCTGATTTTTGGTGACTTGTAGCAATTTATTCTTTAGGGTGCTGTAATGTGATTTGTTCAGATAAAACTGGAACCCTGACGAAGAATGAAATGACTGTTACCCACGTATTTACTTCGGATGGCCTGCGTGCTGAGGTACTCTATAGATTTTTTTTTTTTTAACAGAATTCCTTTTCAGAAGTTTTGGTGTTTAGTGTTCCTAACCATTCTAGTGTCTTTAGAAGGGCTGCAAGTTAGCAGCTGAGCATTTTCTGTCCTGTGTGGTTCTCCCAAGTCTTGATCCCGCTCCAGTTGTGCAGTCCAGAAACGTTGATCCCCCTCGACACCTCTCTTTCAGTCTCCCCTACATCCATCTGTTACCAGACTCTGGATGCCTAAATGAAGATGTTTCAGTGGCTTCCCGTTGTGACCATGGTCCTGAAATGGGGCTGCTGACAGCCCTACGTGTTCTGTCCCTTGTTTCCTTCCTCAGCCTGTATCTCTCCTTTGCTCTCCATACACCAAATACATTGACTTTATGGTTCTTTCAGTGTGACAAAATTCGTCTTACTGAAGGACCTTTGCTGCTGTTGTCACTACTTAGGACAGTCTAATGCCTCTTCAACCTTTGCACCTCATTTCCAACCCATTTCTACAGAAAAGCTTTGCTGACCACCCAGAACTTGCCCTGTGTTACATGTTTTCCTAGTTCCATACCTCTTACTTCAGGTGAAATCCTCTGTCCCTCTTCCCATGATACTCTAAGTATTGGGTTGGCCAAAAAGTGCCTTCGGTTATTAAGTAAAAATAAAAGACACATTTTTCATTTTCACCAAGAACTTTATTGAACAGCGTGTTTGCCCTTTTGCTCCACTACCTTCTGCCATTTTTCAGGCAACTTCATAATTCCACCTGCCCAAAACTTTTTATCTTTTTGAGCAAAGAACTGTTCCGGGTGCCTTTTACAGTCTTCCAGGGAATTGAGATTTTTTCCATTAAGATAATTTTGTAAAGACCTTAATCAATGGAAATCGGAAGGTGCAATGTCTGGTGAATATGGCGGATGAATCAGAACTTCCCAGCCAAGCTATAACAGTTTTTGCCTGGTCATCAAAGAAACATGAGGTCTTGCATTATCCTGATGGAAGATTATGCATTTTCTGTTGACTAATTCTGGACGCTTTTCGTCGAGTGCTGCTTTCAGTTGGTCTAATTGGGAGCAGTACTTGTTGAAATTAATCGTTTGGTTTTCCGGAAGGAGCTCATGGTAGAGGAGTCCCTTCCATTCCCACCATACGCACAACGTCACTTTCTCTGGATGAAGTGGCCTTTGGTGTGGTTGGTGGTGGTTCATTTCGCTTGCCCCACGATCTCTTCCGTTCCACAGTATTGTACAGTATCCACTTTTCATTGCCCATCACAGTTTGTTTTAAAAATGGAACGTTTTCATTATAAGTAGAGAATCACCTGTGAAAATACGGTCCAGAAGGTTTTTTTCGCTTAACCCGTGTGGAACCCAAACATCAAAGCAATTAACATAACCAAGCTGGTGCAAATGATTTTCAGTACTCGATTTGAATATTTTGCGTATGTCAGCTATCTCCTGCGTGGTATAATGTTGATTGTTCTCAGTTAATGTCTCGATTTGATCGCTATCAACTTCAACTGGTCTACCTGACCGTGGAGCATCGTCCAGCGAAAAATCTCCAGCACAAAACTTTGCAAACCACTTTTGACATGTTCGATCAGTCACAGCACCTTCTCCATACACTGCACAAATCTGTTTTTGCATTTCGGTTGCGTTTTTACCTTTCTTGAAATAATAAAGCATGATATACTGAAAATGTTGCTTTTTTCCTTCAATCTTCAGTATTAAAATGGCTACACAAAAATTCACCAATTTTGATAAGCCTTATTTTAAATGCACGCTGATATAACAGCTGTCACGTACAACCTAACAAAATTGTTTTGAATGAAGTTAAAGACAACTAAGTGCTACTAGAGCCATCTTAGGGAAAAAACTGAACGAACCTTTCGGCCAACCCAATATAATAGAGCAGGAACTCTGTTGCCCAGCACAAGGTCTGCCTCATACTAGTAAATACTTGTTGAAAGAATAAATGAATGGATGAATTAATCTACTTTAAAAATTATATATTGGCAGCCCCTGAAGTGCATGTCAGTGTACGTGCATTGGTTAATTTTGAAGCTGTGTGAGGACACGTTCCAATCTCTGGATTGGGATTGGACCTTGTGGGATTTCTGGCTGGAATTTTCATTAACACTATTCATGATGGGAACAGTATTTTAAAATGTATTTATAGCCAGTTCTCTGAGCAAAGGAAGTATTTCACAAATTGACGGAAGTTGTACTTAGGTCTATTTAATTCCATTTTACTAGGTCTTAAAATGAGACTATTGATATTTAGGGTGTTAGATTTGGTTAAGGATACCCAGTGCTATGTTGAATGTGCCTTTTCTGGATGACTCAGAAGGGTCATTGGGGTTACATGTGCTTATATTATATGGTCCAGGTATGAAAGGTAAGATACAGGTTTCTTTTTTGTTTTAAGCCCATAATTTTATATGTCAAGCATTAACTGTTTGTTAATTCCTCTAAACTGTCCTATTTTTATTGTGATATATAACTTTTATTTGGCTTGGTTTTTTCTAGCTGTATAGGGTAAGTATCTGACTTGTCTCTGATTTTAAAAATTTGCATGTAATATATACTATGTTAAAGTAGTTTATAAGTGCTAGGGTAAATCACTTGTCTCTGAGCCTGCATATTTGCAAAAAGAATTCTACTTTTGTCTAGGTCACAGGTTTGTCATGAATGTTAGATGTGGTAATAGATTTGAATTCTTTGCAAATTGTAGTGTTACATAAATGTAATGTTATATAAATTTAAGCTCACTTATATATAGAGATTTTCATGGTTTATTTATCCTTTTTATAGTATATTGTAAGTAGAAGCAATATAAGATTATATTAATTATATTAACAATTACGTTGTTTCTATTTACAATATACTATGCATTATAATTATTAATTAGCATAATTAGTAGTTAATTATTAGTATAATTAACTGTAGGTTTACCATTGTGGTGAAAATTACTATCTATATTCTTTTATTAAGTGTTGTTTTAGACAAATTTAAATGCTTTTCTAGGTGTACGCACTAACAGTGTCATGATGTATAAAATGAAATGAACGCAACTCATAGTTTTTGGTTTTCATAAGTATTGTCACTGTCTGCTGGTATTATTGACTCTACTTTATGTTCCTTAGGTTACTGGAGTTGGCTACAATCCATTTGGGGAAGTGATTGTTGATGGTGATGTTGTTCATGGATTCTATAACCCATCTGTTAGCAGAATTGTCGAGGTAAATACTGCATTCTCTAAGAAAGTGGCTCTCTTCATAATGACTTAGGATGCAGTGATGGGTTCATAGTTTATGTGTATTTCTCTTAGGCGGGCTGTGTGTGCAATGATGCTGTAATTAGAAACAACACTCTAATGGGGAAACCAACAGAAGGAGCCTTAATTGCTCTTGCAATGAAGGTATGTGCCTGGTTTCTCTTCTTTGACATGTGAAAATATCACCCTCACAAGAGAATGTGAAGCCATAAATTTCAGTATTACTGGCTTTTAGGTGTAGAGTGAAGAAGATTCACATTAGAGTGAAGAAGAGTCACATTATTTCATAGTTCTTATTGCCTTTTGGGAACCAGTTTTATTCTTCCTGGAAATACAGAACATAGAGGTTTTTCACTATAACTTTATATCTCCTACATGCAGCATACAAACTAATGACCAGTGACGGATTTGTTCTTATGAAGTAATGTTCTTGTCTTCCATAATACTCAGAGTGTAGTGTGAAAAGCTGTATAAATGTGTGTAATTGCTGATAAATGCCAATTTTCAAATGCGTAAGAGGGAACATTCTTTAGTATTTCCACATGAAGGTATTAAGGCCAGCATGGGAAGTCAGCTTTTCTTTTTCCAGTCTTCCATTTCCTTTCCTTCCCCTTCCTCATTATCAATTTCTAACAATGAGTGTAGAGTTAGAGTTTGTGTTGGGGAGAAGGAGTGCTGCTCTCAGTGACCCTTTTATCTGTCCCAGTTGATCTCCTCTTCTAAGTCCTACAGTTGATTAAATGAGAAACCTAAAAGTCCAACCTGGCATTCCCATAACAAAAATAAAACTACTTTTAAGAGCAGTCTTAGGAAACTTTGAGACTTACATAAATAAAACAGGATGCCTCTAAATGAGGTTGCTTGAATTGAGATTCAGTATAGAAATGTAGGTTGTTGTAACATTTAATTTGATAAAGTAAAATTGGTATTTCTATAATATATACATTATTTCTGTTTCCTTAACAGAAAGTCACATTCCTTTATCATCTGTTCGCCTTGTAACTAAAACAGCATAGTATAGCTTTTTAAAAGGTATTCAAAAGTTAAATAACTTAACAAGTATTTATGTGTTATATTTAACTTTCTCTCTTTGAGAAATAAAGTGTTTGAAACCACCTCTTTATGGGTGGGGACCTCACAATTTAGGTAGGGAGTTAATAATGACGTGCTTGGAACAAATAAAAGGCAGACCAAGGTAGTAGACAGTCTTAACATCGAGCCGTATGTAAGAAGAGTGCACATTTGGACTTGGGACCTGGACTTTGAAGGGGAGGAAGGACTTAGATGGCGTTGGGGGGATAAGCTAGGGAAAGAGCAAGAATAAAAGCACAGAGAAATAAAAAAGCATGGACTGGATTGTGGCTTATGAGTTGGTTAACCTGGATGAAATGAACAGTTTGAGTGGCTCCGAGGGTGGTTAAGTAGGCTGTGTGGTGGCTTACTGGAGGATTTTTGAAAGCTAGGAAGGCGAGTCTGAACACGTTTCAGTAGACAGTAAAAAGCAATAAGCCAGGTTTTTGAATAGTTTAAAGAATATTTTTGAATATTTGGTGGGAAATGCAAAGGGTAAGGAAGGAGAAGAGCTACATGGCATTGGTAGTAGTCGGCATGTCAAGGGGTGGGGTGAAAGGGAGTAGCATGGCAGCAGCAGGCAGGGTAAATTCGAATCCCTGAGAAGCGAGGAGTTGAATCTGTAGCTTCTGTTGATTATAAAGTATGTATTGGCTGGGCACCTTTATTTGTTATCCTGCTTCGTTCCAGAGTTTGAGCCAGTTGAGATTTTAATATAGTCAGCGTTGAAGTTTTGCTCTGTATGTAGTTCAATAGCATGCCCTAGACTTTATCAAACACCTAGGCTTTCATGTTGAACATGTGTGCTGCTGTTCAGAGAAATACGGTAGGTATAGATGGAGCACAGCTGTTTGAAAAATAATCCGGGTATCTCTAGCCACCCTCCCTACAAGTTGTGACCCTTGTTTCTTTGTTAAAGGAAAAAGTAGTCACGTGTTGGTGAGAATTAACTTTCCTTTTGTGCCATATAGATGGGTCTTGATGGACTTCAACAGGATTATATCAGAAAAGCTGAATACCCTTTTAGCTCTGAGCAGAAGTGGATGGCTGTTAAGTGTGTGCACCGAACACAGCAGGTATCCTTCCATTTATAGAAAACTTACTCTGTATTGTTTAACTAGATTACTGTTTTTCATTTATTATCCACCTTTAGACTTAAGCAGTCAGTGAGCATAACACAGACCAGCTCTGAAGTGTGTGTGATTCATAGCACACTCATCCCTGGTTGTTTTCATGTTCTCTTTGAATTTATGCAGAGACATGTCCATTTCGCTGCGTGAGCAAACGACTCAAATGAGCTGGAGCCTGCTCTCGGTCTCCTGGAGCTTGTGACATCAGTCTTTCGACATCTTTTTTGTTCTTGATGACAGGTTTCTGCTGTCTGTTGTCTGTGTTTTTCCACTGAAGAACGTCTTGTCTTCAGACTGAACAAAAACTACATTATTTTGTGGAAACGTGGTTACCAAATGTGTATAATTCATGTTAGTTGATCCTGCTAACAAACTGGCAAACGAAATGCACTGATATTTCAAGCTACTACCTTATCTCTGGGTGCTTTAGAATTTTTACACAGTGCAGTAAGAGCTATGTACAATAGTTATCTACAGTATATAATCATATCACTCATAGTTGCTATTACCAGCTTGATGCTTACACTTACTTTGGCCTTAAAAATATATAGCTGTTTTTACATTTTCTTTATTAGGAATTAATAAACGGTTATGTGTTTTTACCTGTGAGCAAACATTAGAAACCAGTTACATCTCTGTAGATGGGAATTAGTGAGAGGATTCCCCCTTGCCCATAATAAGTAGGAAACATTGGTTTTAAATTGCTCTACATTGAACTTGTGCCAGGAACTCTGATGATGAGGGGAAAAAAGATTTCTGTTTAGTCTTTAAAGGAACTTTTATAAACTTCAGGGAAGGGAGACAGTTGGAAACAAAACTATAAAAATAAAATGCCTGTTACTTTAAACCTTGTAATGTAAAGCTTTCAAAAATTGCATCAGAGTTAGGTAATTTTTAGCTGATGTCCCTTGTCTATATCGTTACATAGCAAGAATATGTATATGAGTTTATTTGGAAGGTGTATTTCTTTACATTTTATATATGGTCACACACTACTTCAAGATAATGTGGCTCATGTAAGTTTGAAGATTTGACTTCAGCAGTTTTGAATCTAACCTCACCATAGTTGTACATTGACTCTTTTCAGTTGGGGGTAGGGGTAGGGAATGGCGGGATACAAGTATAGAAAGGGCGTGATTATTCTTTCCATTTGCTGACTTGAAGAGTTTCTCTTAGAAAACAAAATCAACCGATGTAACTAACAAAACCCAAACCCGCTGACCTGACTCAGGATTTAGAAGAGGTCAGCCTGGCACAGATATGAAAAATGTACCAATTTAAAAACAGCCCCACGGGACTTCCTTGGTGGCACAGTGGTTAAGAATCCACCTGCTAACGCAGGGGATAGGGGTTTGAGCCCTGGTCCAGGAAGATCCCACATGCCACGGAACAGCTAAGCCCGTGCGCCACAACTGCTGAGCCTGCGTGCTGCAACTGCTGAAGCCCGCGTGCCTAGAGCCCTGCTCTGCAATGAGAAGCCACTGCAATGAGAAGCCTGCACACTGCAAAGAAGAGTAGCCCTGCTCGCCGCAACTAGAGAAAGCCCGCGCGCAGCAACGAAGACCCAACGCAGCCATAAACAAACAAACAAACAAAAAACAGCCCCAGGCTCAAATAGTTTGTCTTTAGAGGACTTTCATTTGAACATGACAATCTGCATTCATCTCTGCTCTCTCCCTGGAACCTACCAAAATGACAACCAACGAATAAAAGATAAACTAAAAAAGAGAAAGTATGGGAAAGACTTAGGGGGGACAGGTATCTTTGAAGGTGGGGCCTAAGGCATGGGGCTAAAAAGAGGAGATCAGGTTAAAATTCTAATAAGGAACCAATAGAACTCCCCCACTTACTTTTCTGTTTCTTGAGGCCAGACCAGAAATGTCATCTTGGGGACAAGAGTGGAAGGCAGAATTAAGGTTTAAGACTAAACACAGGGTGATTAAGGGCAAGCCGTTGTCCTAGGTCCTAACTCCACTTTCTCAGAATGCTTGCAGGTAGGTATCCCCATATCCTCATTCTCCAAGTCAGAAGATCGAAGAGTTTTAGAGAAGCTGACTGGTCCCAGGGAGATCCCTACAGTATGGAGTAGTCCTAACTAAGCTAGCTCTTCGTTCATTGATAGAGTTTACCTGCTCCTGGCCTTTGTCTTGTCACTCTACTGTGAGGGCCACCAGTTGATAAACCCTGCAGTGCCCATGGAGTTTCTAGACATTTATTTGCTTTGGTCTTGAATGTAAGTGGACAGACAGGGATTGTGAGATACTTGGGGAAAGCCTTCAGTATGAAAGACACAGACCAAGCCAACAGAGAAAAGGGTCTCAGAGAAACAAAGATAGTGCTGGATGCTGAAGAAAATTTCCAAAGACTGTAAAAAATGACACCAGGATACTTTAAATAGAATGTTTTTCAAATAAAGTCAAAAGAATCTATCAGAAAGTAGAAAAGTCAAAGAGGTGGACAATATAAAAGGTAAGGTGTAAAAATCAGAAAATTGATGTAGGAGATCCAATATCCACCTAATAATGGTGACAGAAAATGGGAAGATTTTAGCAAATAACATCAGGAAATTTTCTAGAGGAAGAACTTCAGCTTCTAGGATAAAATTGCCCACCAGCTGCTCAGCACAATATGTATGTTAAAGAGGGGTGGGGGTGAGAGAATAAACACACCAAGGCCCACGATCAAGTAATTTGAGGGCACTTAGCACTCTAAAAGCTTCCAGAGATTGTGGGGTGGGAGGAAGGGCAAGGAGGGGGGAGGTCCTACACCAAAGTTTAGGACTTTCCAAATGCGGCACTGCACACTGGAGGCTGGAAGATGATAGAGGAAAGCCTTCAACTGAGAGGAGATCTCTTCCCAGCTGACCTTACATATGTGGGGGTAAAATAAAAATGTTTCCACACAAGCCTCAAAGTGTATAGCCCATACAGCTTTTCTTAGATACTGATGGATGTGTTATTCCAAGGTAAGAGTATAAATCAAGGAACAGGGAGACTTAGAACCTCGTGAGTTCTAACCAGCAGAGGGGTGAAGGGAAGCTCCTGGATGCCAGTCATGCAGCAAGCCTGGAGATGAGCCAGCTCACACTAGAAAAGGAAAGGAGAGCACAGCCCGAGGAGGGAGGTCTCAGTCATAATACGGGAGTAATGGCTTACCTGCTTATTGGATCATGTGAAAAATACATTGAGAAGGGCTTTATATGACATAGAGGAGCTTGGGAATAATGAGTAATAGGTGTAAAGAAAACTAAGCAAATAAAAAAAGACAGTTACTAACTTTATGAAAGATAAAACTTGAACAGGAAGAAATACATTGGGCTTCTGTAGGCCATGGAAACAACATCGTACCTTTCTGCTGCCTATTTCCCCGTAACATCTGGTTACTGCTCATCACTTGGGGACCACAGAGATGGACACTCCTCTCAATGTGAGCTCACACTGTCGTACCAAGGCAGAGGAGGACCACGTTACGCTCTGGTTCCTAAATTGCCATTTGGAAGTAACAAAGTACTGCTCATGTTTATTGGCCAAAGCAAATCACATCTGACTTCAAAGTGGTAAGAGGTGCAGGAAAATACATTTCTACCATGTGCCTCCAAGGAGAGCTGGGATGTTTGTGAACTGCTCTGGTGGCCACTTGGCTCAGCAGTGAGGAGTTAGAAAGTGAGCAGAATACCGGTGAGTTTTGCTCTGCATGTATTATAACAGTGAGGAGAAGGAATAGATAGTGGGGGTGGCCAGACGATCACCTGTCACAGTAGACAGAGTATAAAATTGATACATGAACAAGTAGCAATAAAAACATAATTAAGGGCTTTCCTGGTGATGCAGTGGTTAAGAATCTGCCTGCCAGTGCAGGCGACACGGGTTCAAGCCCTGGTCCGGGAAGATCCCACATGCCGTGGAGCAACTAAGCCTGTGCACCACAACTACTGAGCCTGCGTGCAGCAACGAAGACCCAATGCAGCCAGAAATAAATAAATTATATATATAAAAAAATTAAAAACATGAAGATAAATACCAAAGAAAACAACCAAGAGAGTTAAAATTGGTTTGCCTCGGACTTCTGTGGTGGCACAGTGGTTAAGAATCCGCCTGCCAATGCAAGGGACATGGGTTCAAGACCCCTGGTCCAGGAAGATCCCACATGCCGCGGAGCAGCTAAGCCCATGTGCCACAACTACTGAGCCCGTGTGCCACAACTACTGAAGCCCATGCGCCTAGAGCCTGTGCTCCGCAACAAGAGAAGCCACCACAGTGAGAAGCCCGTGCACCGCAACGAAGAGTAGCCCCTGCTTGCTGCAACTAGAGAAAGCCCATGCGCAGCAACGAAGACCCAACCCAGCCAAAAAATAAATAAAATAAATAAATAAATTTATAAAAAAATAAAATTGGTTTGCCTCTGTGGAGTAGGACTGGAGGTGAGGAGGTTTGGGCAGGGGACTGTGGGTTTTCATTGTAAGTTTTTGTTTATTACTTTATTAGGGTAAAAAATAAAAAATAAAAAGTCTGATAATACCCATAATTGCAAGGTGGTTGTGAGAATTAAATGGGGTCACATGTATACATATAATAGCAGTAGTAGAAAGCCTGAACCATTGCTTGTGGGCTGACGTTAGATCTTTTTCCCTTTCCTGTTACATCGTGAGCTCAGAGTGCCTAGTGCGGAGCTGAGTGTAGCCTTGCCTTCAGTGTGGGGCTGAGGGTGTGGAGTAGATGCTGTGTTCTAAAGAGGATGCAGAAAACTCCCATGTGAGCTTTTAATCTTCAGAGTTCAAGTGCTGTTCAAAGCCTTAGGCTTGAGTAACTTCCCTGGGGATTATGGGAATGCATGCCACTTGTTTTTGATTCCAATGGCAGATATATACAAATTGAAATTAACTTGAATTTATTTGCTGTGTTCTTTCTTCTTAGGACAGACCAGAGATTTGTTTTATGAAGGGTGCTTATGAACAGGTGATTAAGTATTGTACTACATATCACAGCAAAGGGCAGACCTTGACACTCACCCAGCAGCAGAAAGATCTGTACCAACAAGAGAAGGCCCAGATGGGCTCTGCAGGGCTCAGAGGTAAGGCCATTTCAGCACAGTCCCCTAGGTGGAGAGGTAATGCCTTCTTTTAATTGCAGATGAATTCATGCTTCACATCTGAGCTGCACAGCTCTATTCCAGGGTTCGTAGAAGCCTGCCATTTCTGAAGTGTTAGGTTTTAGTTGGCTAATTGTTTCTATGTTCCCAAAACATAAAAAGTTGGGAATGTAGCAAAATATGAAATCTCTAGTTCTTACAGACCTGCAGTGGTCTCTGAGCAGGTGATAGAAATTGTATTTTAGATACGTTTATCTTGTGGGAAGGGTGATAGATAGAAGTAAGGTGATATTACTCCTTCCTTATGTTATCACTGGGTCTTGTTTGTTAATCTAAAATACTTTCCTAAATATTAAAAGACTTAGGCCTCTAACTCTTTAAATCAAGGTGGTTACTTACTTGTTCCTCATCTGCTGACTCCTTCCCTTGCCGATCACCAGCAAGGAAAGAGGTGCCCAGACTCTGCCTTGTGAAATGCTGCTGACTGGACGGTGACAGGGAAAGGGGGTCTGCTGTGCACACACACATCGGCCGCTTCTTCTAGGGACATCGTGTGTATGTAGGGTTGAAGAGCAGGGCTTGGGGCCGTACCTGGTTTTTACCTTCTGGCTTGTGGGGAATACACACACACACACCCACCCGTGCACTTATGTAGTCTTTCTCAAGGAAATTGGAAGAGTTGGCTTCCTTAATTTTATTGTTATTTACAAAATGGAAGTCAAGCACCACAGTTCCTGGGAGCAGGAAACAACTATATAAAAAGTATTCTTCTTATTCATGGTTCACTTAAGCAAGGGCTTTCTGTGGGATAGAACTTTTGGATAGATTTACAGGACTTCTGCTCTTATAATAAGATAGGTTTAGAAAGGTATTCTTGTGGCTTCATTTGAGGGCAGTGTTTTGTTATTCTTAGCAGCTCACAGCAAAAGGGTTTCAAAGTTGGCTTGCATTTAGAGAGTCTTAAAGGTCTGGTATGTGCTCCCTGTTTTCCTTAATTTTTGTAACAGAGGTTTCACACTTTTGTGGTTTTTTTTTTGACTAATTCTCTTCATCTGAAAGATTGTGGAGCTTGTGTATGTGTGGTTTGGTGTGGTAACATTGTGAAATAGACAAGACTTGGTGGAGGAGAACATCTTTGTTTCACAAGGCTTTGGGAAACGTTCTGGGCATTTGTCCCTTGCTTCACATCTTTTCCTCTTCTCTGCTTATGCTCCATTTTCCTTCTCCCGCTCAAGTTACCATAATGAAGAGTAAAGAATAAATGAATAAAGATTTTAAGTTTAACTTGATATGAACTTATTTTATACTTTATAAAACTCAAGTTTCTTAAAATACATGTTAATTTTAAAATTGGAGTACGTTTCGTTTTTATGTTTTAAATATAAAGGAAGAAGTTGGGGACCCTCCACACAGAAAAGGTCTACATACCTTTGTCCCAAACAGTAACAATAGATCTTCATTTGTGCTAAAGAAGCAAACAAATAAATACAGGATACTGCCGTCTGGGCTAATACCACCCCTTCACTGAGAGTGCCAGGAGCTGGTGTCCCTTTCTTAGGATTTGCTGACACACAGATTGATACTCAGTGCCCCCCTTCTGTTGCCATCTGTTCCAACACCAGGGACTGTCAAGTGGCTCATTCTCTCCAGAGTGAAAGCGTTTGGGGCTCACATCTACGTAAATAGTTAGGTATGACTCATACATTGGCAAATAGAAGTCATTTGCCTCTAACCATGGTTTTCCAAATGTATCTCATCCTTCATACCTTCTGTTTGAGTAAGAATGGATACTTCCTGTGATCTCTCTGGGACGTTTCAGTTTCCCTGTGAGATACACATGTTTAGTTGGTGTGTTTTCTTTGGTAACTTGTTCAGTCTTATAATTTCCCGGGTGGAGACACATCCCTCTGGCTCATAAGGTAGCTACCAGAGGTTCCAGAATTCTGAGAAAAAGCTAAATGGTGTTTGGAAATGAATGGTGCTTTGTGCTATATCTTAAGTTCCCAAGGATGACAGGAAACTAACTATAAATGATGGTATGGTGGTATTATTTATATAGTTTTAAGAGAATCAAAGTAACAAATAAGAAAATCCTATTAATGTTACAGAAAGAGTGAAAGAATATAAACTATTGTTGGTATTAGTGGTTTTACAATCACTTTACAAATTAACTTTACCTCCCAGGGTTTCTTGGGTACAAAATTATTACATGTTGTATATAATTAACATAGCCTTCTCTTCAAGCTATTGAATTGTTCTGGAGGCCTATAAGATGGAAAGATGAAAATACATTAGGAGAAGCCACCTTCAAAGGTGTCTGTTTAAAATTGACTTTAAAGCTCAACAAACTGGGGCTTCCCTGGTGGCGCAGTGGTTAAGAATCTGCCTGCCAATGCAGGGGACACAGGTTCGAGCCCTGGTCCGGGAAGATCCCACATGCCGCGGAGCACCTAAGCCCGTGCGCCACAACTACTGAAGCCCGTGCGCCTGGAGCCTGTGCTCCGCAACAAGAGAAGCCACCGCAGTGAGAAGCCCTCGGCAACTAGAGAAAGCCCGTGCACAGCCACGGAAGACCCAACGCAGCCAAAAAATAAATAAATAAATAAAACAAATCTATTTTTAAAAAAATTTTAAAAAAGCTCAACAAACCTATAGTTTTCCAAATAATTAATTGTATTTTTCTTAAGAGTCAGTAGTTTCTGCTGAAAGGAGCTGCATGTGTTTGCTATGCGAAAACATTTCTTATTTGCTCCTCGCTTGCCTTCTCTGCTTAACAGTTCTTTAGTCGTATCCTTTTTAATTTTTAATAAGTTAAAGCAACCCCATATTGAGAACCATTAAACTAGAATATCTTTGCATGTAGTAATTTTGATTTTTAGAGTTTCTGTAATTACCACAATGACATTGTAGTCTTAAGTCATTTACCTGAGAAGTGTTATGGTCTCCAGCTTTCGTAAAGTAAATTCTAATGGTTTTGTGATTCACATTTTCTTTTTCGGATTTTATTATTATTTCCCAAGTTCTTGCTTTGGCTTCTGGTCCTGAATTGGGACAACTGACGTTCCTTGGCCTGGTGGGAATCATTGATCCTCCTAGAACTGGTGTGAAAGAAGCAGTTACAACACTCATTGCCTCGGGAGTGTCAATAAAAATGATTACTGGAGACTCACAGGAGACTGCAATTGCAATCGGTATAACTAGGCTGCTTCCTTTGTTTTCCATAGTTTTTCTTAAATTACTGCAGTGCATAGTTCTGTGAATCATTTGACATGAAGTGTGTTTACATAATACTGAGTTATACGGTTAAAATTGATGCTTTTGTTTGCTCATACTCTATAAAATTGTGGGCAAAATTTTATTTTAGTTAAAAAAAATAATACTATTAGTTGAAAATAACTAAAGCTTGTGAAATCACATTTTATTTACAAAAGAATAGTTGATTATTTTTAACCTCATAGTCCACTATGCTGACGGATAAAAGCACTAGATCATGAATGTGAAAGAAAATATGAAATTTAGTTTTTTCTTTCAACTTGAGTATAATTTTTTAAAAGCAGACTTTGTACCTAATTTGAAAGAAAATAACTTGTGTCTGTATTTCTGTTGTCTAATACATATATGCCTATGTTGTTTGAATGCTGTTTAAGATTACTTAACAAGTATAAGGAAATAAAATGGACATGGAAGTTAATCTCCCAGAACCTGTAAACTATAATTCATACTTATAAATTTAAAATTTGCTAAAGTTCATTAATTCTTATCTTATTAATATGGAAAGAGACTAAGACAGGAATTTCACACTTTATGTGATCTAAGAAAAATATGTCACTGGAAACATATTGTTGGGAAGATTGTTTCTAGAGAAACTTCTCAACATTTATTTTCATTTGCATACAACTACAGGATACCACAGATGAGCCACCATTTTGCCTGGCTTTGTTTACTTTATTTAAAATGCACTCTGATCTTCATTAAAATTGAGCTCCCAAGCAGAACCTGCTTGGCCTTGTTTCAGTTCTTAGGTGTGGTGGGTTAAATTGTGAAAACTCTTTATTCTTAAATTTAAACAAAAATCAAGAAGTCAAACAGAAAACCCCACACTTTTTACTAATTCAGTTCTGTTTGTCTTATCGTAGTCTGTCTTGTGATCCCTTGATACAAAGACATTTTATACTTAGAGAGAAAGTGAGTTGATAACAAATCATATTAAGTGAGCATTATGTTGACTAGCCTATCAAGCAAAACCAATTTGGTTAATTACGTTTTCTTTCCCATTTCACTTCAGCTAGTCGTCTGGGATTATATTCCAAAACCTCCCAGTCAGTCTCAGGAGAAGAAATAGACGCGATGGATGTCCAGCAGCTTTCACAGATGGTGCCAAAGGTAGGCCTAAACCAGAGCCTTTCAGACTGAAAGGCCTTATTCTCCGTGTTAGACCACTTCTGCTGCTGTGTTAATGAAGCTGTTTGAAACATTTGAACGCAGTTGGGACATGACCCCCAGATTCGTTGGTCCAAATCATGAGATGAAATCTTATCATTGAAATCGGTCTTATCATTGAGAGTATTTATGATGTGATTGTTAGGAATATCAGTACTTTAGCAAGAGCCAAGTTTCCTCTGAGGAAGGTACTGTGGAAATTAACAGTGGTGTTTTGTATTTATAAGGTACAGAGTGGAGAGAGACCATCACTTCATACCTCTTACCCTTGTGTTCTATTTTAATTGAATGCATATATAATGCTTTTAAAAAAATTGAGGTATCATTTGCAAACAGTAAACGTCTTCCTTTTTAATGTACAGCCCTAAGTTTTGACAAATGTGTGTGGTCCTCGTAACCACCACACAGTCGGGTACAGGTTCCTCCCACCCCACATCCTCTTGTTGTGGTCCGCTCCTCCCTCTGCTTCCACTGCTTGGCAACCGTCGATTTGTTTTCTGTCCCTATAGTTTTGCCTTTTCCAGAATGCTCTAAAAATGGAGGCATATAGTATGAGGGCTTTGAATCTGCTTTTTTGACTTAGCATAATGCATTTTTAATTGCTGAGTAGTATTCCACTGTATTGGGTGTGTGTTACCTATGCACCAGTTTAAAGGCATTTGGATTATTTTCAGTTATTGCTGATTATGATTACAACTACTCTAAACATTTGTATATAGGTTTTGTATGAAAATAAATATTCATTTCTCTTAGATAAATACCTAAGATTAATTGCTGAGTCATATGGTTATGTATGTTTAACTTTGTAAGAAAGTGCCAAATTGTTTTACAAGGTGCTTTTATTGTTTTGCATTCCCACCAGCAATGTTTGAAAGGTCTAATTGCTCATACCTTCACCAGCACATGGCATTGTCAGTTTCCCCATGCCCATTCTAATAGGTGTATCATGGTATCTTATTGTGGTTTTAATTTGCACTTCCCTCACAACTAATGATTTTGTGTATCCTTTTCATGTGCTTATTTGCCATTCATATGTTTTCTTTAGTGAACAGTCTGCCCTGCCTAATTTTAAAAAATGTTTTATTTTTGAATTTTGAAAGTTACTTATATATTATGGATAAAAGTCCTTTATCAGATATTTGATTGGAAAATATTTTTTCCCAGTCTGTGGTTTTATTTTTTTATTCTATTAACATTGTCTTTTAAAGAACAGAAGTTTTAAATTTTGGTGAAGTCCAGTTTATCATTTTTTTCTTTTATGGATCATGCTTTTGATATGTTATCTAAGGACTCTTTGCCTAACCCAAGGTCACAAAGATTTTTTCCTGGTTTTTTTTTTTTTTTTTTTAATAGAAGTCTCATACTTTTTCCGTTTTACCTAACATCTGTGATCCATTTTGAATTATTTTTGTCTATGTGTGAGAAGTGGGTTAAGGTTCATTTGTTTTATGTATGGGTGTTCAGTTGTTCCAGTACTGGTTGTTGAAAAGACTGTCCTTTTTTTTCATTGAAATGCCCTTTCAGAGCATCTGAGAGCAGTGTGGGCGTCTGATTTGTTTTAGATTTAGTGGGGTAGGTGTTTCCATATTTGAACAGGACTGTGTGTGTGTGTGTGTGTGTGTGTGTGTGTGTGTGTGTGTGTCCTATCCTGATAGTTTCTTCCTGACATTTATTTCTGAAAGAATAATTCCTGTATTAAGTTCCCTGGGGGTATTGAGACAGAATGTACATTTAGTAAACATTTTCCCATTAACCTTTGTTCAACCTTTTCTTCCAAACCTTTTCCCAGAGATGCTAACAAGTAGTGACATTGGACAGATTTGAAATTTCATTTTATTTGCTTTCTTCAGTTCACTCTCCGGCTCTCTGATAAAAATGCTAATGAACTCTGAAAACCAATGTAAAGGCAGTTAGGGAAGGAAGAAGTAAGTTACAAATTGCATCATCAGCCCGGACAAATTACATCATTGGTCATTTTCAAATAAGAGTTTTTGTGCATCAATTATGGCAGATGCTCTGATGCTGTTCAAAGAGAAAAGCTCATTGAATTGCTTAGAGTCATCCTGCTCTGAGGAGGAATTCCATAAATACCAGCACTTTTTTCAGGTTTATCATGTCTTTTGAAAACCCAAGTCTTTTCTTTCCTTTAGGTCCTTTAGTGCCCCCAACCCCTACTTTGTCTTTTTTCCTATTTTTATCTTGTGTTCATGTAACTCTTAAATCTTGGTCTTATTGCTTTTACTTCAGATCATTTTGAAAAGTTTTTCTTTTATTAGTGTTTGAACAAAACAAAACTTTTCTTCTAAATTGCCAGCTGAGGTTTTCCCACATGTATTAAAAATCATATTAATGAATTCTGTTCCTCATTAAAACGTTTTTTGGCTTTCCTGTTTCCATAATTCTGTCACACATTCCAAATCCCTCAACATTTCTCTGTCCTTTTGACCTAGAGCCAGTTAGAAAGTAGTATGGAAACTGAATTTTGCTTAATTATTTATAAAGTCCATCTGGGAATTCTCAGTGTTTTTTATTTATGATTTCTTGAGTGTGTTCTACATTTCCTGTTGATAAAAATGGACATTCTCTTTTCTTGTTTGCTTTTTATAGCACTGCCTCCATTTTTGTTTTTACCAAACCTATTAACCAAGTCCCTATAATAAAATCCCAGTTCGTGTGCTGTTTAATTTTTGGTATGTTGTCAATACTTATTTCAATGCATCAGATATCTTTTAATCTGTTCTGGAAGATTTGGAGAACTTTGGGAGGTTATTTTAATGCCAGGAATAATTTTTTTCCATTAGCCTCTCCTTTTCATATTTACCTACTTTCTTCTCTTCATAACTTACTTTCTGTTAATGTTGATCAAAAGAACCGTGAGTGCTGACCACAAATATGACACTGAAAAGATGGACCCATGAGAAGAGAAAATTCCTCTTTCAGGTTCCTTCTGAAAATACACAGCCTTTCTCCCTTTCCCTCCATAATATTCCCTGAACTCTCTCTTTGCTGACAGAGTTCTACTTCTTTCCCATTGTCCTTTTACCATCCTGTTGTCCTCATTCAGTCTTCTCCCCTCCTGCTCCCATACTACAGTGATTATATTGTGTGCTTATCTTAAATCAGTATATTCCCCCACCTTTTAGGTAGAGAAACAGACGTAAAGGTGAGAAGATAATTAATAGAGGAATTTCAGTTACCCCCAAGTTTAATCCTAGCTCTGTGATAAAATGATATAGTTCAGTTTTTAGTCACTTCTCTCTGTGTTTTTTTTTTTTTAATACCTTATTTCTTCAGGCCATAATTTTGTGTCACTAAATTTCAATATTTTTTCTCAACCAAAAAGATTGACCTGCTAGTCCTGATGCTTTAAGGAGAATTTTTACTCCGTGCAATATTATATTCTACATGATTCTTCAGCTTTGCATTGAGATCTGCTTAGTCTCAAAGAAACTGCTTTTATTTTTGAGTTGCCATCAAAGCTTTGAAATGCTGAAATCTATATCAAGTAATAGGTATACTGGATGCATGCCAAAGTAATTTGTTACTATACAAAAGAGGTATGTTTTCAGCCCAACAGTTGGTTTGTTATCCTTACTGCCATTGTCAGTGATAAGCTGCATTGGCTGTAAAGGAGTGATTTGCAGTGGTTTGAATGATTTGTAGTGGAACAAAGGCAAAATTTTACTCTGTACAACCTGAGTATTTGTAATTAGTAATTAGCCATTTATTTAAAAATTCTGTAAAATCCACACTCTTTGCTAGATGCTCTTGTAAAAAATTCTGTAAAATCCACAGTCTTTGCTAGATGCTCAGTGCTGTGTGCTACATGATTAATTTCTGCAGTAATGTAGAATTTTCACTTAGAAGGTAACCAGTACATTTTAAATATGTATGCAGCTTAGTCCTTTTTATTTTATTTAAAAAAATTTTTTTAATTCAAGTGTAGTTGATTTACAATGTTGTTTGTTTCAGGTGTATAGCAAAGTGATTCATTTATACATACATGTATATCTTTTTTAAGTGAACACTTTTTAATTTATTTATTTATTTTTGGCTGTGTCAGGTCTTAGTTGCAGCCCATGGGATCTTTCGTTGCGGCGCATGAGCTCTTTGTTGCAGTGTGCGGGCTTCTCTCTAGTTGCAGCGCATGGGCTCCAGAGCGTGTGGGCTCTGTAGTTGCAGCATGTGGGCTTAGTTGCCCTGCGGCATGTGGGATCTTAGTTCCCTGACCAGGGATCAAACCTGCGTGCCCTGCATTGGAAGGTGGATTCTTAACCACTGGACCACCAGGGAAGTCCCTATATATATCTTTTTTTTCAGATTATTTTCCTTTATAGATTACAAAATATTGAGTATAGTTACCTGTGTTATCAATATATAGTAGGTCCTTGTTGCTTATCTATTTTATATATAGTAGTGTGTATTTGTTAATCCCAAACTCCTAATTTACCCTCCCCCTCTTTCCCCTTTGGTAACCATAAGTTTGGTTTTTATGTCAGTGGGTCTATTTCTGTTTTGCATATAAGTTTTTTTGTATATAAGTTCATTTGTATCACTTTGATGGTTTTTTTTGTTTGTTTTTTAGATTCCACATATAAGCAATATCATGTGATATTTGTCTTCCTCTGCCTGATTTCACTTAGTATGATAATCTCTAGGTCCATCCATGTGGCTGCAAATGGCATGATTTCATTCTTTCTTATGGTTGATAATGTTCCATTATATATATATACCACATCTTCTTTATCCATTCATTTGTCGCTGGACATTTAGGTTGTTTCCATGCCTTGGCTATTATGAATAGTGCTGCAGTGAACATTAGGGTACATGTATCTTTCCAAATTACAGTTTTCTCTGGATACGTGCCCAGGAGTGGGATTACAGGATCATATGGTAGCTCTGTTTTTAGTTTTTTAAGGAATCTTCATACTGTTCTCCATAGTGGCTGCACCGATTTACATTCCCCCCAACAGTGTAGGAGGGTTCCTTTCTCTCCACACCCTCTCTGGCATTTATTATTTGTAGACTTCCTAATGATGGCCATCCTGACTGGTGTGAGATGATACCTCGTTGTAGTTTTGATTTGCATTTCTCTAATAATTAGCAATGTTGAGCATCTTTTCATGTGCCTTTTGACCATCTGTATGTTTAGTACTTTTTAAAGACACGCTAAAGAGTTTCCAAATGGAGTTTGAACCTTTTTAAAGGAAGAATGCTTTCCATATATGAGTTATGTGATTCATGGTACCTAGAGGAACTAAGGGTAATCAGTAATGCGATAGTACAGTTAAACTGAATTTTTTTACCTAAGAAAATAATCCTCTTTTGTTTTAGACCTCTATTAAAATTGGGAGAGAACCTGGGAATAGTCTTTACGATGGTCCTAAGATTCAGTCATTTATTCATTCATTTTACATGTGTTTATAGAGCACTGGAGGTACAGGGCCAAAATCTCTGCCTCATGGAGCTTATAGTCTAAGATAAGACTCATGTGGAGTATGACATTGCACAGAGTAAAAATTCTACTTAAAGCACCAGGATTAGCAGGTCATTCTTTTTGGTTGAGTAAAAATATTGAAATTTAGTGACACAAAATTATGGCCTGAAGAAATTAGGTATTAGAAAAAAACACAGAAGTGTCTAAAAGTTGAACTATATCATTTTATCACAGAGCTGGGACTAAACTTGGGGGTAACTGAAAACTCCTCTGTTAATAATCTTTTCATCTTTATGTCTTTCTCCACCTAAAAAGGGGGGAATATACTGGTTTTAGATAAGCACACAGTACAATCACTGTAGTATGGGAGCAGGAGGGGAGAGCACTGACAAAAGCAGGGAAGAGAGAGGATGAGATCTTTAGACAGCATGCCTAGGAAAGGCATCACTGAGAAGGTCCTGTGCGATGAAAGGGGCAGGCTGTGTAATATCCGAGGGAACACAAGGGCAGAGGCCTCAAGGGAAGTGTGCTTGGCATGTTTCAGGAACTGTGAGGCGGCCAGTGTAGTGCAGGGGGGAGAGAAGACTAACCGGGGAGCACGCACTTCATGCGGGGCTTGGTGGACAGTAAAAGACTTGGGCACCATTCAGTTGTCCTGAGAGGGACAGGAGGTTTTTGGAGGGCTTTCAGCAGAGGACAGTGTGGTTTGACTTATGTTTTTAAGCCAGCGTGTTGGCAGCGGGTTTCGATGTTTGAGGAAGGAGGTTGAAGTGTGGATATATTTGAGGATGGGGCCAAACTGCGTGTGGCATGTGGGAGAAGAGGAGGAATCAGGGTGGCTCCCCAGATTTAGAGCCTGAGCCATTGCAAGAGTGCACTTGCCATTGGCAGAGGATGTGAGAGAGCATGTGTTTGGGGAAGTAACAGGGGTTCTGTTTGGGATGTTTAAGTCTGAGATGGGATGTCCAAGAGCAAATGTGGAGTAGGTAGGTGGATTAGTTTTATCAATCTGGATTTCAGAAGAGACAAAAAGGCATATAAATAAAAGCCAGATTTCTAAGGTGGGATGAGATCCCCTAGGGAGAGACCTCTTATATTATAAAGAGCCCAAGAACTGAGTTCTAGAACACTCCAACGTGTAGACTTCAGGGAGGCCTGGGGGAACCTGCACAAGAGGAGCCGCTGGAGAGGTAGGAGGAGGAGCAGGAGAGTGTAGGGTGGTCCTGAAGCCAGGAGAAGAGGGCGCCTCAGGAGGAGGGAGTAATCGGCTGCGTGCGGGATTAAGTCACGTGAGAGGTGGCACTGGTGTCAGCAATGCGGGGAGTCTTTGGTGCTCTTGATTAGAGCTTTCAGTGCAGGGGTGGGGGTAGCAGCCTAATTAGGAGGGATTCAGGAGAGAGTGGAAGAGAGAGATGGGAGACAGCAGTACAGGCAGCTCCCTAGAGGAGTTTCGCTTATAAAGAGAAGGGGAAAGGAGGGTAGCAGCTGAGATAGGAAGGGAAGTTTTTGGTTTTGTTTTTCTTTAAATGGAAGGAGTAAAGACATGTTTGTATAATGATGGTAAAGGTGCAGCAGCAAGGGAAAAATTTTGATACAAGGGGGGGAGAATTTCTGATTGGTAAGAAGGTGGGATATTTGACCTGCACTAGAAACATATTCACCTTGTTCATTTGTAGTAAAAGGAGAGAAGGAGGGATACTGTCTGGATACAGCTATTGGATGGTGGGAGTTGTGGAAGTTTTCTCCTGACTCTGTTTTCTTTGAAGCAGAAAACAAGGTTGTCAGCTGAGAGTGAGGCTGGGGAAGGGGATAAATTGGAAGCATGAGGAGAGAAAACTAGTGTGGACCCGTCCTCTAGGAGAGTAGGAAAGAGAACGGTGGGTTACGTGGGTATTAAGGTCACCTGGCTCGGGGGTGTTGGAAAGACTGATGGGAGGCAGTGGTTACAGATTCCTGTGAAACATGGAGGGTGGCCTCGGGAGCAGTGACTGACCACAGGGAGTGAAGTACAGTCTTCTGTGACGTTCAGAACCGAGGATGTGTGACTGAAGAAGGGAATGGAGGGCACCTGCCCCCTCTGTGCTCTGCTGGTGGTGCTATTGGAGAGGACTGTGGGAACAGTCCCTGTCTTGTGGATAAATTAGGTTAGAGCAGTGTGGGTAAGAGTGGAGGGCCAGGGGATTTGTCGATGACTGGGGCACAGTGGGAGGGTTTCAGGAGACCAGGAGATGGGATCAGGAAAAGGGATTAAATATATTCTTTGGAGAGAGAAGATGGTATAAGCAGGTGGAGACGCAGTGGAGGAGAGAGAGCCTGATGGATTAACCTGAGTAGAAGAGCATGCGCAGACACTTCATAGTGCTTTAACAAAAAAAGGCTCGAGGGACGTTGAGAAGCAGCTGTTCTTTAAATCTGAAGACAGGACAAAGGGAAGAGGCCATTTTAGTTGTGTCAGTGTCGAGGAAGCCGATGCAGGAGAGTTTTTCCTTTGTCTGTCTCTGAACGTTTCAAGAATAAGGCTTTTTTCTCTTCAGAGCTTAAACATAATGGGATAAACTGGGTAAATTGTTTAGATTGTGTATTTCTTATAGTACCTAAAAATTTGAAATGACCCTGTCAAATGAGTGTCCTGACAAATGTATGGCATATTCTTAAGTTTGATCTCTGTGGCAAAATACAGACAGTTTAAATTGATAAGTTAAAAAATATTCTTAGTTATAAGTGCATAGGTTATTCTGATATTTCTTAATGTTGAAGATTTTTAGTGTGTCCCGTGTTTTAACAGGTTGCGGTATTTTACAGAGCCAGTCCAAGGCACAAGATGAAAATTATTAAGGTGGGTGTCTAAGAATCACACTGTTTTATCTCTGTATCCAAAATGCTACTGCTTGTCTTTCATTATGTTTGCATTACTACTGCGAATATTGATAGAGCATTAAAGTCAGAAGTATTGTGAAGCAAAATGGGTGTTTTTTTAAAGCCTGAGATGGAAACATTAATAGAGAATTTAGTTTGCAGAGGAAGATGTAGAAGAAAACTTTAAGGAAATATCTGCAAATACAACCTTCTTAAAACATTTGAATAATGTAGAAATATGTTCTGACAGGAGGCTATAGCCAAATCATCCCGGTGTGAATAGGAATAATTACTTAGAAACTGAATAAACACAGCAAGAAAAAAATGTTTTGAGAGTGTGAACAGTGTTTAAAGGGCTGTGATTATTTATATTAGTCAAATACATACAAAGCAGCTGACATGGTACCATCAGTTCATGGACTTACTAATCACAGTAGTGCTCCATGGTACTGAGGTCACGGTTTCTCGGCCTTGGCACTGTGACACTGTGGGCTGGATAATTCTTCATTGTGAGGGGCTGTCCTGTGTGTTGTAAGTTTAGCAGCATCCCCGGCTCCTGTCCTTTAGATGCCAGTAGCGTCCCTGAAGTCATTACAATCAGAAATGTCTCCAGACATTGCCAGATGTCCCCTGGGAGACAAAATTTCCCTGAGAACAACTGTGTAATTGACTCTTCATCAGGCTTTACACACAGAATTTTCACACATGGAAACATTAATGGCAGCTTTTTCTAAGCTTTATCTTAAGACCTCCATATATTTATTGAAGTTTATTGAAACAGTGATTGTTTTATTTCCAGTCTTTAATTATGTGAGAAAGAAAAAGAGAGAGGATTTGTTTATCCCCTTATCTGTGTGGAAGCAACATTTTAATCAGAACTCCTCCCTCCCGCTTCTCCCCTCCCGCCCCCAGTCTCTGCAGAAGAACGGGTCGGTTGTGGCCATGACAGGAGACGGAGTAAATGATGCAGTCGCTCTGAAGGCTGCAGACATTGGAGTTGCAATGGGTCAGACTGGCACAGATGTTTGCAAAGAGGCAGCAGACATGATCCTGGTGGATGATGATTTCCAAACCATCATGTAAGTTTTCCTTCAATGAATGCACATCACAGAGTCTCCTCCCATCCTTTCTTGCACCCCATTCATAGAAAAGAGTTTAGCAGTTTTAGACATTGGATAAACTAAACTTTTTTACTAGATTATCTTATTTTGTGTACTAGTGTGTAGTTTGGGGGAAAATTATTTGTATGGAATGGACATAATAAATGGCAGGGCTATTCATTTAAGAAATATTACTGAGTACCAGCCAAGTGTCTCATTTCCTGGCCACTAGTGTTGTGATACAGCAGTGAACCTTCATGTGGCCTTTATTCTAGTTAAATTCAGGCTCACAGGAATAAGCATGTGCCTGGCCTTACAGTAAGTATTATAAATAAAGATCCCATCCATATCTGTTTCCTTATGTCAGGAATTGTTCATGTTACTAATGATGCAATTTATCATTTGAATAGATTTGTTTCATCCACAGTTTCTAATTGCTTTAAGATTCTTCTGCAGTACCTGCTGGTTGTTTCACGGTGTTCAGGTGGAGGTGATCACCTCTTGAATGATCTAAGCCTTAGTTCAGTGATGCCCTGTGTGCCTCATTAACCCATTGTGGCCTCAAGTGGAGCATGTGGGCCCTCAGGACCCAGAATTGCTAGGCTCTTAAAAAGATATAAGATACTTAATTTCCATTCTTAGAATTGTATAAAAATCTTGGAAGATAGGGCAATATGTTTATAAAACACATATTTTCCTAGGTTGAGCAAAATGAATGAGAGAATTTACATGAATCTTTGTAAAGCATATTCTTTTTATAATTCTGGTACAACATATCTCTAATTGTGTGTAGGAGCAACAGATGGCTTAAATTCTATAAGTTTTATATGTCTCATTGCCATTTAATTTCTGACCTACATTAAATTAACCCCTTACCATGCATGCATCTTGTATCTTGAAGAAAAATAAACTTGGAGGGGTAAAGAAGATCATTATTTTAGTGTTATAAATGTGTATTATTGTCTCTTGTGTAGAAACACAAGATGTGATTTTAATGTTGAAATGTCTTTTTAAGAATAAAAATTACTGTGTTGTGAAATTAGTTCGGGTAGAGTGTAGCAGGCCAGACTTCAATTACTTGCCACAGTAGTGTTTCCTTTTTTTTTTCTAGTTTTAATTATGTGAAGAAAATAATAGATTCTCTTATTGATGTATGTGTTTTATTAGTTGGAAATTTGTTTTCAAAATTAGTTCCACAGTATTGATGTATCCTCATTTTTCTGTGATAATATTTTCTCACCTAATTTTATTTTTAACTTTCAGGTCTGCAATTGAGGAGGGTAAAGGGATTTATAATAACATTAAAAATTTTGTTAGATTCCAGCTGAGCACGTAAGTTGTAAGAAGTTGTGACAAACTTATGGGTCTTACAGATAAATTATTTGCAAAGTAGAATTCAAGCAGAGTGCCTACAAGCTTCTGGGCTCTATTTCTGAGGGTTGTTCATATGTAAAAGTTTTCCAGTGTGAAAATTGAATTCTGTCCTAAATCTAAAAGTGGCATGATAAAGAGGTTCTAAATGTGATAATTATTTGTCTGTATCATCATCAAAATATATAAACCTTTGTGGCTTATTTAATAGCCCTGAAATAACTAAGAAAGGGGTGTCAAATTTTAATGTTTCTTCTTGGTATATTTTTCCAAAAGTAGAAGGGCTTTTCTGTAGTCAAAAAACAGTTACAAAAATATCATTGAAACTATTAACTGTTATCTGAACTCAATTTAAAAAAATTCTTCCTCTATTTGAAAGTCCTTTATTAAAATGCTGTGGATCATAAGGGTTAAAACTCTTAGCTTCAAAATATTCACACTAATGAAGCAGTAGCTTACTTGGAAATACGGGCTTCCTTTAAAAGAACAGTAGTAACATGAGAGTTTTAAATGCTAAGAAAGTGATTTCATAAAATTAGCAAGAATTATACTATGCTGACACATTTTTTAAAATGACTCTTTCTTTCGATAGGAGTATAGCAGCGTTAACTTTAATCTCACTGGCTACATTAATGAACTTTCCCAATCCTCTGAATGCCATGCAGATTTTGTGGATCAATATTATTATGGATGGACCTCCAGCTCAGAGGTGAGAGTTTTCTCATGTAAATTAGAAAGACAAGGATGGCATGCTATCCTGATAATTAAGCTCTAAGACTTCATCACGGATAGCGTTGGAAATCTCTGCAGCATTGTGTTTGTTATAAATTGTGTGATGTGAGCATATCATTTATTCTCTTGGAGTGCTCATTCATGCATTATGATCTGAGCTTTTAGGCTGTTAGATGCCCAGCCTTAAGTTGAGAACAGAGGAGGGAACAGTTGCAGTCCCCATCCTCGAAGTAAGCTTTTTGTTTCTTAGAATAGGTTGTAATGGAGAAATCTCTGGCTTTAGTGCTGTTACCAAGGTTCTGTTGTCAGTCTTAGAGACTTTGGGAAAGTATTGAAGGACCTAAGCATCTAAGTATCTTCTTGTATAATAATGGGGCCCTAGATGTTGCTTTCCCAACACAGAGTGATACATGTCAGTGACCATTACAACAAATTATCCTAGTTGAAACTTCCTTGCATGAAAGATAGTTCAAAGTCCAGTTGGTAGGTCATATACTTCAGGCCATATTTGGAATAAGTAAAGCTATATGTAAATGAAATTGGGCAATTTTTTGTATTTGATTGTCAGTCCCCTCCCAAACTGTGCCAAATAAACAAAAAAGGAAAGAGTGATAAAACTTTGGTTATTTTCAAGTGATCATAGCCAAGGTTTTCTTCATGATTCAACATTTTGTTTCCAAAAGAAGACATTTCATTTCCGGGATAATTGAGGTCAATGAAGTTGTGAATGTAATAAATCCAAATCTTACTTAAAACTTTAATTCACTTTTCTGTTTGTTTTGAAGCCTTGGAGTAGAACCAGTGGATAAAGATGTCATTCGTAAACCTCCACGCAACTGGAAGGACAGCATTTTGACCAAAAACCTGATACTTAAAATACTTGTTTCCTCAATAATCATTGTTTGTGGGACTTTGTTTGTCTTCTGGCGGGAGGTATACTCACTGGATAAGCTGCTTTATTAATATTCATTCTGTACAGTAGGACTCGGTTATTTTTGTGTATTAAGCAGAAGGCTGGAAGTTAGGAGAGCTTTTTCAAAAATAGAATAAAAACATTTAAAAATAGTTTGATTTCAGTATTTATGGGTTAATAGAATTCCTGATTTATATATTAGAGTTATTTAAATCTGCAGGGAAGTATCAGATACAATAAAAATTAACATGAAAATTTGGGAAGAAGGTAGAAAATCTGAGTCTTTAATATAGCTACTTTCATGTCATCAAAAAAAGTTCTTTTAATATCCAGTTTATGGTTTGGGAAAAGACTTTTTACTTTATGTAGACTACAGCTATTCATTAGATGATTTATTTAAATGGCGTATGGGAAATTTAGGTTGCTTATATGTTTTATATCTTAAACTAAAGCTATTTCATTCTGAGAGGAAGAAAATATTAACCCTTTAAAAGCATGTAGTATTTGTTCATTAAATTCAGCCAGCTGAAAATCTTCTTTCCTCTCGACAGCTGCGAGACAATGTGATAACACCTCGGGATACAACAATGACCTTCACATGCTTTGTGTTTTTTGACATGTTCAATGCACTAAGTTCCAGATCCCAGGTATGCTTAGGTGATCTTAGCTGACTAATCCAATTGGATAGGGTACTCTCTAGTTGTAAGTGGGCAGGGTTTTTAGCTTTGCTTGCTTTTGTAGCCATGGTTACAGCCCCGGATATAGCCTTCCTACAAACATGTGCCTCCAAAATGTGTCCTAAGAGGGATGGGGCATTTGGGGAGATAAGCCTTAACTTTGGCTAGGACATCAAAGTAAATCACAGGTGTCATCACCTGATTTTTCTTCTTTTCATTTTCTTATTATCTGTAGCTATATGATAGGTTCAAGTTAACATTATCTGAGGATAGGACAAAGCTCATGGCTTCTGCTAAGATGGTATTAGCCTCATTATAGAAGCAAGTATTGTTAGAAGTCCAGGAACAGTTTTGTGCATATTAACTTTTTCTCATTATTTCCATCAGTGTGTCAAAGCTTAGGACATTTAAAATTTTCTTTTCTTCCCATGCTTTATCTTAAGGTGGATTGCCTTCTCTCTCTTTTTTTTTTTAAATTTATTTATCCTTGGCTGAGTTGGGTCCCCGTTGCTGCGCGTGGGCTTTCTCTAGTTGCGGCGAGTGGGGGCTACTCTCGGTTATGGTGCGTGGGCTTCTCACTACGGTGGCTTCTCCCATTGTGGAGCACAGGCTCTAGGCATGCAGGCTCAGTAGTTGTGGCTCACGGGCTCTAGAGCGCAGGCTCAGTAGTTGCGCACGGGCCTAGTTGCTCCGCGGTATGTGGGAACCTCCTAGACCAGGGCTCGAACCCGTGTCCCCTGCGTTGGCAGGCGGATTCTTAACCACTGCGCCACCAGGGAAGCCCTGGATTACCTTCTCTTGATTGAAATGCTTTGTTAGAAAATAATGGGCTAGAACCTAATGGTACTTTTTCAGAGCATGTTGTTCTTGGAAACTAGCTACATTTGAGGCCTGACTGTTCATTTCAATTTAAGAGCACCATATAAATCCTTAACTATATCTATTACCATTCACCATGCTAGAACTTTCCAAGTACAGTGAATTGTCATTAACTTAGACTAATTTTTGAAGAAGCTTTAGTATTTGGTTTTTGTTTTATGAAAGGCATTTTTACTTTTTCACTACTACACACATAACTAAGTCCATTCTTCGAGAAAGGTTTTTAGATTATGTACCTTAATGAATGATAGAAATGATTTAGCAAAATTATCATATACAAATAAAGTTTCTTATGCTTTGGAGAAGTAAAGGAAGTTTCTGTGGTTTTTATTTTTTTAATAGCATCACTCTTAAAGCCCTTGATGAAGAGAAGCTGCTTTAAAATTTACCCTATTCCATCTAAATTATTCCAAAATAATAGTTAAAATTTAGAGATTTCATGATACTACTATTGTAGAATTCAGTCCAGCTTACTAAAAACTGGAGGTGAGTGTAATAATAAAGAAGTTGTTTCTGTGACCAAGGAGTAATAACTGAACTCTGTGCTCTGCCAACAGACCAAATCTGTGTTTGAGATCGGACTCTGCAGTAATAAAATGTTTTGCTACGCAGTTCTTGGATCCATCATGGGACAGTTATTAGTTATTTACTTTCCTCCACTTCAGAAAGTTTTTCAGACTGAGAGCCTAAGTATACTGGGTAAGGGAAATGTTATCTTTATAATTTACATATTATAAATGAGTTGTATTTTCTCATGCATTTGTTCTAAGAAGAATTTTCTTTTAAAAAGTGAAATAAGTGGCTTGCTTTGAAAAATGTGTGTGCTCTGTTTTCTCATTTGGAAATGTTTAGGGGAGTCACTCTCCCAACTCTAGGTTTTAAACTTTTTTGTAATTTTTTTCTTGTTAATTTTTTGTAGGTTGTCACTTGTCAAAATCATATTTGGTGATTCTGAAAGATAGCAAATCAAAACGTGTTACAGAGTAATTGTAGTTTATAACTTTTTAATCTTGTATGAAGAAAAAACTAGATTTAAGCTCACTGAAAACCAAATGGCTCTTCTTTAAAATTACCATTTTGATTGTTAAACTAACATTTTCCTATTCTTATTTGCTAATTTGCACATTCTTATTTTATGAAATAGCCCTAATAGCAGAGAGTTTTATTAAGCTGATGTGAAGACAGTCATTATTCTTTCACAGACTGTGCATTAAATGCATCACCATACAGTACATTTAAAAGTTAATCTTCCTATGTAAGTGTGAGAACGGACACATTTTATGATAATGCTAGTTCTAATTCTTGGGTTTTTAAAGGTAATTTGGATATTTATGAATCACTGTATTTTTTTGCTCTAAGTTAAAGTTTACCTTAGAGTTGAACTAGTTTAATTTCAAGATTTTAATTTCAGGCCGATTGTGGCTACTTTGTGGAATGGTTGAGAAATAATGTATTTTAAAAGCTGTGGTAAAATGCTAGAAAAACATAAGTTATTAAGCTCTGCAACTGTAAGTTTAAAGAATTGTAAAACCCAACTTACTTTCTCTTGCAGATTTGCTGTTTCTTCTGGGTCTCACCTCGTCAGTGTGCATAGTGGCAGAAATTATCAAGAAGGTTGAAAGGAGCAGGGAGAAGATCCAGAAGCCTGTTAGCTCGACATCGTCGTCTTTTCTTGAAGTATGATGCATATTGCATTCTTTTATTTGCAAACTAGGAATTGCAGTCTGAGGATCATTTAGAAGGGCAAATTCAAGAGGATAATGAAGATTTGAGAACTTTTGAACTTTTTATTGACTAAAAATGAGTGTTGAAGACTTGATTTGAGACTTTAACCTGCTGACAGTCCCAAATGAAATTATGCAACTTTGATAACATATTCCTTGATTGAAATTGGCTTTTGCGATTGAGTGGAACTTCGTAAAGTGTATGGGCAGTTATTTAATTTAAAAAACAAGCAAAACCTGAACCACCTTCTGCACTTAAAGAGGTCTAAGAGTTCAAATATACAATCTATCCTAGATAAATATGATTTTTTTTTTAATTTTTAAATATTGTACTATTTATGGTGGTGGGGCTTTCTTACTAATACACAAATAAATTTAATCATTTCAAAGGCATTCTGTTTGGTTTAGAAGTTGATTCCCAGGAGTGCCATATTTCAGCTACTGTATTTCCTTTTCCTGCAGTGTAAGCAGCTCAGCTACCTTGTGTTACCATTTTTGTATCTCAAGTTTTTTGCACAGGATGTGACCACTGTCAGATCACTGTTCTTTTCTTTCTTTTTGTGATTGAAAAGCCTATACTGCAATTTGAAGTAAATGTTTGCTTTTCTTAGTAAGTGTAAATGGTTGCCTTTTTCTTCTTCTTTTGTTTTTTGGTATGAGTCTTTGGTCTAGCACAATTAATACAGGGCTGTGGAGTGGCATTCTAGGGTAGGGTAGCCATGTCTGTAATTAACACTTAGTCATGGAGTCAAAAAAATTTAAGACTGGTTGGGCTGATATTTATAGCAGATTATGTTAATGTGTTATGCCTTCTTTTAGAGTTAAATATCAATACATACTTTGTCAAGTATCACCTTGACAAAGTCATCTCCTAAATATAAATCTAAGTACCTCACCTGAATATCTGAATTTTATTACTTCTTAATGTCTTTTTATGTGTACTTTAAAAAAATCTTTCTTATGAAGTATAGAGTGGTAAACTTAAAGAATAAAAAAGCCCCAAACCTAAACAGATGGTTTATGAAGCAGAGTATAAGTGGAAGATTCTGTGCTGACCTTTACTCTTTGTGTATCTGCAGCTTTGGGGCCTAGGTTGCAGCACAGCCTGGAGCCTGCCCCTCTCCTGCTTCCACCGTTGTCCTCTGCCTTGTTCTGCTTCACTGGGCGTGCTAGAGAAATAGATAGATTTTCTCCTGGAATGCCATCAGTTTTTGTAATAGCTGGATGAGGTATAGGTAATTTGTTTTGAGTGTGTGGCAAATTTGGGCCAGAAATTCAAAATTAGAAATACATTTTCCTGCTGAATATTTCTCTCTGAAACAGAAACGGGTCTCAAATTCTTACATGTTTAATTCTTCCTGAAGTTACTGAATTTTGCATTTTATAATTATTCTTAATTTTTTAAACTGTGAGGATAAATCGCTCTCTAGTTTTTATCAGCAATATTAAACTGCACTGTTAGCACTGCAGTACTGTTGTGAACGATAGGAAAGATACCTATTCTTTGAGTCTTGTTACTGAAACAGTTTAATATAAGGACCTGAGATATCTGCAGTGTACTCTGCTTTACTCTTTAAGGCTAGTCAAATGTACATGGAAACCATTGTCTAATCAACTTTATCTTTAATGATGGTGATGTATCATATCTAAGTTTTGTAATGAGTTTTCTTCTCTGTTACAAGGACTTGAAATATGAAGTGCACGTCAATCTTTTGCTTTGCATTTTACGTTCAGAGTATGACTCATATGAAATAAATGTGCCTATCTTATTGTTCAGATTTTAAACCTTCCCCCAGAATGATTTATTTTCATAAGTTAATGTTCTTCCAGTTGGGACTGTTAACATTAAAATCATATGGATGTTGAAGATACAGAAATTAGGCAGTACTCACAGTACATTGAATCTGTGATTTAAAATGAAGTGAAATGTACGATTCAGATATACTACATCTGTATAACAGATTTCCCATAGTAAAACAACAAATTAGGGTCTGTGTATGTATTTTACATAGCATATTATCAGAATTAGCATGGATAATTCAAATGCACTAGTATCTAAATTTTAAATTTTTCCCCATTTCCTGGCCCTGGGACTTGCTAGAGTCCCTTACAATACTAACTTATGTGATTTTTCCCTGTTAGACTACCTCATGAAGTTTTTTGACTTCAAAGTGATTAAATATCAGGGAAGAAAAGGAGCTTTAATTCACCAACTAGGTAGATAACCCTCAAATGATTCAAACTGGCGGCAGAGGAACAAGGCTTAGCATGTTCTCTCAGATTTTTGCTGGGCATTGCATGACCCAGAAATGGAACAGCCTGAAACCAGGCAACCTAAAAAACCTACCCGCTCAGGACACAGACTTCATTTAATAGCAGTAACCATACCCACAAGGATAAAACACATTTTTTACCTTTCATACCCATGCAAGGTACATCTTTTACATGGGTAATCTTTGTGAAGTCATTTCAAGTTTTGATCTCTTTCATATAGTACCTAAGTAAAGTGAGCACTGGCCATATAACAGCTTCTCAGTGAAATGAATTGGTGGCAAACAATAAATATAAGATCTAAGAACCTTAATTAACTTTACCTTGCTTTCTGCCTTTGTCACTTGGCAATTCATGTACATTTTACTTCTGCGTATGACTCACTCAGTTTAAATGGATGAATTAATTGTCATTTCAGTAAACTTTTCTTTAGTACCTAGAATGTACTAGGAATAGAAAGGTGGTGGCATCCCTGCCCTTCAAGAGCTCATGGGCTGGGTTAGCTGAGGATATAACTGTTAACAGGCTGTCTGTTGAAAGTTAGTAGTGGTCTTTGCACATTTATTTTAAAAATACACATACAGTAAAATGAATCCAGCACACATTTTACTGGAAGTTTCCCTTGAGATTGGCATTTGGAAATCTTTGAAATGCCTTTTTCGATTAAGCTGCAATCTGAACAGTAGCTGATTTGCATACTTAAAACAAGGTGTGGATAAATGTTAATCCTAACTGGTATGGGACTAGACAGACAGATTATCCTGATAATTAAGCTTCCTTGAGATCAGTTAGCACTTGGTATGACTATTAACTCTTGTTGGGTTTCGGGGTTTGGTTTTCAGAGTTAGTTATTGTTAATAATGGATAATGGTTAACCAATCCTTGATATTAATGTAGGTATAATAGTCTGCAAATATTTTGGTAGGTTTAGATTTGGGAAGTTCTCAGTCTTAACTCTGGAAACCAAAGTGAAATATATGTGGTACAGTGGTAAGTGCTGCCCCAAGTGCTACAGTAGCCAAAGGAGAGAAATAACTTCATAGGAGGAGGTTGTCAAATTTCCTAGAACTAGTGGCATCCGAATCAAGCCTTTAGTTGAGAATCTCCAGCTGAGAACAGCAGGATATTGTAACCAAACGGCATAGTCTCTGCAGAGGTGTTGGTGGGGTCTGGAAGGAACAGGTGAAAACCACAGGAGTCTGGGGCTAGGGCAAGGAGAGTATATATAATGTGAGGGCTGGACAGATAGGCAGGAGCCTAGTGGTGAAGGTAAAGACATTTGGCTTGGAGCCTGCTGTAGGATTTCAGCCTGTGGTAAGAGTTTGGATTTTTGTCTTGTAACATGCTGGTGGAAGCTCAGAGGGTGGACTGTAAGGACAAAACAGAGAGACTGATTAGAGAATTGTAGAAGCTTAAGAGGTAGAGGGACTAACTGAGTTGTGGCAGTTAGTATGGAGAGAAAAACTGGAATTTCTGCCTTCTAAGAGAGAGCATTGACATGACCTGATGGGAGGAGAGGAAGATACTGCAGCTTCTGGCTTTCTGGCTTGGCTACTAGAGCTGTTGGGAGAATTACCAGAGCCAAGCAGCTTTTAGTGGGACACAGGTCAATATGAAGTGTGAAGTTTGTGATGTCCTTTCCCAGTGGATATGTTGGATGAGGTTTCTAGCACAGAATGAATTAAAGCCATGGCTGACTCATTAAGAGGTAGTTAGAAAATACGAATAATTTCTTGTTACAAGCACCGATTATTTTTATTTTTGATAAAAGTAAAGCAGTAAATGAATGTAAACTCAGCTTTGACAGAGTAGGATTTTTTAAAAAGTAATTTCTTTAGTATAGTTATTAAGAATTTATGGTAGGCAAGTAGAAAACAATGTTTTTTTTTTCATTTCCATTTTACTCATAATTCTTCCTTGGATCTTTCTAGCCTCATATCTCACACATGATGTTCCAACACAATCCACTTACTGGTCTTTTTGGACAGTATTCCTTCAACTTGAAATACTTTTTCCTCTGTTTCAATTTGAGAATCAGAGTTTTTACCTGTTCTTCAAAGCCCAGCTGAAGAGCCAACCAGAATGGCCTTTCCAGATAGCTCTAATGGGGGGGTGGTGTGTGTGTGTGTGTGGTGCAGTTTCTTGTAAATACTGTTAAGAATAAATGCAGCCATAAGTTTGGGCATAAAATTGTGGGATTTTATTTTTTAGAAAGCATTAAAATTTTAAGTCCAAGCCATGTAAGTGATAAATCTGGACAAGAAATTTCCTATAATCTTCTCTTTTCATTCAAAATAAGTTTAGGTGGTGAAGTTTTGGTAGGAAAAATATTTTGAGGCTTTAGTTTTGATCCTTTGTAAGTTCTTCTCTGATCTAGACCTGCCAGCGTTCCCGTGTACATGTGAGTGTGGGGCCTTCCTCTGTCTGCTCTGGTCTAGGTAGGCAGTGTTTCCTGTGCAGATCACGGGGCCCACCAGGCTCTGCCGTTCCGCTCCCTTTGTGTTCAAGTCTAGCCAAATTGACAGATACCCTGGCAAAGGCTCCATGTCTGCAGTGGCCCCATGGCTGTCAGCCTGGCTGAACTGCCTTCACGCACCAATCCAGGTCACACCAGTATTTCTTCAGCAGTAATTGCACTGCTCTACTTAGGTAGAAACCACCTCTCACAGTGTTAAGAGCACACAGTGCCAGAAATTGGGCACATTGTTCTACATGACCATAGAGGTCCATTTTTGTTTTCTGAGTGTTTCCAGTTTTTGAACTCAAACAAAATATGCTCTTTGATACAGGTTTTTTTTTTAAATACCAATTCACTCAACTATATTAAAAGCAATTTTCTATTAAGGCTTTTCCTGTGATAAGTATAGTTAGAAGTGACAATTTGGTGTCATCTATGGTCATAAATAAAATACCATAATGCCTTGACCATTTGCTCTTTTTCATCAAGTCTGCATCTTAAAAGCCAATATGCAACAACTTGTGAGTCTCACAAAATACTGTCTGTGAGCAGTATATAGCAGGCCCCAACCAAATGGCAGAAAAATGTATGCTTGATAGGAAAAACATGAAAAACTTTATATTTAAGCATTGTTAGATCAATTTTAGGGAGTTATAAATGAGTATGTCTTCATGGTCCTTTCTCATATTCATCCATATAGTTGCATAATAAGATAGCATTAGAATTTATAAGCATCTTTCTTCGTGGAACAGGTCTAGATAGCCCATGAATTAGTTGGAGGTGTTACAAGTTAAGGAAACAGCTTATTTTAATACCTTCCTAACTTACCCACGTGGTGGGGCTGTTGATTTAGTTTTGGGGATGACAGACTACTGCCCACAAGTTTTATTGGAACACAAGTACACACATTCACTTCCATATTGCTACCATTGCGTTCACGCTGGGGTTTTACAGAAAAAAGTTGCCTACTCATAGATATTCACAAAGAGCAGAATAGGCCTATGCATTGCATTCAGTGGACCAGAAAGGAAGTGGCATCAATTTTCTCTACCGTTACCGTCCAGTCTCCCAACAGGATATTCTCTCTGGGATGAAAGCCACTGATACCAGATCGGCTGTCAGAGACTCAGTCTGTTCTCAGAACATCATCAACACGAAGGACCTGCCAGCTGTTGTCTGTCCCACCTCCTCACCAAGGCTCCCTCTTCTTACAGTGGGTGGGGTGTTCTGATCTGTTCTCCCATCTGAGTTGTGCTCAACACACACATACCACACACACTACTCACCTAAGTTTCTACTGCAGAGTCTGCTCTTCTCTGATCCACCTGCCCCTCCCACCCCCTCGGATGGACAGGAGAAGTGGGGGCTTCCCTCTCATCAGTTGCTTTTTCCTAACACACAGAAACAGGCGTCGTCGTTTGTGCAGGCTTACTATCAGTCCAGTCTTAGGGAAGAAGAACAGAACCTTCTAAACCAGAACATATTTGCACAGTATTTATATTTCTAAGGTAAAGTTATGACAGTATTTCTTAGTGAATTCCCCTTGGCTGTCCGACTTATCAAAATAGCTTTACAGAATGAATTATGGTTATTATACATAACAGGGTCAGTTTCTTTAGTTTGTTTTAAAAAAAAACAAACACAACTTGCATAAATCTGGGAGCTTGAAGGGCTACAGTGCTTTGTGATTGGGAACTTGGATTTGTGGATGTCACCATTCCCAGATTTCAATACCAAAGACCCCCTGCCCACCATTTTTACCTCGTTTTCCTTAGTTTTGGGGGGCAAGACAAGGGAACCTCAGAAGATCGCTCCCTTGATGCCATCCTTCCTAGAGTCTTCAACTATACAAACATTTCTCTGACTATAACAGTACAATATACTCATTGGAGATATTTGTAAATAGAGGAATAGAAAAGGAAAACATTTCATAATCTCAACACCCAAAGACTAATCTAGGCTCCAGACATATATCCAGCTGCCTAGCAGCTATTTCTCTGCACTTAAGCGCCTAAAAGCTGTGTTTAACATATCCCCAACAGAACCCCCTGGTTTCCTCATTTCCCAGCTACACCCCATCCTACACAAATGAATGACAACTGAATAGGAAATCTGAAAACAGAGGGTTCTTTCCAGTCTTTTAATGAAAGCATAAAATGCTGTTGTTACAGCAATTTTAGCAATAATTTGTAGTGTTTCTCATTGGTATGTTTATAACCCCTATTTTTTTTAGAGTAATGTTAATATGTATTTACTCAAAGGCTTCCACGTCAGAGCAAGTTCACCTTAATAGGTAGATTAATCCACATCCTCCATTATGAAATAGAGCTCATTACTGTGTATCCCTGACAGCAAGCATTGAGACACTGAAGAGTAGACTTGTATTTCCTGTCAACATCCTTTGATTTAGTCCCCTGTTAAGAGGAAGACACATGAACCAGACACAGGAAGATATGGGGGGAGTGACGGCTGGATACACACATGGAAGTTTTTCAAGAAGAACCAGCACTTCAGTTAATCCAAGAAGCGCTAATTATATGTATCAACACACCTGGAAAGTTTTCCTAATCTTGTGTGCTAGCTCATGCGATGGTATTGGGTTGGCCAGAAAGTTTGGGGCCAACCCAATATAATGTTTTCACAGAGTCAAATGATTCAGTCTCATAAAGTATCAAAAATCCAGAATTGAAATATTCTGATTGTTTTGTTTCATTTTGTTTTGTGCAAAAACATTCCTAGGTATTCCTTGATCCTGATGACAGTGGGTTACATTGTACACAGAAATCTCCAAGTATCTCCTAAAGTGGTAATGAGAAAATTTCTTACAATATGTATGATTTAGCTGTTTTAACCAAAGATTTAGCTATATTAACCAAATACCTAAAATGTTACCTATACTAGTTAGGAATAAAAGTGATTGCATGTGGGGGAATTCCCTGGTGACCCAGTGGTTAGGACTCAGCGCTTTTACTGTTGTGACCTGGGTTCAGTCCCTGGTTGGGGAACTAAGATCCTGCAAGCTGCATAGCAAGGCCAAAAAAAAAAAAAAACAAAACAAAAACAGGTGATCGCATGTGCATTGCAACATGTGACACTTCTCTCCCTGAACACTGTTCATGTGACATTTCTCTCCCTGAACACTGAATCCAGTGAAACTAGCTGGAACACTTTTCCACGTATTACCTCTTCATTTCTTTCTTGCATTATAACAGACTGGTATGCTGCCTGAGGGAAGTCCATGCCTTTGAAGTTTAAAACGTTCTTCCTCAGCATGAGGTTCTCATCTTAGAATTTTTACAGCTGGATGGGCTTGAATTTTAGCATTATTCAGACCTGGAAAGAAATGCCAGAGCAACGTATCCTGTATGGCTCAGAAAGCTGTTGCTTCAAGTGGACAGGCATCTTTTTAATACATCTGTCCAAAAGAAATAGTATTTCATTTCAAAGTGATACAAATACAGAATCATTTCTAGCTGCCTTGACTGAAACGCACCAATGAAAGACATTATGAGATAAATACCGAGTACCCCACAAACACTGCACTAAGAATACAAGGTCACTATGTCTGGAGTCAGATACTAGTGAAAGTTTGTCCTCTTAGAGAAGTGGAATTATTTCTCCTGGTCTTGGGAGTGACTGCTTGCTGGATGCTGCTTGGGTTCATGGTGTGCCAACCAGCCAAAGAGCATGTGCTAGAGAGCAAGCAGTGCCCGGTGAACTCTGGAAACCTCACTACTGGGGAGACCGTGTTTGGTTTCCTTAGGGTTATGGGGTAGGGCCAGGATATAGCCCTTGCAGCTGCAGGAAGAGGTAATACCTGCTCTTAATTTTCTCCTGTCTCTAAACATATCCCAAACTCTTTCAAACTGGGTTTAAAAACACTACAGAAAATTCCTTGATAACAAGAAAAAAGGACAAGAGGGGCAAAGTGCTCACATAGGGCTAGTTCCTTCTGGTCTTTATTTATTGTTTCCTGAGGTTGAGCTTGGCTGCCTATTCACACTCTCCTGGCACTTCTCTGCTTTTCAGTGTGGCTTCAGCCTGGCAACTCTGCTGAAGCTGCTTTAATGTTCTCACATTCTTGCCCTTCTCATCTCGGCCATATTTAATAGTGTTGACCTGCTTTGCCTCTGCAAAATTCTGCCATGAGCTCTGGCAGCCACTGGTCTCATGGTGCCTTATGTTTCTGCCCAGCACCCCCACTTCTCCCAGATCCCTTGCTTTGCTCTTGGCTTTCATGTGTGGATGTAACAACGACTGTCATCTATGGCATGTTTTTAGTGCCAGTGACTGTTCTAAGTAACTTAAAATACATGTCATTTTTTATCCTTAGACAACAACTTGAATTATCCTGATCCCTATTTTACAGATAGATTCATTTATTTTATGCACAAAGGAAAAGATAATTGTAAGATCTTTCTAGCTATAAAGGTCTTTATCTTCTAAAACTGTAATTAATTTGAATTAGAAATCCAAATTCAAATACGGAAATTAATTTGAATTCTTTTGTGTCATAATTATTATGAAAGGCCTTTAGAATTTATATTTATAGGATATACATATTCAACTTTCCAGGTCCAGGTATCTCAAAAAGGACTTGTACAAATAAAAGTTTAATCACAGCTAAACACAGAAGATTACATTATAGTGTTCTTCTCTCTCCAACTTTATTCCTAAAATTTATTGATCTTCAGTGTCCAGAGTTCTTTTTGTTACTTAAATTGCTAATTGAAGACTTAACATCCCCAAAGACTCAGGTGAGATTTCATTAGCTAGAACTGAATCAGAAAGAACAAGGTTTAAAGACTTGATTAAAAAACGAAACAGGTTTTCCAAGTTGGGATGTTCTACACACGTGCTCCTACTGCCTCCTGTACCTCATCCGAATCACATCCCTGTCTCTTAAAGCCAAGCTCAGAAGCCATGTCTGAGAATCCTCTGATTTAGCCTCCTCGTCCTTGTGACTGCTGTCTCCTGATTGTAGCCTTCAGTCTGCAGTTTGCCATTTGCACCTGACGGATTGCATCATAAAATGTTCTCTCGTTATTTCGTTGTTTTACCTCCCCAAACAGCTTACACAAGCATGACTTTTGGGGGTTGGGTACTATGTCCTATTTCTCTGGTAAACCCCCTCAGATGTCCTGTGGAGTACTCGCAACCTCTCGCTTAATATATACAGGAGAAGATATATACCGGGGTAGGTAACTTTCCTGAATTCTCAGAGAGTAAGAGTTAATGGACATTCGATTTTAACTCCTTTACTGCAAAGCTGGGTAGTTTCAAGTGAATGGCCTTGCCCAATTCCAACAGTTAGAGAAAGGAACCTGTTTTCTTATGTCTACTGAAGGAAGGCCCCTTGGCTTGAAATATTTCCTGTTAATGAAAGAAAAAGGTGAATGATATAATTCAATTGACTTTAAATTCTATAGCCCTACACTCTTCAGTCTGGTGCCTATCAAACCAGTCACTTGGCAAAGTGGAACTGGGAAGGAATAGTTTTTCATGCAAGGTTGGTGATTTTAAAAAGCAGTGTGGATGAGCCAGGAAATGGGCCACTCATACTGGTATAATTTCCAGATTGGACCCCAGCTCCAGGAATCAAGGAAGACAATTTTGATATTACAAAGATCTTACATGCTTATAGTTCCCATTAGATCCATTATTTGCTGGAAAAATACATGTCTACTTAAAAATCGATGCATATGACTGCTCTTTTCTTGATTCTTCTGGGAATAACCATCTCTTTAGAGACGAAAACAACCTTACTCTGGAGCCCCATGCACTCTTAAACAAAAATGTCCTTATTTCAAATACTCTTATTTGAAACAGAAGCCAGTTTTAGGGTTGAAAACTTTAGGAGCCTGTGAGATTTTGTTTTTGCCTTTTGTAAATGGCTAAAGCCAGTTAGCCCTTGGGAGGGGTGGGCTTAGGTGTGGCTGATGCTGGGCTTACTTCCTCTGTGAGTGTGGTACCTCTAGGGAAGTGCAGAGAACTGCTTACCAGGCGTTAATAACTGAACACAGGCCTGCTCAAAAAGCTGAAAACCACATTTAGCTGCTGATGGAATATATCAGTGAGAGAGTAAAGAAAGGAACACAATTTGTATGAATACATAAAAAAATGAAGGTTGGAGTGTACTTTCAGATCTTCAGATCTTGCCCAAATATATTCATTCCACTTGCTTTTCTATTTTCAAGTTCTTTATTTGGAACTGGCCGTGCCTTCACAGTTCTGTAACAGGTGTTTGTAATGTTAGTAGCCTCCAGTGTGTTCCAGAGCAGTGCCATTTCAAAGTCTTGACTGCAGTCCACAGTAAGAAATAACACTTTGGAGGAGGGGCAAGATGGCGGAAGAGTAAGATGCGGAGATCACCTTCCTTCCCACAGATACAGTAGAAATACATCTACACGTGGAACTGCTCCTACAGAACACCCACTGAACGCTGACAGAAGACGTCAGACCTCCCAAAAGGCAAGAAAATCCCCACGTACTTGGGTAGGGCAAAAGAAAAAAGAAATAACAGAGACAAAAGAATAGGGACGGGACCTGCACCAGTGGGAGGGAGCTGTGAAGGAGGAAATGTTTCCACGCACTAGGAAGTCCCTTTGTGGGCAGATACTGCGGGTGGCAGAGGGGGGAAGCTTCGGAGCCACGGAGGAGAGTGCAGCCACAGGGGTGCGGAGGGCAAAGCGGAGAGATTCCCGCACGGAGGATCGGTGCCGAGTAGCACTCACCAGCCCGAGAGGCTTGTCTGCTCAGCCGCCGGGGCAGGTGGGGGCTGGGAGCTGAGGCTTGGGCTTCGGTGCTAGCCCGGAAGGAGTCCGGGAAAATGTCTGCAGCTGCCGAAGAGGCAAGAGACTTTTTCTTGCCTCTTTGTTTCGCAGCGCGCAAGGAGAGGGGATTCAGAGCGCCGCCTAGACAAACTCCAGAGACGGGCGCGAGCCGCGGCTATCAGCGCGGACCCCAGAGGCGGGCACGAGCCGCGGCTATCAGCGCGGATCCCACAACAACAGGGGTGCAGAGGGAAAAACGGAGAGATTCCCGCACAGAGGCTTGGCGCCGAGCAGCACTCACCAGCCCGAGAGGCTTGTCTGCTCACCCGCCGGGGCGGGCGGGGGCTGGGAGCTGAGGCTCGGGCTTCGGTGCTAGCCGGGAGGGAGTCCGGGAAAAAGTCTGCAGCTGCCGAAGAGGCAAGAGACTTTTTCTTGCCTCTTTGTTTCACGGTGCGCAAGGAGAGGGGATTCAGAGCTCTGCCTAAATGAACTCCAGAGACGGGCGCGAGCCGCGGCTATCAGCGCGGACCCCAGAGGCAGGCGCGAGCTGTGGCTAACAGCGCAGACTCCAGAGACAGGCGCGAGCCGCGGTTATCAGCGCGGACCCCAGAGACGGGCAGGAGACGCTAAGGCTGCTGCTGCCGCCACCAAGAAGCCTGTGTGCGAGCACAGGTCACTCTCCACACCGCCCCTCCCGGGAGCCTGTGCAGCCCGCCACGGCCAGGGTCCCGTGATTGGGGGACAACTTCTCCGGGAGAATGCACGGTGCGCCTCAGGCTGCTGCAACGTCACGCTGGTCTCTGCTCGCCCCGCCTCCTCCGTACCGCTCCCTCCCCCCGGCCTGAGTGAGCCAGAGCCCCCGAAGCAGTTGCTCCTTTAACCTGGTTCTGTCTGGGCAGGGAACAGACGCCCTTAGGCGACCTACACGCAGAGGCGGGTCCAAATACAAAGCTGAACCCCGGAAGCTGTACGAACAAAGAAGAGAAAGGGAAATCTCTCCCAGCAGCCTCAGAAGCAGCAGATTGAAGCTCCACAAACAACTTGATGTGCCTGCATCTGTTGAATACCTGAATAGACAACGAATCATCCCAAATTCAGGAGGTGGACTTTGGGAGCAGGATATATTAATTTTTCCCCTTTTCCTTTTTTTGTGAGTGTATATGTGTATGCTTCTGGGTGAGATTTTGTCTGTATAGCTTTGCTTTCACCATTAGTCCTAGGGTTAGGTCCGTCCGTGTTTGTTTGTATGTTTTTTTTTTACTTAAAAAAATTTTTTTTCCTAATAAATGTTTTCTTAATAATTTTTTCCTTATTGCCTATTTTTAGAAATTAAAAGAAATTTTTTTAATAAGTTTTTTCATATTTTTTATTTTAAAAAATTAAAAAAATTTTTTTCTCTTAAAACTTTTTTCTTAATAATTTTTTTCTTATTTTTTACTATAAAAAATTAATAAATCTATTTTAAAAAATTGAAAAAAAATTTTTTTTCTGAATACATTTATTCTTAATATTTTTTTTGCTTATTTTTTATTATAATAGCTTTATTTTATTTTATTTGATCCTCTTTCTTTCTTTCTATTTTTTTCTCCCCTTTATTCTGAGCCATGTGGATGAAAGGCTCTTGGTGCTCCAGCCAGGCATCAGGGCTGTGCCTCTGAGGTGGGAGAGCCAACTTCAGGACACTGGTCCACAAGAGACCTCCCAGCTCCACGTAATACCAAACGGCGAAAATCTCTCAGAGATCTCCATCTCAACATCAACACCCAGCTTCACTCAATGACCAGCAAGCTACAGTGCTGGACACCCTATGCCAAACAACTAGCTAGACAGGAACACAACCCCATCCATTAGCAGAGAGGCTGCCTAAAATCATAATAAGGCCACAGACACACCAAAATACACCACCAGACGTGGACGTGCCCACCAGAAAGACAACATCTAGCCTCATCCACCAGGACTCAGGCACTAATTCCCTCCACCAGGAAGCCTACACAACCCACTGAACCAACCTTAGCCACTGGGGACAGATACCAAAAACAACGGGAACTACGAACCTGCAGCCTGTGAAAAGGAGACCCCAAACACAGTAAGATAAGCAAAATGAGAAGACAAAAAACCACACAGCAGGTGAAGGAGCAGGGTCAAAACACACTAGACCTAACAAATGAAGAGGAAATAGGCAGTCTACCTGAAAAAGAATTCAGAATAATGATAGTAAAGATGATCCAAAATCTTGGAAATAGAATAGACAAAATGCAAGAAACATTTAACAAGGATGTAGAAGAACTAAAGAGGAACCAAGCAATGATGAAAAACACAATAAATGAAATTAAAAATACTCTAGATGGGATCAATAGCAGAATAACTGAGGCAGAAGAATGGATAAGTGACCTGGAAGATAAAATAGTGGAAATAACTACTGCAGAGCAGGATAAAGAAAAAAGAATGAAAAGAACTGAGGACAGTCTCAGAGACCTCTGGGACAACATTAAACGCACCAACATTCGAATTATAGGGGTCCCAGAAGAAGAAGAGAAAAAGAAAGGGACTGAGAAAATATTTGCAGAGATTATAATTGAAAACTTCCCTAATATGGGAAAGGAAATAGTTAATCAAGTCCTGGAAGCACAGAGAGTCCCATACAGGATAAATCCAAGGAGAAACACGCCAAGACACATATTAATCAAACTATCAAAAATTAAATATAAAGAAAACATATTAAAAGCAGCAAGGGAAAAACAACAAATAACACACAAGGGAATCCCCATAAGGTTAACAGCTGATCTTTCAGTAGAAACTCTGCAAGCCAGAAGGGAGTGGCAGGATATACTTAAAGTGATGAAGGAGAAAAACCTACAACCAAGATGACTCTACCCAGCAAGGATCTCATTCAGATTTGATGGAGAAATTAAAACCTTTACAGACAAGCAAAAGCTGAGAGAGTTCTGCACCACCAAACCAGCTTTACAACAAATGCTAAAGGAACTTCTCTAGGCAAGAAACACAAGAGAAGGAAAACACCTGCAATAACAAACACAAAACATTTAAGAAAATGGGAATAGGAACATACATATCGATAATTACTTTAATGTAAATGGATTAAATGCTCCCACCAAAAGACACAGACTGGCTGAATGGATACAAAAGCAAGACCCATATATATGCTGTCTACAAGAGACCCACTTCAGACCTAGAGACACATACAGACTGAAAGTGACGGGAAGGAAAAAGATATTCCATGCAAATGGAAATCAAAAGAAAGCTGGAATAGCAATTCTCATATCAGACAAAATAGACTTTAAAACAAAGACTATTACAAGAGACAAAGAAGGACACTATATACTGATCAAGGGATCAATCCAAGAGGAAGGTATAACAATTGTAAATATTTATGCACCCAACATAGGAGCACCTCAATACGTAAGGCAAATACTAACAGCCATAAAAGGGGAAATCAACAGTAACACAATCATAGTAGGGGACTTTAACACCCCACTTTCACCAATGGACAGATCATCCAAAATGAAAATAAATAAGGAAACACAAGCTTTAAACGATACATTAAACAAGATGGACTTAATTGATATTTATAGGACATTCCACCCAAAAACAACAGAATACACATTTTTCTCAAGTGCTCATGGAACATTCTCCAGGATAGATCATATCTTGGGTCACAAATCAAGCCTTGGTAAATTTAAGAAAATTGAAATCGTATCAAGTATCTTTTCCGACCACAACACTATGAGACTAGATATCAATTACAGGAAAAGATCTGTAAAAAATACAAACACATGGAGGCTACACAATACACTACTTAATAACGAAGTGATCACTGAAGAAATCAAGGGGAAATCAAAAAATACCTAGAAACAAATGACAGTGGAGACACGACGACCCAAAACCTATGGGATGCAGCAAAAGCAGTTCTAAGAGGGAAGTTTATAGCAATACAAGCCTACATCAAGAAACAGGAAACATCTCGAATAAACAACTTAACCTTGCACCTAAAGCAATTAGAGAAAGAAGAGCAAAAAAACCCCAAAGCTAGCACAAGGAAAGAAATCATAAAGATCAGGTCAGAAATAAATGAAAAAGAAATGAAGGAAACAATAGCAAAAATCAATGAAACTAAAAGCTGGTTCTTCGAGAAGATAAACAAAATTGATAAACCATTAGCCAGACTCATCAACAGGAAAAGGGAGAAGACTCAAATCAATAGAATTAGAAATGAAAAAGGAGAAGTAACCACTGACACTGCAGAAATACAAATGATCATGAGAGATTACTACAAGCAACTCTATGCCAATAAAATGGACAACCTGGAAGAAATGGACAGATTCTTAGAAATGCACAACCTACCGAGACTGAATCAGGAAGAAACAGAAAATATGCACAGACCAATCACAAGCACTGAAATTGAAACTGTGATTAAAAATCTTCCAACAAACAAAAGCCCAGGACCAGATGGCTTCACAGGCAAATTCTATCAAACATTTAGAGAAGAGCTAACACCCATCCTTCACAAACTCTTCCAAAATATTGCAGAGGGAGGAACACTCCCCAACTCATTCTACAAGGCCACCATCATCCTGATACCAAAACCAGACAAAGATGTCACGAAGAAAGAAAACTACAGGCCAATATCACTGATGAACATAGATGCAAAAATCCTCAACAAAATACTAGCAAACAGAATCCAACAGCATATTAAGAGGATTATACACCATGATCAAGTGGGGTTTATTCCAGGAATGCAAGGATTCTTCAATATACGCAAATCAATCAACGTGATACATCATATTAACAAAGTGAAGGAGAAAAACCATATGATCATCTCAATAGATGCAGAGAAAGCTTTCAACAAAATTCAACACCCATTTATGATAAAAGCCCTGCAGAAAGTAGGCATAGAGGGAACTTTCCTCAACATAATAAAGGCCATATATGACAAACCCACAGCCAACATTGTCCTCAATGGTGAAAAAGTGAAACCATTTCCACTAAGATCAGGAACAAGACAAGGTTGCCCACTCTCAACACTATTATTCAACATAGTTTTGGAAGTGTTAGCCACCGCAATCAGAGAAGAAAAAGAAATAAAAGGAATCCAAATCGGAAAAGAAGAAGTAAAGCTGTCACTGTTTGCAGATGACATGATACTATATATACAGAATCCTAAAACTGCCACCAGAAAACTACTAGAGCTAATCAATGAATTTGGTAAAGTAGCAGGATACCAAATTAATGCATAGAAATCTCTTGCATTCCTATATACTAATGATGAAAAATCTGAAAGTGAAATTAAGAAAACACTCCCGTTTACCATTGCAACAAAAAGAATAAAATATCTAGGAATAAACCTACCTAAGGAGACAAAAGACCTGTATGCAGAAAATTATAAGACACTGATGAAAGAAATTAAAGATGATACAAATAGATGGAGAGATATACCATGTTCCTGGATTGGAAGAATCAACATTGTGAAAATGACTCTTCTACCCAAAGTAATCTACACATTCAATGCAATCCCTATCAAACTACCACAGGCATTTTTCACAGAACTAGAACAGAAAATTTCACAATTTTTATGGAGACACAAAAGACCCCGAATAGCCAAAGCAATCTTGAGAACGAAAAATGGAGCTGGGGGAATCAGGCTCCTTGACTTTAGACTATATTACAAAGCTACAGTAATCAAGGCAGTATGGTACTATCACAAAAACAGAAATATAGATCAACGGAACAGGAGAGAAAGCCCAGAGATAAACCCACGCACATATGGTCACCTTATCTTTGATAAAGGAGGCAAGCATATACAGTGGAGAAAAGACAGCCTCTTCAATAAGTGGTGCTGGGAAAACTGGACAGGTACATGTAAAAGTATGAAATTAGAACACTCCCTGACACCATACACAAAAATAAACTCAAAATGGATTAAAGACCTAAGTGTAAAGCCAGACACTATCAAACTCTTAGAGGAAAACATAGGCACAACACTCTATGACATAAATCACAGCAAGATCCTTTTTGACCCAGCTCCTAGAGAAATGGAAATAAAAACACAAATAAACAAATGGGACCTAATGAAACTTAAAAGCTTTTGCACAGCAAAGGAAACCATAAACAAGACCAAAAGACAACCCTCAGAATGGGAGAAAATATTTGCAAATGAAGCAACTGACAAAGGATTAATCTCCAAGATTTACAAGCAGCTCATGCAGCTCAATAACAAAAAAACAAACAACCCAATCCAAAAATGGGCAGAAGACCTAAACAGACATTTCTCCAAAGAAGATATACAGATGGCCAACAGACACATGAAAGAATGCTCAACATCATTAATCATTAGAGAAATGCAAATCAAAACTACAATGAGGTATCATCTCACACCGGTCAGAATGGCCATCATCAAAAAATCTAGAAACAATAAATGCTGGAGACGGTGTGGAGAAAAGGGAACCCTCTTGCACTGTTGGTGGGAATGTAAATTGATACAGCCACTATGGAGAACAGTATGGAGGTTCCTTAAAAAACTAAAAATAGAACTACCATACGACCCAGCAATCCCACTACTGGGCATATACCCTGAGAAAACCGTAATTCAAGGAGTCATGTACCACAACGTTCATTGCAGCTCTATTTACAATAGCCAGGACATGGAAGCAACCTAAGTGTCCACCATCGGATGAATGGATAAAGAAGATGTGGCAAATATATACAATGGAATATTACTCAGCCATAAAAAGAAATGAAATGGAGGTATTTGTAATGAGGTGGATGGAGTTAGAGTCTGTCATACAGAGTGAAGTAAGTCAGAAATAGAAAAACAAATACAGTATGCTAACACATATATATGGAATCTAAGGAAAAAAAAATGTCATGAAGAACCTAGTGGCAAGATGGGAATAAAGACACAGACATACTAAAGAATGCACATGAGGATATGGGGAGGGGGAGGGGTGAGATTTGACAGGGTGAGAGAGTGGCATGGACATATATACACTACCAAATGTAAAATAGATAGCTAGTAGGAAGCAGCCACATAGCATAGGGAGATCAGCTCGGTGCTTTGTGACCGCCTGGGGGGGTGGGATGGGGAGGGTGGGAGGGAGGGAGATGCGGGAGGGAGGAGATATGGGAACGTGTGTATATGTGTAGCTGATTCACTTTGTTATAAAGTGGTGAACACACCACTGTGAAGCAATTATACTTCAATAAAGATGTTTAAAAAAAAATTAAAAATAAATAAATAAATAAATAAAAAATAAAAGCCTGAGGCAGACTGAAAAAAAAAAAAAGAAATAATCTATGAAATGCATATCTGATATATTCCATTTAAAAATGATGGTTATGCCATTAATTGCACATCCCATTAATGGGATGCTGTTTCTTCTTTTGTTGGGACCATTACAGTTTCAATTCCTGTTCTAAAAACTGGAGCACATAGGGCTTCCTTTGTGGCGCAGTGGTTAAGAATCTGCCTGCCAATTCAGGGGACACGGGTTCGAGCCCTGGTCCAGGAAGATCCCACATGCCATGGAGCAACTAAGCCTGTGCGTCACAACTACTGAGCCTGCGCTCTGGAACCTGCATGCCACAACTACTGAGCCCGTGTGCCACAACTACTGAAGCCCATGCACCTAGAGCCCGTGCTCCACAACAAGAGAAGTCACCGCGATAAGAAGCCCGCGTACCACAACGAAGAGTAGCTCCTGCTCACCGCAACTAGAGAAAGGCCATGTGCAGCAATGAAGACCCAACGAAGCCCAAAATGAATAAACTAAAAAAAAAATAAAAATAAAAAAAAATAAGTAAAATAAAAATTGGAGCACATCTAAAATGCTCATCAGCCCTGCCATGGGCTCCTTGACAAAGTACTTAAAGGTCTCCTTTTCTGTCTGGCTTCCTCACGTCTATCTTCCGGGGCCCAGACCTTTCATAATAAAGAATGAAGAGGAGACAGTTGTAAAAAAGTTGTGTTAAATGATGATAACCCAGCTTCAGCTTATAGGAACTGACGTAGGACTTCTGTTCTTTTTGAAAAGAGCTTGGCTGAATTGCCACAATTTGAAGGTTATAGACTATTATTAACTTACTAAAGTGGAACATGGCAAGTGCAAACATGTTTTCACGTATTGAAAAAGTACAAAAGTTTACTTAAACCACGTATTTATTAAAAGCAGAATACAAAGTACTTTGGAATTCAAAATACTGCAATGTTTATCCTTTAACAGATTTAATTCTAAAAAAAAAGTCAATCATTTCAAGGGAGGTAATACATATTTTCAGTAAGAATCCTAACCTGGTTGCAACTGAGTTTATTCGAGCTCTGGGGCCTCCATGTGCTCCTCCAAGGTCCCCACCATCAACAGCTCAAACCGATTGCCTCCCTCATGCCAACTCCTAGCGTTCAAGGTGGTCCCCACTCTGTTCTCTGACCGGGGGGTACCGCGTTTCTTTTGCCTTCTTTTTTTTGATTTACCCTTTGGTAGGCCTAGTTCAGCAGGGGCACACGACCTAGTGGCACTGAACATATGCTCATAGAGTTGCTGGGCCTCAGGACACACGTGCAGGAGGCTCTCCACCGAGGCCGACGTCAGCAGCTGTCGGCACAGCCCGTGCACCAGGCTCCCGCTGTACAGTCTGCTCAGGGGAGAGAAGAGGGTGTCATTACAGCAGAGGTTCCTGCACTGGGACAACTCACTAACGTGGCTTCAACAGACGCATCAAACACTGAGAGCGCTGCTTCTATAAAATCATTATTAAGGTTACTCAAGAATAATCTGTTTCTTGAAAAAAGGAACTGAATTGTTACAGAGATTACTTCTTGGCTAATGATACTTAGAACTTTTTATCAACAAATTAAATGATGCATGCTTGCTGGTTCTCCAGCTAGCCCAAAGTTGAGCAGGCCTCTTAACACTTCAAAGACAAGGAGTTAAAAATGCCTCTGATAGGACAAACAGGCAGTTTGTTGAAATATGAGAAAATTTAATCTTATCATTTGCGAGGTCATTCATTCACTTGGATTAAAAACCAACTCCACAAATGTAAGCTGGGATGAACTGGAAGCCACAGATTTAACATATTAACTTACTGCCAGGGTTGACTGACTGGTACCTTAGCAACTGATGGAGAACCATCATTTACTCAGTGTAAAATCATCATTTAAAGAGCCTTGGTGATGCTGAGATGCAGGAACAACTCTCCTGCTGAAATCACTATTGAGGGAACTGTTTCCGCTGTCTTGTTTTATAGGGATCCATGGTCACTAGAGAGGATCCAGTCAAGGATGACCAAAATTAGTAAAGGAAAGGAATAAAGAATCCATAGGTCAGACGCCAATCAATCTTATTTGGTAGAGGTCTAGGGTGTAGGAATGTAATAGGGGCCGGGCATGCTCAGGGGGCCAGGCTGGCAGGTTTGCGTGGCCGCCCGAGGTTGCAGCACCGGTTCAGCTCGCGACGCCACGCCACCCTGTGGCTGCGGCTCGTTCCTGGGAACTTGCGTGCGGAGGCGGCTCCCAAGGAGCCGGCGGGGGGCCTCGGGGCAGCTGAGGCCCTAGTGCTGCCGAGTGTCCAGCTGGCAGGCCCGGCGGGCCGACGTGTGGGTGGCGAGGGCCGCGGGGGGGCGCCGCGCTCAGTACAGGGGGCGGGGTGGGCACGCAGTCCTCAGCCAGGACCGGCAGCCGGGACAGCGGTCCCCCTCCAGGAGCAGTCAGCTCGCAGCCATGCTGGGACAGCGAGTGCAGTGAGAGGTGGATCACAGCCTTCTCCCTGAGTCCTAGGCCCGCTGGCCTTGGGGCCAGCGGGTGAGCTGGGGGAACTGGGGGCCAGTTTGAGGGCCGGCGGGGTCCTGGGCGCCTGGCTCCCTCAGTGATGCCGGCTGGGCAGGGTCTGGGGCCAGGCCCTGAGGGCGCCGCCAGCTGAGATCTGCCTCTCCCGTCGGGCCTGGGCACTGGCAGGAGGACCCAGACTGGGTGCCGGACCAACGAACGCTCCGGGGCAGGGTAACCAGCCCCCACAGGGACCCCCTCCTCTTAGCCAGGGCCTGGACCTAGGAGGGCGAGAGTCGATCCTTGGGACTTTGATCAGGTAAAATGAAGCGTAATGATGTCACTTCGCTTCTGGGATTTGTTAAGTGTTAAAAGCCACAAGGAGGCATGGAGACAGAATTAAATGCCTCCCTTTCCCTTTCTCTTTAGAAGCAAGGATAACGTTTGCTTTGTTAGAGGTTTATAGGAACATGGTGACCTGACCTCAAGAACAAAGGATCTGACACCAGGAAGTCTGCAACAACTAACCATGTGCCTCCCTCACCTTTCCTATAAAAGGGCTTTGCTGAAAGCTCTCGGGGAGTTGGGGTTTTTAAGGCATGAGCCACCCATCTCCTTGCAGGGCCCTGCAATAAACCTTTCTGTGCTCCAAACTCCAATGTTTTGGTACTGTTTGGCCTCACTGCGTCAGACACACAGACTTGCGTTCAGTAACATTAACAACACTATGTACTGCTAGGAAGCTTTCAACTTGAAACATTTCAAGTCACACCAGCATATATGATAGGCCTCCGTATAGCACTCATTAATTCAACAAGTATTTGAGTACTTTATGCTAGGCACTGGGGCTACAACAGTAAACAAAACAGGCAAGTCCCAGCACACACCCAGAGCTTATCTTCAAGTGGAGAGACAAAGCACATATGTAATCTCAACTCCATTTTCTAACCATCTCCCTTTTATCTTCCTCACTCACTCCCTTGAACGGATAATCACCCTGATGTCCAATCCATTGATCCTACCACCCTTTTTACTGGCTCACCCCCTACTGCTATCCTTTCCTGCTTACGCAGCTTACACTCCATAGTCAAACGTTAAACCACTTCTGGCATACAGGCTGTCTCTCCCTTCTTCACACTTGCCTGGCAAAACAAAAGCCCCAAATTAAAAAAATCCACATAAGCATCTAATAGTCACCTCACTAAAATAAAAGCTCTGTGAGAGCACAGACTTTTTAAATGTTTTGCTCACTACACCCTAGCACAGAGTAAGCATTTAATATCTGAATGAATGAGTAAACAATATGCTGAGTGGTAAGAAATGCAATTATCAATACAAAAATACAGAAGAGTAATAGGACTAGAGAAATTGGAAGCAGAGAATAATATTTCAGTAAGATGATCAGAAAAAGCCTTTATAACGTGATATTTGAATAAAGACCTGAAAGAAATGAGGGAAAGAGCTATAATCTACCAACAACTGCCTCTCATTTTTATTTTAAGGAACAGATTTTTTTTTAAATTTGGAAAACTTTAAAAAATCATGGAAACTTTCTTTGGAAATATGGAAGTAATTTAATATTTAAAAAATTTAATATTACAGCTCTTCAGCTATAACAGTGATCCAAGACCAGTTATATATACTAAGTTTGATTTTTTTAAAAAAAACTTCTTTGCGTTAAATGTAAACTGAAGTATTTACTTCTACATGCAGCCACCTGCACTAGTTTCCCGGGGTGCTTACCGAGTTAGGTCTGGCTCTGGGAGAGGCACGGACAGCAGTTGGTTGAGATACAGCCCCATCTGCAGGCAGCACTGCCACTGACAGAAGACGTGAGCTGTGTCTAAGTCCAGCCTCGGGCCCGGCTGTGCCTTTACTCTCTGCAGCTCTTCATACAGCATCTCAGCACCACGGCCCTGCAGAGCTTCCTCATCTAGATAAAGACACAACCCAAGGGCAGTATTTCCAAAAACACTGTATCGTCTTGTAATTTTCTCCATATATAAAACTTCAAATTCCATAAAGAAAAAAACTGAATAACCAAAATGCTTTTCTTTTTTGGCTCTTTTCTATTTTCATGTCAATGTAAAAGCCTTTCAATGTATAAACTGAAATATTTATACTGAGATGCACTTTTAGTGACAACCTAACTTTATTCAACCCCAAATTCTTTATCTTTTTCCTTACAATAGTATCTCTTCCTTTAATCTACTACCTGACTTTAAACACATCTGCATCTCAACTCTCCAAACCCTAAATCTCTCTCTATGAAAAATTCCCTTCTCTTTACTGTTCTATTTCACTACATTTCCTTAAAGAAACAGCCGTGTGTTCAAAACACGCTTTACCTTCTGTTGTATGGGAAGAGAATAAGAGTATGACTCATAGAGAATGGGGCAAATCAGCCACCTCCTCAGTGGTGGAGGACATGCAGCAACCACCCCGGGAAACCTGCCTGGTCCCGGCTCCACGTGCAGCCTGCCTTCCGGACCAACCTGGAAGGAAGGAAAAGGAGGCCCACCTTTTACCAATGAGCAAGCAGCAAGGCACTGAGCCTGCCTGGGTGTGGGGTCCACATTCCTAAAAGAAAAGAAACAGACCCTTGACATGCCCCTTCTGTTGGACTCAGGTAAAGACTTAATAGACTGGTGCTCTGAGAATTTTCTTAAACTATATTTATGTTCAATGAGAGGAAACACCCTAAACTTGTGTCCTAACCAGCAGTGGGCCGGAACTTAACTTGCTGTGCAACAGTCCCTTCTGACAGCTGCTCTCCCACTTTGGGGTGTCCTGGAGTCTATGCCGGCTCACCCTTTCATGAACTTATTTTAAACAGTAAATGCCAGAGCAGTGCTGTCCAGAACTTTCTGCAGTGACGGGAACGTTCTACATCTGTGCTGTCCAGTCCAGCAGCCTCTAGCCACCTGTGGCTACTGGGCACTTGCAATGTGGCAAGTGCATTGAGAAGCTGAAGTTTTAATTTTAAATAGCCACCTGTGGCTAGTAGCCATCACGTTAGTACTGTTCTAGAGTGTGACAACTATTATACATGTTTGGATAAAGCATTCATAATTTTGTAAAGAGAATAATCCCATTAGAGGATTGAAGTGGTCCAATGCATCAACATTTATTTCACCTGATGTTTAAATAAAGCTGAAACTGCCTCAAAGTGTATTTCTCTAATAGAAAGAGAAGTTACCATTTCGACCATCACAACTCATATACTAACTGAAACTTACAGTGGAGAAAAAAGAAATTAAAAAAAAAACAACACAAAACAGCACAAGCATGAATGTTTACAGTAATTGTAGGTATTCTTAAGTTTCACCAATGGGCAAGTTTACTTAAGTCTCCAGGGGAGATGCTGCTGCTGCACTGAAGAGAAGGACGGGGAACACGGAGCACAAAATGTACATCATGGTCACGCTTTACAGACTGAGCGTCAGGTGCCACAGGACAGGGTGGTGAGGCAGCATCAGCGCATCTTCAATGCTGTGCCCTTGAGGTCAAGCCCTCCAGCACTGACCTGGTACACAGAGCACTCAGAAAGATCGACAAGGAATGAGTGACATTCTGGTGCCCCACTTCGAAGTTCTGATATAACTGATGGAAGTAAATAATCCGAGAATTTTTGTTTGTTTGTTTAAATGTTTGATTACATGCAAGTAACATACTCCTGGGACTTCCAGATACCTACCAGGGCTGTTGATCATGGCATGCAAGGGTCCCATCAGCATCCCCAGCAGTAAGGCCTGCAGATGATGCAGCTTGGCCTTGGCCTCCGTGTGCTGCACCCAGTAGCAGCTGACGGCGATGGGCAACTTCAACGCAGCAGGGATTGGGTCCAGGATGCTCTGTTTCACTTTCAGCGTTTCTAACAGAAGTATCTGCCGTCTAGCCAAGGAGAGCTGAAAATATACACCAAACATTCTGTAAGTTACTTTGGAGAATGTCTTTTTTTTTCATTCTCTAGGTCAGTTTCTTATTTTCCTGTGGAAAAAAATCAGCCACACTCAAAATCAGAAGCTTCATAAGGGGCATAATAAATACAGTGACTGGCTGGACGTGCTGTCTCTTCCCGCTGCACAGCCCTTGCTCGCGTCAGTCCATCCCCCACGCAGGCTGTTGGGCATCTGCAGTGTGCCTGTCACCTGGGAAGCTTGTTAAAACAATCCTCAGGCCCCACCCCTTAAACTGATTCAGTAAATGAGGGGAGCCCAGGAATCTGCATTTTAACTCTTCTGCTTTAAGAAACAAAGATCTATACTCAACCCTAGCCTTACCTGCCAGTGACTGTTCAGGCCCCCCTCCTCTGTGATGCCATCACCAATCACCTCCGGAAGGCAGACTTCGGCCACATGCACCCTCTGCAGCATCCCACGCAGCCTTCTGCTTGTCTGGGTCCTGCCTCGTGTCCCAACCCAGCTGAATGTCTTATTGTCTGTTTTCTCCCACACGGGGATTGTCCCAGGGTGGCCGCTTCTACTGGCAGGTATATTTCAGCAAATAGGAATATTTAAGGGCTGCCCGCATTGTCCTTGTACTAACATACCACACCAACTTTCACTCCAGGCTTCAAACAAAAGGAAGTAAACAGCTATGAGGGCTTCGGGCTTCTGGTAGACATAATTTTGCCTTAATGAATCTTTTTTTCTTTGTTGATTTTTATTCCATTGTTTTAAAAATTGAAGTATAGTTGATTTACTGTGAATCTTAAGTTTAAGAACCATAAGGGACCTTGAGGGTCACACACTTTTACAGATAAGGAAATTAGGACTATTAAAAGAGCACCTCTGGGCGACTTCACAATCAAACTCTAAAAGGAAAAAAACTAGTCTGCATTACTGGTTTCTGCACACACCCAGAAAAGATTTCCTTCTCAATTTCCTGGACGGATGAGACAGTCTGGCACGTTTCTTGGCACCTAACACCTAGTCAGTAAGTAAGTGTGTTGACAGCTGAAAACAGAGATGTTAACTTGAAGTAAAACACGTTGTAACTGACAAAATAGGTTCATCATCAATGTATGACAACTTTAATACAATGATTTATAGGTACTGGTTTTAATAATTTGATACTGTGATAAAAATTTAAAAATTAGAAATATGCAAAGTGGTTTACAGTACAGTCAATCACCCCTATGGGAAGTAGCATTAACTACTTAAATTTAAATATATTCCTCATAATCTAAACTGATAGAAAGACCTACCATGCAAAGCTAAGAAAATACATGAATTCTTTTCTGACATATAATGCTTAAATTATTGAAATCTCTAGCCAAGTTACAACTTCTATGAACCAAGCAGAGTCTGGGCTTTGACTTCAGAGAGGTTCTGCCCTCACTAACTCTGCAGCCTTGAGCGAGTTTCTGAGCTTTTCTACAGTCAGGTCTGATCATCTGTAAAATGGGCACTAGAATGAGTCACACAGATGTTTCATGGAACCCACTAGTCCTTGTTCCCTTCCCCAAGGGGGACTACTCTGCTCACAGCCCTTAGATCTAGTCAGGGTTCATCCCATGTGACAAGTCTGCAGAAGAAGCTGCCTCAGAGGCAGAGGCACCTGGAGAGAGGCTGGGCTTGGCACTGACTTACTCCCCAAGAATGATCCCTTCCATCTCTCCTTACGGTTAGCCTCTCACGGGTTAACCTGAATGGTGCTCTGTCCACTGCAAGTGACACAGCCAAAATGGAAACTCTACCCTACGTGGTTACTGTGGGAAATAAATGAGAGGTTGTATAAAGTTTCTATTACAAGAGCTGGCACAGAGCAGATGAAGTATTACTGTCACATCATGGTAAGCATACAAAATGAAGATATTATCACAAAGTCTCCATACTTGTACCTGCACACCTTTGGAATCATATTTGCACCTGATTCCCTTTAGAATTATCACGGGCTAATTAGAGCTAACAACACTGAGCTAAAATGCAGAATTGATGGTGCCAAGGGAAAGCCAAATGATGTCACTACACGGACACTGAACTAAAATCTCACCCCACTTTGAATACAAGTACGTGATGAGAACACTTGTCACCTCCACTGAGCCCGGAGTATAATCCACCTGCTGTACTCATTGACTCAATTGGATTTTCATGTGGGGGAAAAGTGCCCTGACCCCTATGTCACACCACACACACAAACAAATCAATTCTAGATAGATTTCAGATCTAAGTGTAAAAGGCAAAAATATTTTTCATGACCTTGGAGCAGGCAATAATTTCTTAAGTAGGTCACAAAAGTGACAGGCATAAATAATAAAATTTTAGATTAGAGTGTATTAAGAACTTTTGTTCAGCAAAACATACTTGAGTGAAAAGACAACCCACAGTATGCTCCCACAATGTTATTTGACAAAGGACCTGTATATAGAAATAAACCAAAAAACAGGAAAATGGGCAAAAGACTTTGAATAGAAACTTAACAGAGTTGTCAAACGACTCGCAGCAACCGTCAGAGGACGCTCAGGAACTCCGCACCGCGCCTCCTCCAGCTGGACAGGCGGGACTCACACAGCGCAACGCCTCCGCCGATCCCGCGCCCCTCCCGCAGCCGAGATGCTCGTCCGCGTGCTGCTGCTCTGCGCCGCCCTGGCGCTCTGCGGTGCAGCAAACCCTTGCTGCTCCAGTCCATGCCAGAATCGAGGTGTATGTATGAGCATAGGATTTGACAAGTATAAATGTGACTGTACCCGAACAGGATTCTATGGTGAAAACTGTACCACACCTGAATTTCTGACAAGAATAAAATTATTCCTGAAACCCACTCCAAACACAGTGCACTACATACTTAACGCACTTCAAGGGACTCTGGAACATTGTCAATAACATTCCCTTCCTGCAGAATATGATTATGAGATACGTGTTGATATCGAGATCACATCTGATTGAGAGCCCGCCAACTTATAATGTGCACTACAGCTATAAAAGCTGGGAAGCCTTTTCTAACCTGTCCTATTACACCAGAGTTCTTCCTCCTGTGCCTGATGACTGCCCAACGCCCATGGGTGTGAAAGGGAGGAAAGAGCTTCCTGATTCAAAAGAAGTTGTGGAAAAAGTACTTCTAAGAAGAAAGTTCATCCCTGATCCCCAGGGCACAAATATGATGTTTGCATCCTTTGCCCAGCACTTCACCCATCAGTTTTTCAAGACAGATCATAAGCGAGGACCAGCTTTCACCACGGGACAGAGCCACGGGGTGGACTTAAATCATGTTTATGGTGAATCTTTGGAGAGACAGCATAAACTGCGCCTTTTCAAGGATGGAAAAATGAAATATCAGATAATTGGTGGCGAGATGTATCCTCCCACAGTCAAAGATACTCAGGTCGAGATGATCTACCCCCCTCATGTTCCTGAACACCTGCGGTTTGCTGTGGGGCAGGAAGTCTTTGGTCTGGTGCCTGGTCTGATGATGTACGCCACAATTTGGCTGCGGGAACATAACAGAGTGTGTGATGTGCTTAAACATGAGCATCCAGAATGGGACGATGAGCAGCTGTTCCAGACGAGTAGGCTGATACTGATAGGAGAAACTATTAAGATTGTGATTGAAGACTATGTACAGCACCTGAGTGGCTATCACTTCAAACTGAAGTTTGACCCAGAGCTGCTTTTCAACCAACAATTCCAGTACCAAAACCGTATTGCTGCTGAGTTTAACACACTCTACCACTGGCATGCCCTTCTGCCTGACACCTTTCAGATTGATGGCCAACACTACAACTATCAGCAATTTATCTATAACAACTCCCTCCTACTGGAACACGGCCTCACTCAGTTTGTTGAATCATTCACCAGGCAAATTGCTGGCAGGGTTGCTGGTGGCAGGAATCTTCCAGTTGCAGTAGAGAAAGTATCAAAGGCTTCAATTGACCACAGCAGAGAGATGAAATACCAGTCTTTTAATGAGTACCGCAAACGCTTTCTGCTGAAGCCTTATACATCATTTGAAGAACTTACAGGAGAGAAGGAAATGGCTGCGGAGTTAGAAGCGCTCTATGGTGACATTGACGCCATGGAGCTGTACCCTGCTCTTCTGGTAGAAAAACCTCGACCGGACGCCATCTTTGGGGAGACCATGGTAGAAGTTGGGGCACCATTCTCCTTGAAAGGACTTATGGGTAATCCTATATGTTCTCCTGAGTACTGGAAGCCTAGCACTTTTGGTGGAGAAGTAGGTTTTAAAATCATCACCACTGCCTCAATTCAGTCTCTCATCTGCAATAACGTGAAAGGCTGTCCTTTTACCTCATTCAGTGTTCAAGATCCACAGCTCACCAAAACAGTCACCATTAATGCAAGCTCTTCCCACTCTGGACTAGATGATATCAACCCCACAGTACTACTAAAAGAACGTTCAACTGAACTGTAGAAGCTGATCGATCATATTTATTTATTTATATGAACTATTTCTTTTAACTTAATTATTTAATATTTATGTTAAACTCCTTGTGTTACTTAACATCTCTGTTAAGGAGAAAGGGGTCATACTTGTGAAGATTTTCATGTTGATTTTAAAGATGTCTTCAAGTTAAAGGGGGAAAACAGTTTTCATTCTTTTGTACAATCCAATGAGAAATGAGTGTGACATCTTTTTACTTGAATTTCAACTTATAATAAGAACAAAAGCTAAGATGTTTGAACATTTAAATGCTGTTACAAGATGACAAAATGCTGCACATTGCTTTCTACGCTATCGATATTTCCAAGGTGTCTTCCATGATGTGTGAGAAGCAACTACCTACTCAATGATCATTTTATGATCTTTTAACCATTTTCTGATCAGTTTACTTCTATTTCGTTTTCCTGGTTTTAGGGTCTGAGTTTGTCTTTCTTTGGACTCTATACTTTCTTACCTGAACTTATGCAGGTTTTCAGAGAAAGCTCAGCTCAGGACTACTACAGAAGACCTTTACAAGAAGGTATACACTCATTTTAAGTGGAAGGCAGAGAACTTTGTGAATAATTTAAAACCAAAGTAGCCTTATAGAGGCTAATAGCTTAGAACTGTAGGGGGTTCTTAACAGTAAGAAAGTTATTCCTATTCTAATGAATGTCCATTCTCACTTAAAAACAAAACTAAATTGCTGAATAGTTCCCAGGAAGACAATGCTTCTTTTCCACATCTCATTGTCAGCTGACATTTTCTGGTACTGTATATTAATTTAATTTATTGAAGACTATTATTTATGTCTTCTTAGGATGGTTATTATAAACTGGGTTTAAGGCTGCATTGATTTTTTTTTCTGCATTATATCAGAATCAATGTACCTTTTGGGATTACCTCTGAATTATTAATACAAGATAAATAATTGGCTTAAGATTTGTGAATACATTTATTTAGGAATCCAACTTTGGTATACTGAGATGTAAAGTTGGAATTTGTCTTTAAGGTTTACCTATACACCAGCCCACAGAGACTGTTGTGTCTCATTAGCCTGGATGTGCTATAAGACTGATATTTTGTACATTTTTGAAGGACCTGTGGATGTTTCATTAATTCATTAACCCATAACTTTCTGGGGGGACATTCCGTGCAAAGAACTGTGGGTTTTAATATTTTTAAATCAAGCACTGATTACAGATAACATTAGTATTTATGTAAATAATTGAAAAAGTATGCCTCAGGCAGAGGGAGAAAATAAAATTTCATTAAAGAGAAATAACTCAGGGGAACTTTTAAGGTTTTATGTTATTGTTAAGAAAGAGTCAATAGTAGAAGGGCTTGTATAAAAAACTGTTAACTTGATTTTAAAAACCTGATTTGTTAATATCTGAATGACTGAATCTGGGAATTTGGAATATGTGTTGAATGTTTTGGTGCCTCAGACAAATGTATGATTAAATTAATTTATGTAAACTATAAAAAAAAAAAAAGAAACTTAACAGAATATGCAAATGGCCAGTGAACACATGCAAAGGTGTTCAAATAAGTCATCAGAGAAATGCAAACTAACACCCACCAAATTGGCTAAAATGATGGCAACCATAAGAACAGCTAAAACTGGGTGAAGTAGAAGGACGTGTTCTCACTCCCTCTTGTGAGGGCACCGGAATCACAACTAACTGCTGAACAATCATCGACAGGAAGACATTGGAACTCACCAAAAAAGATACCCCACATCCAAAGACAAAGGAGAAGCCACAATGAGATGGTAGGAGGGGCGAAATCGCAATAAAATCAAATCCCATAACTGCTGGGTGGGTGACTCACAGACTGGCAAACACTTATACCACAGAAGTCCACCCACTGGAGTGAAGGTTCTGAGCCCCACGTCAGGTTTCCCAACCTTGGGTTCTGGAAACGGGAGGAGGAATTCCTAGAGAATCAAAACTTTGAAGGCTAGCGGGATTTGATTGCAGGACTTTGACAGGACTGGGGGTAACAGAGACTCCACTCTTGGAGGGCACACACAAAGTAGTGTGTGCATTGGGACCAAGGGGAAGGAGCAGTGACCCCACAGGAGACTGAACCAGACCGACCTGCTAGTGTAGGAGGGTCTCCAGCAGAGGCGGGGGGTGGCTGTGGATCAACGAGAGGACAAGGACACTGGCAGCAGAAGTTCTGGGAAGTACTCCTTGGCATAAGCCCTCCCAGAGTCTGCCATTAGCCCCACCAAAGAGCCCGGGTAGGCTCCAGTGTTGGGTCGCCTCAAGCCAAACAACCAACAGAGAGGGAACCCAGCCCCACGCATCAGCAGACAAGCTGATTAAAGTTTTACTGAGCTCTGCCCACCTGAGCAACAGCCAGCTCTACCCACCACCAGTCCCTCCCATCAGGAAACTTGCACAAGCCTCTTAGATAGCCTCATCCACCAGAGGGAAGACAGCAGAAGCAAAAAGAACTACAATCCTGCAGCCTGTGGAACAAAACCCACATTCACAGAAAGACAGACAAGATGAAAAGGCAGAGGGCTATGTACCAGATGAAGGAACAAGATAAAACCCCAGAAAAACAACTAAATGAAGTGGAGATAGGCAACCTTCCAGAAAAAGAATTCAGAATAATGATAGTGAAGATGATCCAGGACCTCAGAATAAGAATGGAGGCAAAGATCGAGAAGATGCAAGAAATGTTTAACAAAGACCTAGAAGAATTAAAGAATAAACAAACAGAGATGAACAATACAATAACTGAAATGAAAAATACCCTAGAAGGAATCAATAGCAGAATAACTGAGGCAGAAGAACGGATAAGTGACCTGGAAGACAGAATGGTGGAATTCACTGCTGCAGAACAGAATAAACAAAAAAGAACGGAAAGAAATGAAGACAGCCTAAGAGACCTCTGGGACAACACGGAACGCAAAAACATTCGTATTATAGGGGTCCCAGAAGGAGAAGAGAGAGAGAAAGGACCAGAGAAAATATTTGAAGAGATTATAGTCGAAAACTTCCCTAACATGGGAAAGGAAATAGCCACCCAAGTCCAGGAAGTGCAGAGAGTCCCATACAGGATAAACTCAAGAAGAAACACACCAAGACACATAGTAATCAAATTGGCAAAAATTAAAGACAAAGAAAAATTATTGAAAGCAGCAAGGGAAAAACAACAAATAACATACAAGGGAACTCCCATAAGGTTAACAGCTGATTTCTCAGCAGAAACTCTACAAGCCAGACATGATACACTTAAAGTGATGAAAGGGAAGAACCTACAACCAAGATTACTCTACCCAGCAAGGATCTCATTCAGATTCGATGTAGAAATCAAAAGCTTTACAGACAAGCAAAAGCTAAGAGAATTCAGCACCACCAAACCAGCTCTACAACAAATGCTAAAGGAACTTCTCTAAGTGGGAAACACAAAAGAAGTAAAGGACCTACAAAAACAAACCCAAAACAATAAAGAAAATGGTCATAGGAACATACATATCGATAATTACCTTCAACGTGAATGGATTAAATGCTCCAACCAAAAGACACAGGCTCATTGAATGGATACAAAAGCAAGACCCATATATATGCTGTCTACAAGAGACCCACTTCAGACCTAGGGACACATATAGACTGAAAGTGAGGGGATGGAAAAAGATATTCCATGCAAATGGAAATCAAAAGAAAGCTGGAGCAGCAATACTCATATCAGATAAAATAGACTTTAAAATAAAGAATGTTACAAGAGACAAGGAAGGACACTACATAATGATCAAGGGATCAATCCAAGAAGAAAATAAAACAATTATAAATATATATGCACCCAACACAGGAGCACCTCAATACATAAGGCAACTGCTAACAGCTATAATACAGGAAATAGTAACACAATAATAGTGGGGGACTTTAACACCTCACTTACACCAATGGACAGATCATCCAAACAGAAAATTAACAAGGAAAAAGAAGCTTTAAATGACACAATAGACCAGATAGATTTAACTGATATTTATAGGACATTCCATCCAAAAACAGCAGATTACACTTTCTTCTCAAGTGCACACGGAACATTCTCCAGGATAGATCACATCTTGGGTCACAAATCAAGCCTCAGGAAATTTAAGAAAACTGAAATCATATCAAGCATCTTTTCTGACCACAACGCTATGAGATTAGAAATCAATTACCGGAAAAAGAACGTAAAAAAGACAAACACATGGAGGCTAAACAATACGCTACTAAATAACCAAGAGATCACTGAAGAAATCAAAGAGGAAATCAAAAAATACCTAGAGACAAATGACAATGAAAACACAATGATCCAAAACCTATGGGATGCAGCAAAAGCAGTTCTAAGAGGGAAGTTTATAGCTATACAAGCCTACCTCAAGAAACAAGAAAAATCTCAAGTAAACAATCTAACGTTACACCTAAAGGAACTAGAGAAAGAAGAACAAACAAAACCCAAAGTTAGCAGAAGGAAAGAAATCATAAAGATCAGAGCAGAAATAAATGAAATAGAAACAAAGAAAACAATAGTAAGGATCAATAAAACTAAAAGGTGGTTCTTTGAGAAGATAAACAAAATTGGTAAACCATTAGCCAGACTCGTCAAGAAAAAGAGGGAGAGGACTCAAATCAATAAAATTAGAAATGAAAACGGAGAAGTTACAACAGACACCGCAGAAATACAAAGCATCCTAAGAGACGACTACAAGCAACTCTATGCCAATAAAATGGACAACCTGGAAGAAATGGACAAATTCTTAGAAAGGTATAACTTTCCAAGACTGAACCAGGACGAAATAGAAATTATGAGCAGAGCAATCACAAGTAATGAAATTGAAACTGTGATTAAAAATCTTCCAACAAACCAAAGTCCAGGATCAGATGGCTCCACAAGTGAATTCTATCAAACATTTAGAGAAGAGCTAACACCCATCCTTCTCAAACTCTTACAAAAAATTGCAGAGGAAGGAACACTCCCAACTCATTCTATGAGGCCACCATCACCCTGATACCAAAATCAGACAAAAATACTTCAAAAAAATAAAATTACAGACCAATATCACTGATGAATATAGATGCAAAAATCCTCAACAAAATGCTAGCAAACAGAATCCAAAAACACATTAAAAGGATCACACACCATTATCAGGTGGGATTTATCCCAGGGATGCAAGGATTCTTCAATATACGTAAATCAATCAATGTGATACACCATATTAACAAATTGAAGAATAAAAACCATATGATCATCTCAATAGATGCAGAAAAAGCTTTTGACAAAATTCAACACCCATTTCTGATAAAAACTCTCCAGAAAGTGGGCATAGAGGGAACCTACCTCAACATAATAAAGGCCATATACGACAAACCCACAGCTAACATCATTCTCAATGGTGAAAAACTGAAAGCATTTCCTCTAAGATCAGGAACGAGACAAGGATGTCCAATCTCACCACTATTCAACATAGTTTTGGAAGTCCTAGCCCTGGCAATCAGAGCAGAAAAAGAAATAAAAGGAATACAAATTGGAAAAGAAAAAGTAAAACTCTCACTGTTTGCAGATGACATGATACTATACATAGAGAATCCTAAAGATGCCACCAGAAAACTACTAGAGCTAGTCAATGAATTTGGTAAAGTAGCAGGATACAAAATTAATGCACAGAAATCTCTTTCATTCCTATACACTAATGATGAAATATCTGAAAGAGAAATTATGGGAACACTCCCATTTCCCATTGCAACAAAAAGAATCAAATACATAGGAATAAATCTACCTAGGGAGACAAAAGACCTGTATGCAGAAAACTATAAGACACTGATGAAAGAAATTAAAGATGATACCAACAGACGGAGAGATATACCATGTTCTTGGATTGGAAGAATCAATATTGTGAAAACGACTCTACTACCCAAAGCAATCTACAGATTCAATGCAATCCCTATCAAATTACCAATGGCATTTTTTACAGAACTAGAACAAAAAATGTTAATAGTTGTATGGAGACATAAAAGACCCTGAATAGTCAAAGCAGTCTTGAGGGAAAAAAACAGAGCTGGAGGAATCAGACTCCCTGACTTCAGACTATACTACAAAGCTACAGTTATCAAGACAATACAGTACTGGCACAAAAACAGAAATACAGATCAATGGAACAGGATAGAAAGCCCAGAGATAAACCCATGCACCTATGGTCAACTAATCTATGACAAAGGAGGCAAGGATATACAATGGAGAGAAGACAGTCTCTTCAATAAGTGGTGCTGGGAAAACTGGACAGCTACATGTAAAAGAATGAAATTAGAACACTCCCTAACACCATACACAAAAATAAACTCAAAATGGATTCGAGACCTAAATGTAAGACTGGACACTATAAAACTCTTAGAGGAAAACATAGGAAGAACACTCTTTGATATAAACCACAGCAAGATCTTTCTTGATCCACCTCCTAGAGTAATGGAAATAAAAACAAAAATAAACAAATGGGACCTAATGAAACTTCAAAGCTTTTGCACAGCAAAGGAAACCATACACAAGACGAAAAGACAACCCTCAGAATGGGAGAAAATATTTGCAAACGAATCAACAGACAAAGGGTTAATCTCCCATATGTATAAACAGCTCATGCAGCTCAATATTAAAGAAAGAAACAACCCAATCCAAAAATGGGCAGAAGACCTAAATAGACATTTCTCCAAAGAAGACATACAGATGTCCAAGAAGCACATGAAAAGCTGCTCAACATCACTAACTATTAGAGAAATGCAAATCAAAACTATAATGAGGCATCACCTCACACCAGTTAGAATGGGCATCATCAGAAAATCTACAAACAACAAATGCTGGAGAGGGTGTGGAGAAAAGGGAACTCTGTTGCACTGTTGGTGGGGTGTAAATTGATACAGCCACTATGGAGAACAGTATGGAGGTTCCTTAAAAAACTAAAAATAGAATTACCATATGACCCCAGAATCCCACTACTGGGCATATACCCAGAGAAAACCATAATTCAAAAAGACACTTGCACCCCAATGTTCACTTTAGCACTATTTACAATAGCCAGGTCATGGAAGCAACCTAAATGCCCATCGACAGATGAATGGATAAAGAAGATGTGGTACATACATACTATGGAATATTACTCAGCCATAAAAAGGAACGAAATTGGGTCATCTGTAGAGATGTGGATGAATCTGGAGACTGTCATACAGAGTGAAGTAAGTCAGAAAGAGAAAAACAAATATCGTATATTAATGCATATATGTGGAATCTAGAAAAATGGTACAGATGAACTGGTTTGCAGGGCAGAAATTGAGACACAGATGTAGAGAACGTATGGACACCAGGGGGGGAAAGCAGTGAGGGGATGGTGGTGGTGGTGTGATGTATTGGGCAATTGGGATTGACATATATATACTAATATGTATAAAATGGATAACTAATAAGAACCTGCCATATAAAAAAATAAATAAAATAAAATTCAAAAAAAAAAGAATAAAGCTAATAAAAATCTGTTTAAATAAAAAAAAAAAGGGAACAGTTAAAATTTTTTAAAAGGATAGAAGATACCAAGTAAGGGCAAGGGTATAAAGTGAGAGGAACTCTCATAAACTGCTGGTCAGAATATTTATTGGTAAAACCACTGTGCAAGAGCACTTGGCAATGTGTCTTCTAAGCTGAACATACGTGTGTCTTATGTCCCAGCAACTCCACTCCTAGTTATATGTGCAACAGAAATGTGACCGTAGTTTTACTAAATGCTGTGCACTCGGATGTTCATAGCAGCATTCATAATAGCCCAAACTGCAAACTGCACAAATGCCCATCAGCTATAAAATGGAACAACCAATTGTGGTACATTCCCACAAGGTAAGAATACACAACAATGAGAAATGAACGATCTACAGCTATGCACAGTGATATGAATGAATCTCATGAACACCATGTTGAATAAAAGAAGCCAGACGATTTATAAAGTGTAAAAACAAAGTATTCAAGGTTGTTAGAGATCAGAACAGTGGGTACAAGGGGTAAGGGAGGGAGTGACTGGAACCACACAGGGGAAGGCGGGGGTGCTGATAATGCGTCTTCATCTGGGTGCCCTTTACATGGAACTGCTGAGCCGGTAAGAGCTCAACAAGGTGTAAATTATCTGTGCACTTTGCTATGTGTACACACTGAGGGAAGGATGAAGGGCAGAGAGGCAAAGGAAATGTTTAGGGCTGATGGATACATTCATTATCTTAATTGTAGGATGGAGTCATGGATGTAAGTGTACGTCAAAACTCATCAGAGTATGCACACTTAAAGACACTTCTCAATAAAGCCATAAAAAAAGTTAAAAAAAAAAAAAGCCCTCCAACATAGCACCATTTATGTTGTGAGGAGAAATGTAATTTCAGCAAAACACCCTTCAGAATGTTGCTGTTGGAGGGTGGAGGGAATGAGAAGTGCCCACCAAACTGAGAAGGCATCCTGAGACTGGAAAACGAGGCAGGCGGCTCCATGCAGTCACTGGATCAGTTTATCGGCGGGTAACGTACTCAGGGTGGGATCGGGATCTGGTGGACAACGATTCATCGGAAGCATATGCAACTGCGCTGCGCATGGCTGCGGGGCCACTGGGACAATTTATAGTTAACCTTGTGGTGGGGGGTGCTTGGAAACAGGGTGTGCATTCCTAAGTCAAGATTCATGAATGGGTAGCTAGCCAGTCTCATGGGCGCCGTGAGTACCTCAGAAAAGGTTTTCATTGTTTGGGGACTAACAGAGCATAGAGGCCACCTGGTCGTAATGATTATTAAACAGTCTCTATTAACCACAAAGCCCTTGATGCAGAGGAGTGACTGACGGCACAGTACAGTCCTGGGTAGGGTCAGTGAAAGGATAGGAAGAGCTGTAAGGGCTCGGGACAGCGTCAGCTATGCTAACAGCCACACCATTGGTAATTTCAATTTTTCTGGTGTGGGTAAAGTTTTAATAAATTCCTGTTTGGAATTTGACCTATGCTCAACTCTCCAGTTCTTTAAACCTGGAAATATGATGAAGTTAGTGAGCTGTGCTACTTAGCATGATAAGAATGACTCCTGTAAAATTGTATCTAGACTTACACAATAAATGAACTGTACAAACCAGATGGGGACGCCCTATCTTGGGGCTTCTCTGAGTGCAGTGACTTGTAATCAGGCATGTCCCTTGCAGGGACCTCAGAAGCTATGTCTATGGAATTGTTACAAGAAAGAGTAGATCCCGTGGGGAAGGAGGCCAGTGGGACTTTTTCCTTCTTTAATTGAGATATAATTCCCATGTCATAAAATTCACCCTTTTAAAGTAGTTTTATTTATAAGCCTGTGCAACCACCTCTAATTCCAGAACATTTCATCACCCCAGAAAGAAACCCTGTTCCTAACAGCAGTCATTCCCCATTGCCAAGGAGGCTCCTGGACCCACTGATGTGAATCTTGTTCCTCCTGCCTGAGCTGTCACCAATGGGGAGGCTAAAAGGGCTAGTTCCTGGTCACCTGTGTGGGCATTCTGGGCTGGATAACTCTTGGCTGGGGGTGTTGTCCTGTCAACTGTAAGATGTTTAGCAACATACTTGGCTTCTCCCGACTATATGCCAGTACCAACAGCCAGCCCTCCCCAAGTACTGCCAATCAAAAGTGTCTCCAGACACTGCCAAGTGTCTCCTGGGGGGGCAAAATCACCCCCAGGAGAATCAATGGTGTAGACCGTTAGGAGGACTCCCGCTCTTGATTCAAACCTTCGTGGACGCTGTTACGCAGCCCTATATCCCGGAGCAGAGTTGCACCCTGAGTGGCCTGAGAGAGTCTCCTGAGTCTGAATATTGAGTTGGATCCAAAACCCCACCGGGACTTCCCTAGTGGCGCAGTGGTTAAGAATCCACCTGCCAATGCAGGGGACACAGGTTCAATCCCTGGTCCGGGAAGACCCCACATGCCACAGAGCAACTAAGCCCGTGCACCGCAACTACTGAGCCTGCGCTCTAGAGCCCATGAGCCACAACTACTGAGCCTGCGTACCACAAGTACTGAAGGCCACGTGCCTAAACCCCGTGCTGCGCAACAAGAGAAGCCACCACAATGAGAAGCCCATGCACTGCAGTGGAGTAGCCCCCGCTCGCTGCAACTAGAGAAAGCCTGCGTGCAGCAACAAAGACGCAATGTAGCCAAAAATAAATAAATAAATTTAAAAACAAAAATTAAAAAAACCCCAATAACCAATGCAATTGGAATTGTGAGTTTATCTGCATTTAATTTGTAAATTTAATTGTGTTCGCATAAGCAGCTTCACATCTATTTTGTAATTTTTAATATGTTTATGTAATATTATAAAAAAGCTAGGTAAACACTGGGATCCATGAGAATTTCTTTTACCTTGAAAAGGGGGTTGGTCTGTTACTCAGGTTTAATCAACACTGAGTTAGGCTAAGAGTCACGTTTTCAGTATCAAACTAAGCAAATCACCATGATGCCATAAATCTCAAGTCTAAAAAAAAAAGTCCTCATCAATAAAAATGAAAAATTAGGCCTAAGCATCAGTATTAATCCTGTTAATTGCAATCCAATGCAGTCTGAGATGTTAGTTGTGCCTTTGATCAAGGCCTAAAGGCAAGCTTTCTTTTTTCTGCAGCTCAGAATTTTTTTCCCTTTCCTTTTTTTTTAGTCACTAACCCCATTCTACTGATAGTTAGTTAACAACAGAGTAGTAGTAATGACCGCAAAGATAACACATGCTACTGAAGTACAGTGGAAATGGCAGATTTGGAGCTAAAAAGATCTAGGTTTGAGTCCTAGCACGGATAATTCCCTGGCTAAGGATTTAGCTGAGTCTTAGTTTTATCAGCTATGAAATGGGGGCAATATAGCAACCAACCTCAGTTTGTTATGTTAAGAGAGATAATACACATGAAAGCACTTTGTAACCTGTAAAATGCTTTACAGAAACTGCAGTGGTATTACAAACACTTACCTCAGTCAATTTGCTTAAGTCAGAATGATCCTTGGGCAGTTCTACTGCATCAACAATTGATGTTTTGATATTTTTATTAATCCTTTCCACTTCGCTGAAAGTTGGAGGCTGAGGAGGCAGTGCATCCCAGGTCACATTTCCCGGATGTGGAGGGGTATTCACAAGGAGCCCATAGATGACTTGCCGGATGGGCAGAGAGATTCTGTGGGCGTTTGGTCGCTGCATGTTTTCTACCTGTGTGTGGAGAATGGTCCGTCTCAGCACCAGAGCATCGCTGATGAAAGGGGACAGCTGGCCTCTGGCCAAGGCCGCGAGCACCCATGGCGGTAAACCCGGATTCCAGGTGTCTGGGCAGGCGTAAGCACCATGCTGGAAGAAGTCCTGCAGCCTCCCCTGGGACTGCAGGTACTCCCCCATGGAGCCACAGAGAAGCTTCTTCACGGTTCCTCGACTCTTTCCGGGGAGATGTTTCAGAACGTTGTCTAATGCTTCGGTAGGGTCGGCAAAACGAGACAACCAATTCAGAAGTCCCAGCACCCGGTGGTGTCTCCTCCCCTTAGAACTGGGAGCCCCAAGAGGAAGACATACTTTACTTAAGAACGTCTCCACGACGGGCAGATTAACGTGGTCATTTCCACACAGCACCGCGAAGAGAGGCAGCAGAACTTTGTTCATATTGCCGAAGTGACAGCAGAGTGCATCAAGGGAAAAGCACTTGGCAGGGATATAGCAGTCTCGTGTACCCTTGATAGTGTTCACGTTTCTCCACTGAAAGCTATTCAATGGGCAAAACCCACTTTTCAGGTCAAAAATGCAAAAGTCACTATCAGACGATAACACGGGGCAATTCCAGTGATTAGCAAGGGTCATGATGTCCCGATCTGCTTCCGAAAAGCACTGGACAAAACGTACCCGCAGCTTGATCAGGACCTGTATGAATACTTCCCGGATGAGTAAGGGACACACATACCCACCCCCGCCAACAGAAAGGGAATGGGCCATCTGGATCTTCTCCCTAGCTCGATCCTTTAAAGTGTTAAGCTTTTTATCTGAGATGTCACATCCTCCATCTAAAACAACATATGGGCAGATTTTACAAGCAGAAAGTGATTCAAAGAATTTTTCTACAACATCTGTAAAAGAATCATAGTCCCCTCCATACCGGAGCTCCAAGTTTGAACTGAAGCAAAGCCGGTGGAAGAGGGCATAGCCGTCAATGATAATTTTTGTGTCTCGCAACTTCAAATCTGTGAAGAACTCATTACTATGATCTTCCACAAAACTCATTAGTCCTCGGATACCCATGACTATCTGAAGAATTGCCTGTTTAAAACAAGAGAACACATTTTTAATTGATGTTGCTTATGGGGGACCAAGCTACTGTTTCTAGCACCATCAAATCAACAGCAAATGTTATGAAGAGCTCTTTAAATAGAACACATTAGGTGTCAGCATCTTAGTCCTTACCTAGATTCTCAGGCAATACCACCTAGCTGAGTGCTTTTTCATTCTCTCTCGCTTTCCCCATATGTTACAAGGCACAAACTCAATGGCTTCATGGAGTCTGCTCTTTGGACAGGGACGGAGGCTGCTGACGTACAGAACTTCTGCGGACTTTGATACTGAGACAGTCACCATCCTACAACACATAATATTTGTTTTGTGGGGTCAGCGTAAAAGATCCTAAGCTATAAAAATGATAACCTCAATAACATAATTAATAAATTAGAAAGCATTAGGGTTCAGTTAACTAAAGTGTGTAGGGTCAATGATATGGATCCAGTTTTTCTATTTTCATTATCAGAGTCTGGGAATTTCTTTGAGGCCTTGGCTTATGGGCCCGTCTTAATTAGCATAGTTCTGAGTTTCAAGCCTGGAGGAACTGAACTCTCCAGTTTCACGCTAACCAGAGGCTCTTCTCATCTGTCTTGGCATATACGTCCCAGTAACTGAAGATATCCTTCTCCAACTGGCTAAGTCACAGGATAAGTATTACTGGTTTCTCCTTTGGCCTCAGGGTCCAATATGGCTCAGCATGGCACGGTTACTGATACTGTCTTTATTTAAAATCGTGAGGTTTTGTCAAGCATGTATTTTTTTTTCATCAGTTTTGATTTTTTAAAGATACTGTGTTAAAATTTATTTATCTTGATCACAGAGTTTTGGGGCTTCCCCTTGCATTTACTGCCCAACTCACTTCACCCTAGGCTTGGCCCTGTCTCAGTACCTTACCCTGTAGGGTACCTACTTCTCTCAAGTCTGTCTTGTACAGCAAATGCGAGCAGAGACCGCGTCAACTCAGCCGAAGCTAGTTACAGAAGATGTTCAACAAATGCGCGCTAGACTGGAGGAGGGCGCGCAAAAGGTTTGCTCCAAGTCCTCAAATACAGGCCTTCAAACCGCGACCCCCGGGCCCGCAGCGGCAGCGCCCACCTGCTCCGTCCTCCCAGAAGACCAGCCACTCCACCACAAGCCCACAGGAGCCGGGGGAGACCAGAGATCCCGGCACGTGAGCCCAACCTCCTGAGCAGAACCGGAAGTCTCCGAGTATGACGTCACGGGGAGCCCGATTCCAGGAAGCTAGCGGCGCCGACTGCGCGGAGGGGTGAGGTGCCCCCGGGCCTGGCGCGAGGTCGCCCAGGAAGGCTGGAAAGCACGCTCCGAACGGCTGCTGTTAGGTTAGGGCAGCGAGGCCCGCTGGGCCAGCCTCCTTATCCCCGCCCACCTTGGTCAGCGCACACTTCCGCCTCGGTGACCCGCGAGGGGCCACCTCCCCGACTTCCCGGAGTGCCCCGCGCCGTCTCCCTGGCAACGGCGCCCAGCGGCCGCGCTCGATTTCCCGGCACTCCCCGTGCTGTCTCCCTGGCAACGGCCCCCGCAACCTAGGTCCGGAGTTTCGCTGGCGCCGCTGCAAGAATGTGAGGCGGCTCTTCCGGCGTCCCGGTTACTGGCTGGCCCTTGGGCGCGCGCGGCGCCGCCGCCCCTCGCCCTTCACCCGGAAAGGTACGCGGAGGCTCCTCGGGGCTCGCGGGCTCCCGGCGCCGGGAAGGTGATGGTTTCAGGGCTGCCTCTCCGGGCCTCCAAGCCCGCGTCTCCTCACTTCCCTCGGCTCTTAACCTCCCGGACCTGCTCCCGTCCCGGGAGGATGTGTGGCTTGTGCCTCCTCCGTTTGTGTTAGCCCGCTTTGCGAAAATGTATATTTAAAATACTTGAGGCAAGGAATTATTCTTTTAACCTTAGGGTTAAGGTTTACCTTTAAGGTAAACCTACTTTAGCAGAATCCGGTGTCAGATCTGCTTCCTCTTGTTTGTTGTTACCTAGGAGGAGACTGGTAAACACTGCCCTTCCCTGTCTGTGCCCCCAGCCACACAGTTCCACCCCTAAGGGTCAACGTGCAGCTTTGTGAACCGTCTCTCCCTTTCCCACCACACACCCTCCTCCCCCCCGCCCCGCTTGGGCAGAAAGCTTGTCTGCTGGACGCTTATCTGCCCTAACAGAGTTTACTGAAAACCTACTGTGTGCCAGGCACCGAGGACACAGAGATAAGGCTTGTTCCTTGCGCTCAGGTTCCTTCACAACCTCTGTGAGGTGGGGGCGAGTGGACGCTTACCAGTTCTCGGGTAGCTCTGTGGTCGCACAGAGGAGACTGAGTGGTCTGGGGAGGGGGCGGCCGGGCTGCGACTGGGAGGCTGGGCCAGAGGGAGCCTAGTCCCGAGGTACTCTGTAGCCTGGCCACATTGCTTAGACACTGCTGGGCTTAAACACTCATTTACAAATGAGAGCCCCTGGGAAATTGGACTTCTCAGAACTATTCTGACCTTCCCTAGACAGGGACCTTTATCTCCAGTAAGGAGGATTACTGAAAGGGTCCTTTACAGTTGAAAAGGCTATGAGTCCATACTTTTTTCTTAACAGCTTAATTTGGCCAGAAAGCATCACTTTTATGTGATCAGAGGAAGCACACAAAGACACATTGAGAGCCCTGCTCTCCAGTTGTTTTTTCAGCAGTAGATTTCACTAATATTTTCTGTAATCTTGATAATCCCACATAATTCAGGCATTTTGAGGTATGGGCCCCAGCTCTGAAGTTTCAGCCCAATGCTGATGTTTTAGTATTGTCGTGATCACATAGCCACTTAGGTGATTTGGTTTCTCCCTCCCTCCCTTCCTTCCTTCCTTCTCTGATTACTAGTTTTCCTTCTCACTGGCATTAGGTGAAACTTAACTGATTAATACATTATTTCAAGAAGGGAAATGCTGTAAATAGACATTTCCTTGTTTATGTTCTGTTCCAAGGATATTTGTAATTGGCCACCACCATGATGAAGCCCGCTGGCCATGTACCCCAAAGTACACAGATAGCATCTTGTTTTGTCATTATGCACAATAGGTTTTTGTCTTATAGCTTTGGAATTGTTGAATATGGACTGACCTGACTCCAGAGCACAGTCCTCAATTTAAAATCATGTTTTCTTTCCTTTTTTTTTTTTTTGTTGGAGTATAGTTGCTTTACAATGTTGTGTTAGTTTCTGCTGTACAGCAAAGTGAATCAGCCACACGTGTACATATATCCCCTCTTCCTTCCCATTTAGGCCACCACAGAGCATTGAATAGAGTTCCCTGTACTACACAGTCTGTTCTCATTAGTTATTAAAATCATGTTTTTCTTACAGATTTAAAATAAAACCCACTTTTCATAATTACTAACAAAACATTTTACATTTTGATGAAATAAAAGTGATTTTACCATGCACATACTCATATGAAACAGTCCTGCCTTTCATAATTCCACTGTACATTTATAGCTTTTTGAGAAATTACAGATTTACCTATAACAAATTTATGTTCAGCTAACATTAAAATACAATTTTAGATTTGAACTGCATTTGTGACACATCTTGTTTCCAATCCAGGGAGATTACTCTATACACAGTGTGCATAATAAAAAACTTCAGAAACTGGATCAGAATTTGCTTAGGATGGGAAAAAATTCATTTCGAATCCATATCCCTCTTCACATCTGATAAATGCAAATATCATGGTTTAAAGTCTACAGAAAAAAAAAATCGAAAGAAACCAGCAATATGCTAATTTCTGGTTTAATCCTAACTCACCATTTATTAATCAAAATAGACATAAGGTGGGAAGAAAGAATACGTAAAGCTTGATGCAGATATGTAGATTTTAGGAAATTATAAAGTTCTAATACTTGGATGTTTTTTAAAAAGTAGGTGGGGAGTATAAAGTCTTAAACAGATTATTGATTGGAAAACATATATACATCTCAGAACTCTGGGGAAATTTGACTGTTACTCAGTTCTGCCAAATTTAGATGCCTGAGGGAAGGCTCTGTTTTTGTGGAAGACTGCCTTCTATTGGAATCTGCAGTATCTCTACCTTTTAACATTTTCTCAATTAAAGTTAACCAATATTGGGTTGTTCAGTCCACCAATCAAGGTACAGGTATCACTGTCAGAAACTTACACTCTTTGTTAGGAATAGTTCAGCACCCGTTAGACCTGACCACTGGAATTTTCCTCTTTAAGGCATTGACTGATGCTACTTGGATGCATTTGACCATCTCCTAGGAGACTTGCATGTTGAGTTTCGATAAGCAAACAAACAGTTCTCTCTTGTTTGGAGCAATGCTGAAATTCCGAGAGGCTGCTAAGTGTGTGAGTGGATCAATAGCTGCTTCCACATGTCCAAAGCCCTTGATCGCAAGAAGAAACATGCTTCAACAGAAACTTGGCAGTGGAACTTTTGGAACTGTCTATCTAGTGTCAGACAAGAATGCCAAACAAGGAGAGGAATTGTAAGTAAAAAATACTTCATGCAAACCTTGAGTTGGCTGCTGTGTGTGTGCAGCTCTTAGCTGATTAAATGCACGGAGTAATGTTTACTTTGCTTTTTGCATTAAGGTAAGAATTTAGTAAGAAATAGAAAATCTCCTTGAATGATGTCTTCAGATGAGATTTTTAAAGGCATTTCAGCAGGTGAGTGAAGTACCCAAGTGACCTAGAGTAGGGAAATGGGGTAGATTATGTGAAAGTAAGATTTTTATGCGTACCAAAGTCTCAATTACAGCCTTGCTTCCACTTGACTGGGACTTGAATGAGAAAATAAGAATTGTTTATAATGACTGCATTTTTAGAAATGTTAGGAAATGCAAATCGATGGTAATTCACATTTGAGGTGAATAGAGTGTACTGAAGGAAATACGGTATTGACTTTGCTTGGCTTTTTCCCATGGAGGAGGTTTTCAAAGTCTGTAGTCATACAGCCCTCAAATTAGACATTTAAACCAAACAGGGGCTCCCATCTAAAATTATCTTATATTGATGACCCTCTTGTTACTTCCTTTCCTTTGATTTTTTTCTTTTTTTTTTTTTCCACACACACTCACTGTATTTTATTTTTACAAGAGATAAATAGACTGACACCGAGCATTGTAAATGGATGACCACAACAAAAGCAACAATGATTGCACTTACCAAACACGAAACACACTCATACTATGTTATAATATTGACATTCAGTCCAGTAATCTGCCACTGTAACAGCTCCTTTACTTTGCAGTGAAAATTGATTTGTATATTCTTTGCCTCTGAGTCCTTGTGGGATTTTTTTTTTTAATTCAAACAGAAAGTCACAAAAATTGTAATCATCCTCATCAGTTCACTCAGTCCCATGTAATTAATTTTTTTTTTTCATCTTGATCTTTTGTTAGCACTTTTATGAGTTCATCAGTTTTTCATTAGAGTTCTGAACATGCTTATTCATTCAGTTCAACAGTACAGTCAGTTACCAGAAACCTGTACTTGTCAGTCTTTTCCATGAATTCCTTGAAGATGAAACCCTTTTATATGAACATATTTGCAAAAGCATCAGAGTACACCCAGAACTGTCTGTAAATGACAAAAGACTTAGAAATGACCATGGTTAAAGATTTGATGAAAGTTCATAATAATGCAATTGACAAAGAAATTTAGTGATTTCTGAGATGTACATTTTAAAGTAATAACTAGAAATATGACTTATAACATTATACCAGAACATATAAGATTTTTAGAAATTTCATGTAATGTCTGAAACATTTATATTAACATATTTCCATACAAATAACCCCATGAAACTTTAGTATTAGTTGTTTTGTTTGTTTGTTTTTTCATACTGCAGGTTCTTATTAGTCATCAGTTTTTTTTTGTTTTTTTTTTTTTAAATTTTAATTTAATTTTTTTTTTTTTCCACACACACACACTGTATTTTATTTTTACAAGAGATAAATAGACTGACACCAAGCATTGTACATGGATGACCACAACAAAAGCAACAATGATTGCAATTACCAAACATGAAACACACTCATACTATGTCATAATATTGACATTCAGTCCAGTAATCCTCCACTGTAACAGCTCCTTTACTTTGCAGTGAAAATTGATTTGTATATTCTTTGCCTCTGAGTCCTTGTGGGATTTTTTTTTTTTAATTCAGACAGAAAGTCACAAAAATTATACTCATCCTCATCAGTTCACTCAGTCCCATGTAATTAATTTTTTTTTTTCATCTTGATCTTTTGTTAGCACTTTTATGAGTTCATCAGTTTTTCATTAGAGTTCTGAAAATGCTTATTCATTCAGTTCAGCAGTACAGTCAGTTACCAGAAACCTGTACTTGTCAGAGTCTTTTCCATGAATTTCTTGAAGATGAAACCCTTTTATAGGAACATACTTGCAAAATCATCAGAGTACACCCAGAACTGTCTGTAAATGACAGAAGACTTAAAAATGACCATGGTTAAAGATTTGATGAAAGTTCATAATAATGCAGTTGACAAGAAAATTAGTTATTTCTGAGATATACATTTTAAAGTAATAACTAGGATTATTACTTATAACCTTATACCAGAACATATAAGATTTTTAGAAGTTTCCTGTAATGTCTGAAACATTTATATTAACATATTTCCATACATATTTCCATACAAATACAAATATAAGATTTTTAGAAATTTCATGTAATGTCTGAAACATTTATATTAACATATTTCCATACATATTTCCATACAAATACAAATATAACATTTTTAGAAATTTCATGTAATGTCTGAAACATTTATATTAACATATTTCCATACAAATAACCCAATGAAAGTTTAGTATTAGTTGTTTTGTTTGTTTTTTTATACTGCAGGTTCTTATTAGGCATCAGTTTTATACACATCAGTGTATACATGTCAATCCCAATCGCCCAATTCAGCACACCACCATCCCCACCTCACCGCAGTTTTCCCCCCTTGGTGTCCATATGTCCATTCTCTACATCTGTGTCTCAACTTCTGCCCTGCAAACTGGCTCATCTGTACCATTTTTCTAGGTTCCACATACATGCATTAATATACGATATTTGTTTTTCTCTTTCTGACTTACTTCACTCTGTATGACAGTCTCTAGATCCATCCACGTTTCAACAAATGACTCAATTTCGTTCCTTTTTATGGCTGAGTAATATTCCATTGTATATATGTACCACAACTTCTTTATCCATTCGTCTGTTGATGGGCATTTAGGTTGCTTCCATGACCTGGCTATTGTAAATAGTGCTGCAATGAACATTCGGGTGCATGTGTCCTTTTGAATTACGGTTTTCTCTGGGTATATGCCCAGTAGTGGGATTGCTGGGTCATATGGTAATTCTATTTTTAGTTTTTTAAGGAACCTCCATATTGTTCTCCATAGTGGCTGTATCAATTTACATTCCCACCAACAGTGCAAGAGGGTTCCCTTTTCTCCACACCCTCTCCAGCATTTGTTGTTTGTAGATTTTCTGATGATGCCCATTCTAACAGGAGTGAGGTGATACCTCATTGTAGTTTTGATTTGCATTTCTCTAATAATTAGTGATGTTGAGCATCTTTTCATGTGCTTCGTGGCTGTCTGTATGTCTTCTTTGGAGAAATGTCTATTTAGGTCTTCTGCCCATTTTTGGATTGGGGTGTTTGTTTCTTTGATATTGAGCTGAATGAGCTGTTTATATATTTTGGAGATTAATCCTTTGTCCGTTGATTCATTTGCAAATATTTTCTCCCATTCTGAGGGTTGTCTTTTTGTCTTGTTTATGGTTTCCTTTGCTGTGCAAAAGCTTTGTAGTTTCATTAGGTCCCACTTGTTTATTTTTGTTTTTATTTCCATTACTCTAGGAGGTGGATCAAAAAAGATCTTGCTGTGATTTATGTCAAAGAGTGTTCTTCCTATGTTTTCCTCTAAGAGTTTTATAGTGTCCAGTCTTATATTTAGGTCTCGAATCCATTTTGAGTTTATTTTTGTGTATGGTGTTAGGGAGTATTCTAATTTCATTCTTTTACATGTAGCTGTCCAGTTTTCCCAGCACCACTTATTGAAGAGACTGTCTTTTCTCCATTGTATATCTTTGCCTTCTTTGTCATAGATTAGTTGACCATAGGTGCGTGGGTTAATCTCTGGGCTTTCTATCTTGTTCCATTGATCTATGTTTCTGTTTTTGTGCCAGTACCATATTGTCTTGATTACTGTAGCTTTGTAGTATAGTCTGAAGTCAGGGAGTCTGATTCCTCCAGCTCCATTTTTTTGCCTCAAGACTGCTTTGGCTATTCGGGGTCTTTTGTGTCTCCATACAAATTTTAAGATGATTTGTTCTAGCTCCGTAAAAAATGCCATTGGTAATTTGATAGGGATTGCATTGAATCTGTAGATTGCTTTGGGTAGTATACTCATTTTCACAATGTTGATTCTTCCAATCCAAGAACATGGTATATCTCTCCATCTATTTGTATCATCTTTAATTTCTTTCATCAGTGTCTTATAGTTTTCTGCATACAGGTCTTTTGTCTCCCTAGGTAGGTTTATTCCTAGGTATTTTATTTTTTTTGTTGCAATGGTAAATGGGAGTGTTTCCATAATTTCTCTTTCAGATTTTTCATCATTAGTGTATAGGAATGCAAGAGATTTCTGTGCATTAATTTTGTAACCTGCAACTTTACCATATTCATTAATCAGCTCTAGCAGTTTTCTGGTGGCAGTTTTAGGATTCTCTATGTATAGTATCATGTCATCCGCAAACAGTGACAGTTTTACTTCTTCTTTTCCAATTTGTATTCCTTTTATTTCTTTTTCTTCTCTGATTGCCGTGGCTAGGACTTCCAGAACTATGTTGAATAATAGTGGTGAGAGTGGACATCCTTGTCTCGTTCCTGATCTTAGAGGAAATGCTTTCAGTTTTTCACCATTGAGAATGATGTTTGCTGTGGGTTTGTCATATATGGCCTTTATTATGTTGAGGTAGGTTCCCTCTATGCCCACTTTCTGGAGAGTTTTTATCAGAAATGGGTGTTGAATTTTGTCAAAAGCTTTTTCTGCATCTATTGAGATGATCATATGGTTTTTATTCTTCAATTTGTTAATATGGTGTATCACATTGATTGATTTGCGTCTATTGAAGAATCCTTGCATCCCTGGGATAAATCCCACTTGATCGTGGTGTATGATCCTTTTAATGTGTTGTTGGATTCTGTTTGCTAGTATTTTGTTGAGGATTTTTGCATCTATATTCATCAGTGATATTGGTCTGTAATTTTCTTTTTTTGTAGTGTCTTTGTCTGGTTTTGGTATCAGGGTGATGGTGGCCTCATAGAATGAGTTTGGGAGTGTTCCTTCTTCTGCAATTTTTTGGAAGAGTTTGAGAAGGATGGGTGTTAGCTCTTCTCTAAATGTTTGATAGAATTCACCTGTGAAGCCATCTGGTCCTGGACTTTTGTTTGTTGGAAGATTTTTAATCACAGTTTCAATTTCATTACTTGTGATTGGTCTGTTGATATTTTCTGTTTCTTCCTTATTCAGTCTTGGAAGGTTATACCTTTCTAAGAATTTGTCCATTTCTTCCAGGTTGTCCATTTTATTGGCATAAAGTTGCTTGTAGTAGTCTCTTAGGATGTTTTGTATTTCTGCGGTGTCTGTTGTAACTTCTCCTTTTTCGTTTCTGATTTTATTGATTTGAGTCCTCTCCCTCTTTTTCTTGATGAGTCTGGCTAATGGCTTATCAATTTTGTTTATCTTCTCAAAGAACCAACTTTTAGTTTTATTGATCTTTGCTATTGTTTTCTTTGTTTCTATTTCATTTATTTCTGCTCTGGTCTTTATGATTTCTTTCCTTCTGCTAACTTTGGGTTTTGTTTGTTCTTCTTTCTCTAGTTTCTTTAGGTGTAAGGTTAGATTGTTTACTTGAGATTTTTCTTGTTTCTTTAGGTAGGCTTGTATAGCTATAAACTTCCCTCTTAGAACCGCTTTTGCTGCATCCCATAGGTTTTGGGTCGTCGTGTTTTCATTGTCATTTGTCTCTAGGTATTTTTTTATTTCCTGTTTGATTTCTTCAGTGATCTCTTGGTTATTTAGTAACGTATTGTTTAGCCTCCATGTGTTTGTCTTTTTTACGTTTTTTTCCCTGTAATTCATTTCTAATCTCATAGCGTTGTGGTCAGAAAAGATGCTTGATATGATTTCAATTTTCTTAAATTTACTGAGGCTTGATTTGTGACCCAAGATGTGATCTATCCTGGAGAATGTTCCGTGCGCACTTGAGAAGAACGTGTAATCTGCCGTTTTTGGATGGAATGTCCTATATATATCAATTAAATCTATCTGGTCTATTGTGTCATTTAAAGCTTGTGTTTCCTTATTTATTTTCATTTTGGATGATCTGTCCATTGGTGTAAGTGAGGTGTTAAAGTCCCCCACTATTATTGTGTTACTGTCGATTTCCTCTTTTATAGCTGTTAGCAGTTGCCTTATGTATTGAGGTGCTCCTATGTTGGGTGCATATATATTTATAATTGTTATATCTTCTTCTTGGATTGATCCCTGGATCATTATGTAGTGTCCTTCCTTGTCTCTTGTAACATTCTTTATTTTAAAGTCTATTTTTTCTGATATGAGTATAGCTACTCCAGCTTTCTTTTGATTTCCATTTGCATGGAATATCTTTTTCCATCCCCTCACTTTCAGTCTGTATGTGTCCCTAGGTCTGAAGTGGGTCTCTTGTAGACAGCATATATATGGGTCTTGTTTTTGTATCCATTCAGCCAGTCTATGTCTTTTGGTTGGGGCATTTAATCCATTCACATTTAAGGTAATTATCGATATGTATGTTCCTATGACCATTTTCTTAATTGTTTTGGGTTTGTTTTTGTAGGTCCTTTTCTTCTCTTGTGTTTCCCACTTAGAGAAGTTCCTTTAGCATTTGTTGTAGAGCTGGTTTGGTGGTGCTGAATTCTCTTAGCTTTTGCTTGTCTGTAAAGCTTTTGATTTCTCCATCGAATCTGAATGAGATCCTTGCCGGGTAGAGTAATCTTGGTTGTAGGTTCTTCCCTTTCATCACTTTAAGTATATCATGCCACTCCCTTCTGGCTTGCAGAGTTTCTGCTGAGAAATCAGCTGTTAACCTTATGGGAGTTCCCTTGTATTGTATTTGTCGTTTTTCCCTTGCTGCTTTCAGTAATTTTTCTTTGTCTTTAATTTTTGCCACTTTGATTACTATGTGTCTCGGCGTGTTTCTCCTTGGGTTTATTCTGTATGGGACTCTCTGCGCTTCCTGGACTTGGGTGGCTATTTCCTTTCCCATGTTAGGGAAGTTTTCGACTATAATCTCTTCAAATATTTTCTCTGGTCCTTTCTCTCTCTCTTCTCCTTCTGGGACCCCTATAATGCGAATGTTGTTGCGTTTAATGTTGTCCCAGAGGTCTCTTAGGCTGTCTTCATTTCTTTTCATTCTTTTTTCTTTAGTCTGTTCTGCAGCAGTGAATTCCACCATTCTGTCTTCCAGGTCACTTATCCGTTCTTCTGCCTCAGTTATTCTGCTATTGATTCCTTCTAGTGTAGTTTTCATTTCAGTTATTGTATTGGTCATCTCTGTTTGTTTGTTCTTTAATTCTTCTAGGTCTTTGTTAATCATTTCTTGCATCTTCTCAATCTTTGCCTCCATTCTTATTCCGAGGTCCTGGATCATCTTCACTATCATTATTCTGAATTCTTTTTCTGGAAGGTTGCCTATCTCCACTTCATTTAGTTGTTTTTCTGGGGTTTTTTCTTGTTCCTTCATCTGGTACATAGCCCTCTGCCTTTTCATCTTCTCTGTCTTTCTGTAACTGTGGTTTTTGGACCACAGGCTGCAGGATTGTAGTTTTTCTTGCTTCTGTTGTCTGCCCTCTGGTGGTTGAGGCTATCTAAGAGGCTTGATGGGAGGCTCTGGTGGTGGGTAGAGCTGACTGTTGCTGTGGTGGTCAGAGCTCAGTAAAACCTTAATCCACTTGACTGTTGATGGGTGGGGCTGGGTTCCCTCCCTGTTGCTGTGGCTGTCAGAGCTCAGTAAAACTTTAATCCACTTGACTGTTGATGGGTGGGGCTGGGTTCCCTCCCTGTTGGTTGTTTTGCCTGAGGCAACCCAACACTGGAGCCTACCCGTGCTCTTTGGTGGGGTTAATGGCAGACTCTGGGAGGGCTCACGCCAAGGAGAACTTCCCAGGACCTCTGCTGCCAGTGTCCTTATCCCCACGGTGAAACAGAGCCACCACTTGCCTCGGCAGGAGACCCCCCAACACCAGCAGGTACGTCTGGTTCAGTCTCCCCCAGGGTCACTGCTCCTTCCCCTGGGTCCTGATGCACACATTACTTTGTGTGTGCCCTCCAAGAGTGGGGTCTCTGTTTCCCCCAGTCCTGTCACAGTCCTGCAATCAATTCCCACTAGACTTCAAAGTCTGATTCTCTAGGAATTCCTCCTCCCGTTGCCGGACCCCCAGGTTGGGAAGCCTGACGTGGGGCTCAGAACCTTCACTCCAGTGGGTGGACTTCTGTGGTATAAGTGTTCACCAGTCTGTGAGTCACCCACCCAGCAGTTATGGGATTTGATTTTACTCTGATTGCGCCCCTCCTACCGTCTCACTGTGGCTTCTCCTCTGTCCTTGGACATGGGGTATCCTCCTTGGTGAAGTCCAGGGTCTTCCTGTCAATGATTGTCCAGCAGCCAGTTGTGATTCTGGAGCTCTCGCAAGAGGGAGTGAGTGCACGTCCTTCTACTCCGCCATCTTGGTTAATCCCTCTAGTCATCAGTTTTATACACATCAGTGTATACATGTCAATCCCAATCGCCCAATTCAGCACACCACCATCCCCACCCCACCGCAGTTTTCCCCCCTTGGTGTCCATATGTCTGTCCTCTACGTCTGTGTCTCAACTTCTGCCCTGCAAACCGGCTCATCTGTACCATTTTTCTAGGTTCCACACACATGCGTTAATATACGATATTTGTTTTTCTCTTTCTGACTTACTTCACTCTGTATGACAGTCTCTAGATCCATCCACTTCTTAACAAATGACTCAATTTCGTTCCTTTTTATGGCTGAGTAATATTCCGTTGTATATACGTACCACAACTTCTTTATCCATTCGTCTGTTGATGGGCATTTAGGTTGCTTCCATGACCTGGCTATTGTAAATAGTGCTGCAATGAACATTCGGGTGCATGTGTCTTTTTGAATTACGGTTTTCTCTGGGTATATGCCCAGTAGTGGGATTGCTGGGTCATATGGTAAATCTATTTTTAGTTTTTTAAGGAACCTGCATACTGTTCTCCATAGTGGCTGTATCAATTTACATTCCCACCAACAGTGCAAGAGGGTTCCCTTTTCTCCACACACTCTCCAGCATTTGTTGTTTGTAGATTTTCTGATGATGTGCATTCTAACTGGTGGGAGGTGATACCTCATTGTAGTTTTGATTTGCATTTCTCTAATAATTAGTGATGTTGAGCAGCTTTTCATGTGCTTCTTGGCCATCTGTATGTCTTCTTTGGAGAAATGTCTATTTAGGTCTTCTGCCCATTTTTGGATTGGGTTGTTTCTTTAATATTGAGCTAACTGAGCTGTTTATATATTTTGGCGATTAATCCTTTGTCCGTTGATTCGTTTGCAAATATTTTCTCCCATTCTGAGGGTTGTCTTTTCGTCTTGTGTATGGTTTCCTTTGCTGTGCAAAAGCTTTGAAGTTTCATTAGGTCCCATTTATTTATTTTTGTTTTTATTTCCATTACTCTAGGAGGTGGATCAAAAAAGATATTGCTGTGATTTATGTCAAAGAGTGTTCTTCCTATGTTTTCCTCTAAGAGCTTTATAGTGTCTGCTCTTACATTTAGGTCTTTAATCCATTTTTTTTTAAACATCTTTATTGAAGTATAATTGCCTTACAATGGTGTGTTAGCTTCTGCTTTATAACAAAGTGAATCAGTTATACACATACAATATGTTCCCATATCTCTTCCCTCTTGCATCTCCCTCCCTCCCACCCTCCCCATCCCACCCCTCTAGGTGGTCACAAAGCACCGAGCTGATCTCCCTGTGCTATGTGGCTGCTTCCCACTAGCTAACTATTTTACATTTGGTAGTGTATATATGTCCATGACACTCTTTTACCCTGTCACATCTCACCCCACCCCCTCCCCATATCCTCAAGTCCATTCTCTAGTAGGTCTGTGTCTTTATTCCCGTCTTGCCACTAGGTTCTTCATGGCCTTTTTTTTTTTTCCTTCGATTCCGTATATATGTGTTAGCATACTGTATTTGTTTTTCTATTTCTGACTTACTTCACTCTGTATGACAGACTCTAACTCCATCCACCTCATTACAAATACCTCCATTTCATTTCTTTTTATGGCTGAGTAATATTCCATTGTATATATGTGCCACATCTTCTTTATCCATTCATCTGTCGATGGACATTTAGGTTGCTTCCATGTCCTGGCTATTGTAAATAGAGCTGCAATGAACATTTTGGTACATGACTCTTTTTGAACTATGGTTTTCTCAGGGTATATGCCCAGTAGTGGGATTGCTGGGTCGTATGGTAGTTCTATTTGTAGTTTTTTAAGGAACCTCCATACTGTTCTCCATAGTGGCTGTATCAATTTACATTCCCACCAACAGTGCAAGAGTGTTCCCTTTCCTCCACACCCTCTCCAGCATTTATTGTTTCCAGATTTTTTGATGATGGCCATTCACCGGATGGCCATCCGGTGTGAGATGATATCTCATTGTAGTTTTGATTTGCATTTCTCTAATGATTAATGATGTTGAGCATTCTTTCCTGTGTCTGTAGGCCATCTGTATATCTTCTTTGGAGAAATGTCTATTTAGGTCTTCTGCCCATTTTTGGATTGGGTTGTTCGTTTTTTTGTTATTGAGCTGCATGAGCTGCTTGTAGATCTTGGAGATTAATCCTTTGTCAGTTGCTTCATTTGCAAATATTTTCTCCCATTCTGAGGGTTGTCTTTTGGTCTTGTTTATGGTTTCCTTTGCTGTGCAAAAGCTTTTAAGTTTCATTAGGTCCCATTTGTTTATTTGTGTTCTTATTTCCATTTCTCTGGGAGCTGGGTCAAAAAGAATCTTTCTGTGATGTATGTCATAGAGTGTTCTGCCTATGTTTTCCTCTAAGAGTTTGATAGTGTCTGGCCTTACACTTAGGTCTTTCATCCATTTTGAGTTTATTTTTGAGCATGGTGTCAGGGAGTGTTCTAATTTCATACTTTTACATGTACCTGTCCAATTTTCCCAGCACCACTTATTGAAGAGGCTGTCTTTTCTCCACTGTATATGCTTGCCTCCTTTATCAAAGATAAGGTGACCATATGTGTGTGGGTTTATCTCTGGGCTTTCTATCCTGTTCCATTGATCTATATTTCTGTTTTTGTGCCAGTACCAAACTGTCTTGATTACTGAAGCTTTGTAATATAGTCTGAAGTCAGGAAGCCTGATTCCCCCAGCTCCATTTTTCGTTCTCAAGATTGCTTTGGCTATTCGGGGTCTTTTGTGTTTCCATACAAATTGTGAAATTTTTTGTTCTAGTTCTGTGAAAAATGCCATTTGTATTTTGATATTTTGGAAGAGTTTGAGAAGGATAGGTGTTAGCTCTTCTCTAAATGTTTGATAGAATTCACCTGTGAAGCCATCTGGTCCTGGGCTTTTGTTTGTTGGAAGGTTTTTAATCACAGTTTCAATTTCAGTGCTTGTGATTGGTCTGTTCATATTTTCTGTTTCTTCCTGGTTCAGTCTCGGCAGTTTGTGCATTTCTAAGAATCTGTCCATTTCTTCCAGGTTGTCCATTTTATTGGCATAGAGTTGCTTGTAGTAGTCTCTTAGGATGCTTTGTATTTCTGCGGTGTCTGTTGTAACTTCTCCTTTTTCATTTCTGATTTTATTGATTTGAGTCCTCTCCCTCTTTTTCTTGATGAGTCTGGCTAATGGCTTATCAATTTTGTTTATCTTCTCAAAGAACCAGCTTTTAGTTTTATTGATCTTTGCTATTGTTTTCTTTGTTTCTATTTCATTTATTTCTGCTCTGATCTTTATGATTTCTTTCCTTCTCCTAACTTTGGGTTTTGTTTGTTCTTCTCTCTGTAGTTCCTTTAGGTGTAAGGTTAGATTGTTTACTTGAGATTTTTCTTGTTTCTTTAGGTAGGCTTGTATAGCTATAAACTTCCTTCGTAGAACTGCTTTTGCTGCATCCCATAGGTTTTGGATCGTGGTGTTTTCATTGTCATTTGTCTCTAGGTATTTTTTGATTTCCTCTTCAGTGATCTCTTGGTTATTTAGTAACATATTGTTTAGCCTCCATGTGTTTGTGTTTTTTACGTTTTTTTCCCTGTAATTCATTTCCTTTTTTTTTTTGTTTTCAATTTTATACACATCAGTGTATACATGTCAATCCCAATCGCCCAATTCAGCACACCACCATCCCCACCCCACCGCAGTTTTCCCCCCTTGGTGTCCATATGTCCATTCTCTACATCTGTGTCTCAACTTCTGCCCTGCAAACCGGCTCATCTGTACCATTTTTCTAGGTTCCACATACATGCATTAATATACGATATTTGTTTTTCTCTTTCTGACTTACTTCACTCTGTATGACAGTCTCTAGATCCATCCACTTCTCAACAAATGACTCAATTTCGTTCCTTTTTATGGCTGAGTAATATTCCATTGTATATATGTACCACATCTTCTTTATCCATTCGTCTGTTGATGGGCATTTAGGTTGCTTCCATGACCTGGCTATTGTAAATAGTGCTGCAATGATCATTCGAGTGCATGTGTCTTTTTGAATTACGATTTTCTCTGGGTATATGCCCAGTAGTGGGATTGCTGGGTCATATGGTAATTCTATTTTTAGTTTTTCAAGGAACCTCCATATTGTGCTCCATAGTGGCTGTATCAATTTACATTCCCACCAACAGTGCAAGAGGGTTCCCTTTTCTCCACACCCTCTCCAGCATTTGTTGTTTGTAGATTTTCTGATGATGCCCATTCTAACAGGAGTGAGGTGATACCTCATTGTAGTTTTGATTTGCATTTCTCTAATAATTAGTGATGTTGAGCATCTTTTCATGTGCTTTGTGGCCGTCTATATGTCTTCTTTGGAGAAATGTCTATTTAGGTCTTCTGTCCATTTTTGGATTGGGGTGTTTGTTTCTTTAATATTGAGCTGAATGAGCTGTTTATATATTTTGGAGATTAATCCTTTGTCCATTGATTCGTTTGCAAATAGTTTCTCCCATTCTGAGGGTTGTCTTTTCGTCTTGTGTATGGTTTCCTTTGCTGTGCAAAAGCTTTGAGGTTTCATTAGGTCCCATTTATTTATTTTTGTTTTTATTTCCATTACTCTAGGAGGTGGATCAAAAAAGATCTTGCTGTGATTTATGTCAAAGAGTGTTCTTCCTGTGTTTTCCTCTAAGAGTTTTATAGTGTCCAGTCTTATATTTAGGTCTCGAATCCATTTTGAGTTTATTTTTGTGTATGGTGTTAGGGAGTATTCTAATTTCATTCTTTTACATGTAGCTGTCCAGTTTTCCCAGCACCACTTATTGAAGAGACTGTCTTTTCTCCATTGTATATCTTTGCCTCCTTTGTCATAGATTAGTTGACCATAGGTGCGTGGGTTAATCTCTGGGCTTTCTATCTTGTTCCATTGATCTATGTTTCTGTTTTTGTGCCAGTACCATATTGTCTTGATTACTGTAGCTTTGTAGTATAGTCTGAAGTCAGGGAGTCTGATTCCTCCAGCTCCATTTTTTTGCCTCAAGACTGCTTTGGCTATTCGGGGTCTTTTGTGTCTCCATACAAATTTTAAGATGATTTGTTCTAGCTCCGTAAAAAATGCCATTGGTAATTTGATAGGGATTGCATTGAATCTGTAGATTGCTTTGGGTAGTATACTCATTTTCACAATGTTGATTCTTCCAATCCAAGAACATGGTATATCTCTCCATCTATTTGTATCATCTTTAATTTCTTTCATCAGTGTCTTATAGTTTTCTGCATACAGGTCTTTTGTCTCCTTAGGTAGGTTTATTCCTAGGTATTTTATTCTTTTTGTTGCAATGGTAAATGGGAGTGTTTCCATAATTTCTCTTTCAGATTTTTCATCATTAGTGTATAGGAATGCAAGAGATTTCTGTGCATTAATTTTGTAACCTGCAACTTTACCATATTCATTAATCAGCTCTAGCAGTTTTCTGGTGGCAGTTTTAGGATTCTCTATGTATAGTATCATGTCATCCGCAAACAGTGACAGTTTTACTTCTTCTTTTCCAATTTGTATTCCTTTTATTTCTTTTTCTTCTCTGATTGCCGTGGCTAGGACTTCCAGAACTATGTTGAATAATAGTGGTGAGAGTGGACATCCTTGTCTCGTTCCTGATCTTAGAGGAAATGCTTTCAGTTTTTCACCATTGAGAATGATGTTTGCTGTGGGTTTGTCATATATGGCCTTTATTATGTTGAGGTAGGTTCCCTCTATGCCCACTTTCTGGAGAGTTTTTATCAGAAATGGGTGTTGAATTTTGTCGAAAGCTTTTTCTGCATCTATTGAGAGGATCATATGGTTTTTATTCTTCAATTTGTTAATATGGTGTGTCACATTGATTGATTTACGTATATTGAAGAATCCTTGCATCCCTGGGATAAATCCCACTTGATCGTGGTGTATGATCCTTTTAATGTGTTGTTGGATTCTGTTTGCTAGTATTTTGTTGAGGATTTTTGCATCTATATTCATCAGTGATATTGGTCTGTAATTTTCTTTCTTTGTAGTGTCTTTGTCTGGTTTTGGTATCAGGGTGATGGTGGCCTCGTAGAATGAGTTTGGGAGTGTTCCTTCCTCTGCAGTTTTTTGGAAGAGTTTGAGAAGGATAGGTGTTAGCTCTTCTCTAAATGTTTGATAGAATTCACCTGTGAAGCCATCTGGTCCTGGACTGTTGTTTGTTGGAAGATTTTTACTCACAGTTTCAATTTCCTGCTTGTGATTGGTCTGTTCATATTTTCTATTTCTTCCTGGTTCAGTCTTGGAAGGTTATACCTTTCTGAAAATTTGTCCATTTCTTCCAGGTTGTCCATTTTATTGGCATGAAGTTGCTTGTAGTAGTCTCTTAGGATGCTTTGTATTTCTGCGGTGTCTGTTGTAACTTCTCCTTTTTCATTTCTGATTTTATTGATTTGAGTCCTCTCCCTCATTTTCTTGATGAGTCTGGCTAATGGCTTATCAATTTTGTTTATCTTCTCAAAGAACCAACTTTTAGTTTTATTGATCTTTGCTATTGTTTTCTTTGTTTCTATTTCATTTATTTCTGCTCTGATCTTTATGATTTCTTTCCTTCTCCTAACTTTGGGTTTTGTTTGTTCTTCTTTCTCTAGTTTCTTTAGGTGTAAGGTTAGATTGTTTACTTGAGATTTTTCTTGTTTCTTGAGATAGGCTTGTATAGCTATAAACTTCCCTCTTAGAACTGCTTTCGGTGCATCCCATAGGTTTTGGGTCGTCGTGTTTTCATTGTCATTTGTCTCTAGGTATTTTTTTTATTTCCTCTTTGATTTCTTCAGTGATCTCTTGGTTATTTAGTAACGTATTGTTTAGCCTCCATGTGTTTGTCTTTTTTACGTTTTTTTCCCTGTAATTCATTTCTAATCTCATAGCATTGTGGTCAGAAAAGATGCTTGATATGATTTCAATTTTCTTAAATTTACTGAGGCTTGATTTGTGACCCAAGATGTGATCTATCCTGGAGAATGTTCCGTGCGCACTTGAGAAGAATGTGTAATCTGCTGTTTTTGGATGGAATGTCCTATATATATCAATTAAATCTATCTGGTCTATTGTGTCATTTAAAGCTTCTGTTTCCTTATTTATTTTCATTTTGGATGATCTGTCCATTGGTGTAAGTGAGGTGTTAAAGTCCCCCACTATGATTGTGTTACTGTCAATTTCCTCTTTTATAGCTGTTAGCAGTTGCCTTATTTATTGAGGTGCTCCTATGTTGGGTGCATATATATTTATAATTGTTATATCTTCTTCTTGGATTGATCCCTTGATCATTATGTAGTGTCCTTCCTTGTCTCTTGTAACATTCTTTATTTTAAAGTCTATTTTATCTGATATGAGTATAGTTACTCCAGCTTTCTTTTGATTTACATTTGCATGGAATATCTTTTTCCATCCCCTCACTTTCAGTCTGTATGTGTCCCTAGGTCTAAAGTGGGTCTCTTGTAGACAGCATATATATGGGTCTTGTTTTTGTATCCATTCAGCCAGTGTATGTCTTTTGGTTGAGGCATTTAATCCATTCACGTTTAAGGTAATTATCGATATGTATGTTCCTATCACCATTTTCTTAATTGTTTTGGGTTTGTTTTTGTAGGTTCTTTTCTTCTCTTGTGTTTCCCATTTAGAGAAGTTCCTTTAGCATTTGTTGTAGAGCTGGTTTGGTGGTGCTGAATTCTCTTAGCTTTTGCTTGTCTGTAAAGCTTTTGATTTCTCCATCAAATCTAAATGAGATCCTTGCTGGGTAGAGTAATCTTGGTTGTAGGTTCTTCCCTTTCATCACTTTAAGTATATCATGCCACTCCCTTCTGGCTTGCAGAGTTTCTGCTGAGAAAGCAGCTGTTAACCTTATGGGAGTTCCCTTGTATGTTATTTGTCGTTTTTCCCTTGCTGCTTTCAATAATTTTTCTTTGTCTTTAACTTTTGCCACTTTGATTACTATGTGTCTCGGCGTGTTTCTCCTTGGGTTATCCTGTATGGGACTCTCTGCGCTTCCTGGACTTGGGTGGCTATTTCTTTTCCCATGTTAGGGAAGTTTTCGACTATAATCTCTTCAAATATTTTCTCTGGTCCTTTCTCTCTCTCTTCACCTTCTGGGACCCCTATAATGCGAATGTTGTTGCGTTTAATGTTTTCCCAGAGGTCTCTTAGGCTGTCTTCATTTCTTTTCATTCTTTTTTCTTTAGTCTGTTCTGCAGCAGTGAATTCCACCATTCTGTCTTCCAGGTCACTTATCCGTTCTTCTGCCTCAGTTATTCTGCTATTGATTCCTTCTAGTGTAGTTTTCATTTCAGTTATTGTATTGTTCATCTCTGTTTGTTTGTTCTTTAATTCTTCTAGGTCTTTGTTAATCATTTCTTGCATCTTCTCAATCTTTGCCTCCATTCTTATTCCAAGGTCCTGGATCATCTTCACTATCATTATTCTGAATTCTTTTTCTGGAAGGTTGCCTATCTCCACTTCATTTAGTTGTTTTTCTGGGGTTTTTTCTTGTTCCTTCATCTGGTACATAGCCCGCTGCCTTTTCATCTTGTCTACCTTTCTGTAACTGTGGTTTTTGGTCCACAGGTTGCAGGATTGTAGTTTTTCTTGCTGCTGCTGTCTGCCCTCTGGTGGTTGAGGGTATCTAAGGGCTTGATGGGAGGCTCTGGTGGCAGGTAGAGCTGACTGTTCTGTAATTCATTTCTAATCTCATAGTGTTGTGGTCAGAAAAGATGCTTGATATGATTTCAATTTTCTTAAATTTCCTGAGGCTTGATTTGTGACCCAAGATGTGATCTATCCTGGAGAATGTTCCATGCACACTTGAGAAGAAAGTGTAATCTGCTGTTTTGGGATGGAATGTCCTATAAATATCAATTAAATCTATCTGGTCTGTTGTGTCATTTAAAGCTACTGTTTCCTTATTTATTTTCATTTTGGATGATCTGTCCATCGGTGTAAGTGAGGTATTAAAGTCCCCCAGTATTATTGTGTTACTGTCGATTTCCTCTTTTATAGCTGTTAGCAGTTGCCTTATGTATTGAGGTGCTCCTATGTTGGGTACATATATATTTATAATTGTTGTATCTTCTTGTTGGATTGATCCCTTTATCATTATGTAGTGTCCTTCCTTGTCTCTTGTAACATTCTTTATTTTAAAGTCTATTTTTTCTGATATGAGTATAGCTACTCCAGCTTTCTTTTGATTTCCATTTGCATGGAATATCTTTTTCCATCCCCTCACTTTCAGTCTATATGTGTCCCTAGGTCTGAAGTAGGTCTCTTGTAGGCAGCATATATATGGGTCTTGTTTTTGTATCCATTCAGCCAGTCTGTGTCTTTTGGTTGGGGCATTTAATCCATTCACGTTTAAGGTAATTATCGATATGTATGTTCCTATGACCATTTTCTTAATTGTTTTGGGTTTGTTTTTGTAGGTCCTTTTCTTCTCTTGTGTTTCCCACTTAGAGAAGTTCCTTTAGCATTTGTTGTAGAGCTGGTTTGGTGGTGCTGAATTCTCTTAGCTTTTGCTTGTCTGTAAAGCTTTTGATTTCTCCATCAAATCTAAATGAGATCCTTGCTGGGTAGAGTAATCTTGGTTGTAGGTTCTTCCCTTTCATCACTTTAAGTATATCATGCCACTCCCTTCTGGCTTGTAGAGTTTCTGCTGAGAAATCAGCTGTTAACCTTATGGGAGTTCCCTTGTATGTTATTTGTCATTTTTCCCTTGCTGCTTTCAATAATTTTTCTTTGTCTTTAATTTTTGCCAATTTGATTACTGTGTGTTTCGGTGTGTTTCTCCTTGGATTTATCCTGTATGGGACTCGCTGCGCTTCCTGGACTTGGATGGCTATTTCCTTTCCCATGTTAGGGAAGTTTTCGACTATAATCTCTTCAAATATTTTCTCTGGTCCTTTCTCTCTCTCTTCTTCTGGGACCCCTATAATGCAAATGTTGTTGTATTTAATGTTTTCCCAGAGGTCTCTTAGGCTGTCTTCATTTTTTTCATTCTTTTTTCTTTAGTCTGTTCCGCAGCAGTGAATTCCACCATTCTGTCTCCCAGGTCACTTATCCGTTCTTCTGCCTCAGTTATTCTGCTATTGATTCATTCTAGTGTAGTTTTCATTTCAGTTATTGTATTGTTTATCTCTGTTTGTTCTTTAATTCTTCTAGGTCTTTGTTAAACATTTCTTGCATCTTCTCGATCTTTGCCTCCATTCTTATTCCGAGGTCCTGGATCATCTTCACTATCATTATTCTGAATTCTTTTTCTGTAAGGTTGCCTATCTCCACTTCATTTAGTTGTTTTTCTGGGGTTTTTTCTTGTTCCTTCATCTGGTATATAGCCCTCTGCCTTTTCATCTTGTCTGTCTTTCTGTGAATGTGGTTTTTGTTCCACAGGCTGCAAGATTATAGTTTTTCTTGCTTCTGCTGTCTGCCCTCTTGTGGTTGAGGCTATCTGAGAGGCTTGATGGGAGGCTCTGGTGGTGGGTAGAGCTAGCTGTTGCTGTGGTAGTCAGAGCTCAGTAAAACTTTAATCCACTTGTCTGCTGATGGGTGGGGCTGGGTTCCCTCCCTGTTGGTTGTTTTGCCTGAGGCAACCCAACACTGGAGCCTCCTGGGCTCTTCGGTGGGGCTAATGACAGACTCTGGGAGGGCTCACGCCAAAGAGCACTTCCCAGAACTTCTGCCGCCAGTGTCCGTGTCCCCACGGTGAAACAGAGCCACCCCTCGCCTCTGCAGGAGACCCTCCAACACTAGTAGGTAGGTCTGGTTCAGTCTCCCCCGGGGTCACTGCTCCTTCCCCTGGGTCCCGATGCACACACTATTTTGTGTGTGCCCTCCAAGAGTGGGGTCTCTGTTTCCCCCAGTCCTGTCGAAGTCCTGCAATCAATTCTACTAGGCTTCAAAGTCTGATTCTCTATGAATCCCTCCTCCTGTTGCCGGAACCCCAGGTTGGGAAGCCTGATGTGGGGCTTAGAACCTTCACCCCAGTGGGTCGACTTCTGTGGTATAAGTGTTCTCCAGTCTGTGAGTCACCCACCCACTAGTTATGGGATTTTATTTTACTCTGATTGCGCCCCTCCTACCGTCTCATTGTGGCTTCTCCTTTGTCTTTGGATGTGGAGTATCTTTTTTTGGTGAGTTCCAGTGTCTTCCTGTCGATGATTGTCCAGCAGCTAGTTCTGATTCTGGTGTTCTCGCAAGAGGGAGTGAGAGCACGTCCTTCTACTCTGCCATCTTGGTTCCTCTCCCTTTCCTTTGATTTTAATCAAACCCTATAAACTTTCATGGTAGAGAAAAACTCTAATGTTGTTGGACAGTACATCTCTTACAAATAAGGATGAATCTTCATTTTTAGCTTAAAGTTGTTTGAATTTGCTGCAGTGAAAAGTTAGTTGGAACTGAAGTTAGGATAAGAAACTTGTACATCAGACACAGGAGGAAGAGAAAGGAGAAGGAAGAGTGATCCAAGAAATCAGCCCTTGAGAAGAACAGATTTCCATCCCATAATCTACTCTTTTATTCAGAGGTTTTGAGGCTACTCTAAATGCTTCCAGCTTTTGCCCATAGGACTGTGGATTTAAAATCAGTGTGATAAACTTTTCTACTTCTTAATATGTCATAGGAACTATAAAAGCAAATGTTACTGATGCTACTATTTTATTTAAAAATCAGCCTTTTAAATGGTCTCTGTGTCCAGAATTTTAAAAAGTAGTTATCTAGACTTCATAATTTTTGATAAATTCCTATGTGAAGAATGGGAATAATGCTGGCACTTTTCTGGTGTCATTAGAACATGCTTTATGACTTCTACCAAAAAATAATTTTTTACCTTAAATCCTAGAGGTACTCTTCCAGCTGTTTAGAACAGGATGATAAATTTATGAAAATTACTAGAGACCCTTTATGGAAACATTAAGAGTAAGGCCTAAATCTGACCCAAGAGTTATAAAAATCATAATGTAAAGAATGTATCCAATTTTGGTTTCTTCAACTAATGAGGAATGTGAAGAATTTAAGAGAATAGGAAAAAAAAAAGTTGATTAAAGGGATGTAACATAAGATGTATGAAGACCAAACTTGAAAGTTTCAGACTTGAGGTGATGGGTGGGTGTGTATGTGTGTAGGGAGGAGGGGAAGAGAATGAGAGAGATGAGGGGGCTGGGGCCAGTTGAATGGGAAGTGATTTGTTAGTGACCTTCACTGTACCTGAACTCATCTTAGGACGTATAAGTTGAGCTGAAGATGGCAGAAGAAGCCTAGGTGTGTAGAGTAAATTCAATAGTGAGGATAATTGACAAATCATTTGATACCAAAGGTCTAGTCTAGAATCTCTTGGACAGGAATCATTCATCATCAGAAACTCTACAACATATTACGTACTGGTCACATTCAGCGTTCAGATGTCTTTTGTTTGGCTTGCAGAGTTGTTTCTTTTTAAATCTAAATTAGTTGCCAGTATTTAAAAATGGGTTGCTTTCATAAAATTGAGCTTTTCATCTTCTCTTGAAAAAAATCAAAATATTTGCTAACACTGCTGCCTGTGTAGCCAGTGTGGGCTGGAGCTGCAGGCAGCGGCCCTCTTTAAGCAGACCCTGGACTCCTCTCTGATTCACCACGTTCCCGCCACTCCTCACCGTTTCTTACACCTTTCCACTACCTGCCTACTTTTGTAGACGTTTGACTTTTAGAACTGCTGAAATCATGAAGAATCATGGATATGGCTGCTCACAAAATCTTAGAATGCTCAAAGGAAGGCAGTACAGTGTCATGGGTTAAGACCACAGGCTTTGAAGGTGAACAGGTCAGGAAGTAAAGCCAGTCTTGTTCTTAACTGAGATTAAGGTTATGCAGGTTCCTAATCTGAGTTTCAGTTTTCTTAGACACCCCCCAATAACTGCAACTGGAACTCTCTACTAAATGGAAGCTTTTCTTTTTACATTCCACTTTTAAGAGAGGAAAGTCTCCCAAGCAAAGCAATGTGATGTCAGATATGTGATTTTAAAACCTTCTTCTAGTATCTTTCTTGAGATTGTAACCCTTCTGTTGCCACCTCTTCTTTCATATCTCTTCTTTCATATCTCTATGGCTGTCGGAAGAAAACTGGTCCTCAGAATGTTGACCTTTTAGCTGTGTAAGGCAGCAGCTCATCAGCGATTGTTGTGTTTAATGCATATACGGAGGCAGGAAACTAAACTCATATTTTTAGGATCCTTTCCTGAGAGTGTTGACAGGTGAACCTTTGGTTTGTGATCAAAACACATCAACAAGCACCACCCATTCTTCAAGCAAGTTGGTTAGATAAGGTTTTAAATTCTGCTTTACATACTAGGCCATAAACATAGGAAATTGGTTAAGGGCTGGATAGAAGATACCTTCTAAAAAGATTTCTGTAATGTTATGAATGCTGCTCCCTTAACAGATCAGAGTAGATCTGACTCTCTTCACGTTTTGCAGACACACCCCTAACCTTCTGAGATAATAAGGAAAGAGTATGGTACCTTTACATGCCAGACTACCCCGTGGTACCCTTGTTAAAGGAGGGACTTAGGTAGACCGTGAGCCCCAGCTGGTCTGTAGGACACTTGTTACCAGCCCCTGAGAACTCTAGGTCCAGGCGATATGCACTTTAGATTTAATTAATCAAAGAACTTTCCCGTTAAACAGTTGCAATTTATCACTGTGCCACTTGAGGGCACCACTCTACCGTCGACATTTTCATATACTATGATGTTGTGAATTTTAATTACAACGTAAATACCACATTCCTTTACATTTTTATTGACTTTCTGCATTTGCTATGTAATTAAAAAAAAAAGGCCACAGGCATTACACTTGATTAATGTATGTTTCAAGAGAGGGGGTTTTTTTGGCATAAAAATATCTGTTATTCTTTTTTTAGTTATCATAGTAGAATAAAATTAAGCTTAAAATGATTAGTGAATGAGATAGAGGTTTTTACTTTATTATATTCTGTGTCATGGAATTCATAAAACAGTATTTGGGAATATTTTCTTTTATAATTATGGAAACTCTGGACTAATGGATGTGAAGGTGTGATAATGTTAACGCATATTCCTAAAGATTATTCTAATTCTAGCTCATAATTTTATATTTTTGTTAAGCTGTCAGTTTTTTTTTTAAATTTATTTATTATTTATTTTTGGCTGCATTGGGTCTTTGTTGCTGCATGCAGCTTTCTCTAGTTGCAGTGAGCGGGGGCTACTCTTCATTGCGGTGCGCGGGCTTCTCATTGCAGTGGCTTCTCTTGTTGCGGAGCTCAGGCTGTAGGCGTGCGGGCTTCAGTAGTTGTGGCACGCGGGCTCAGTAGTTGTGGCTCGCAGGCTCTAGAGCGCAGGCTCAGTAGTTGTGGCGCCTGGGCTTAGTTGCTCCATGGCATGTGGAATCTTCCCGGATCAGGGCTTGAACCCATGTCACCTGCATTGGCAGGCGGATTCCCAACCACTGCGCCACCAGGGAAGCCCAAGCTGTCAGTTTTTTTTTAACATTTTTATTGGCGTATAATTGCTTTACAATGGTGTGTTAGTTTCTGCTTTATAACAAAGTGTATCAGTTATACATATACATATATCCCCATATCTCTTCCCTCTTGCGTCTCCGTCCCTCCCACCCTCCCTATCCCACCCTTCTAGCTGGTCACAAAGCACCGAGCTGATCTCCCTGTGCTATGCGACTGCTTCCCACTAGCTATCTGTTTTACATTTGGTAGTGTATATATGTCCATATATACACTATCACTCTCTCACTTTGTCCCAGCTTACCCTTCCCCCTCCCCGTGTCCTCAAGTCCATTCTCTAGTAGGTCTGCGTCTTTATTCTCGTCTTGCCCCTAGGTTCTTCATGACCATTTTTTTTTTTTAGATTCCATATATATATAAGCTGTCAATTTTTTATTAAGCAAACCTACAAGATTTTGATAAGCTAGGAAGTTACTTTGGCCCTTAGCATACTGTGTGTAATTTAATAGAAAAGAGATGTTAAGGAAATAGGCTTACCCTGAATTATATGATTATTTGTCCATGATTAAAATACACAATTAGTCATGGCCACAGTTGGTGAATTTCAACATTAATCTTATCAGCATAGGATGCTGGTTTTTAAAAAAATTTCATCACACTTAAGATACAGTGACTTTATTATGTGAAGTTGATTTTCTGCTGTAGTCTTTTAGTTTGTCAACTCAAGTATTTAATACAATTTATGTAATAAACCTTTGCTTTGGACTGAGTACCAGAGAGGAAACTGAAACAATAGGATACAAGGCTTGGCCCTTATGAACTTCCAGTCTAGAAGAGAGGCAGAATTAACATACATAAAACAACCAGCAGCCAGTGCAGTGCTTTAGCATCTGTGTGGCAGGTTGCTCTTAGAGATGTTGGTATGGCCACTGCCCAGCTCCCTTTTAGCTACATACGGTCATTATCTTACTGGTATCTGTACATTATGTAAGAGCTTTCATTCTTTCCCCCCCTTGGTTCTGTCCATGTAATATCTAAATATTTCCCCCCTTAACTGTGCACCTACACTTTGGTCTTTGCCTACATATGGTCGACATGGTTAACATGGAAATGCTTTCTCTCTCCACAGGACATTTCTTCCCAGTATGAGGATCTTAAATAGGAAAGGCCACCAATTCCTTAGAGAAGTGTCCTCAAGCCCACACACTGAGGCCTAGGACCCTGCCTCCCAGGAGAGCTCTTGGGCCTGTATTAGAGTGGATTTTTAAAAGTCCTAAAAAGCAGATTTCCCAGCCAGCCATGGAGACAATATGGAGGAGAGGGGTTTGGGGGCTGCTGATAGAATTAGTCACACTGACAGCAATAGAGGAGTGGCCTTACATGTTAAGAGTGAAGGTGGTGAAAAGTTATAAAGAGGTAATAAAAAACCCCACAACAGTCTGGGTCCTTTATTGTAAAGCTAAATGGCTCTCCTTAGCCCAGTTCCTTCTGAGGACATCTCAGGCCCACAGCCCATTTCCAAAGTGTTGTGTTGAGCAGTAGCCACCAACAGGGGTGGGCCGGTGGGAGTCAGGGCTTTTGAAGGACACAGCCACGGTTAAGCCACCACATGAGGATCCATTCCTCAGCTTTTCATCTTAATATACTTTGAGATGGTCGGTCTTGATGAGGGGCTTATGTTAACCAAATTCAGTTAAGATGAATCTATAAATCATGATGCCGCTTCTTAATTCTGGGCCTAGAATGAATAAGTATCTCCTTTCATGTGCCTTTCCACCGTTTTCTGATGTGAGTCTGGAGAAGCTGAATATCTAATCAGAAGTGAAAATATACCTAAAACAAAATAGGTGGAACAATTTAGACAGTTATTTGATTAGCCAGATAAAGGGTCTCTTCTTCCTAATAGAGAACATCGTTCCAAGTGACTGTGTTCCTGGGGACCCTCAGTGCCAGTGTGTGTCTGCTGAACAGCTCCAGAGGCACGTACATACAGGTAACCCTAGGCTACCTCCTTTTCCAATATTGAAGGTAATGTGCACATGTTTTACAAAAAGTGCAGGTGTGCGTAAAGCAGGAAAATGATCTGTAATCCTGCCATCCAACTTCTGGTCTTTTCTGTAAGCACTGACAGACAGACATTTAATCTTCAAGGAAACATATGGCATTGGTCATGGTGGTTGCCTCAGAGATTGAGGACGAGGAGTGAAGGAGACTTGCTTTTCATTGAACCATTTTGTACATTTGGAATTTTATACCATGTGCAAGCTTGAAAAAAATCCACATAATAAATAAAAGTAAAAGAAACTTTACATATTCATTCAACAAATCTGGTCCCCATTTTCTGGTCACTTGCTCTCTAAGGAGCTTGAGTTGGGTGGTTCTCAATTGTGGCTGAACAGTAAAATAACAATATTAAAAATACACCTTTGAGTCACACCCCAATACATTCTGTTTTAACTGGGCCACACACCAGGCATCTGGATTTTTGAGAGCTTCCAGGTGATTTGAATGTATAGCTAGGCTTGAGAGTATCTGGTCTAGTGGGAGAGAAAAACACTAATTGTATGATCATAAAAGTAAATAATTACAAACTGCCATTAAGTATTGTGAAAGAAAAGTCTTGGTTGCTGTAGGTACAACAGACCTGTCTAAGTTGGCAGGATGAGCTTTGGTGAGGCAAGGCTTCCCTGAGAACATGCCGTTTCAGCTGAGACCTCAAGAATGATTAAGAACTAGCCAGTGGTTTTCACATGTTATTGGGCATCAGAACTGGAAGGCAGGTTAAAACACAGATTGCTGGGCTCTACTCCCAAACTTCCTGGTTTAGCAAGTCTCGGTGGGGCCTGAGAATTTGCGTTTCTAACAGCTGTTGCTGGCCTGAGGACTGCAGTTTGAGGACCACTGAACTAGGCAAAAGGATGGGAGAACATTTCCATTCAGTGTATATATAATTTTGCATCTTTTTTTGGAAACATTAAAATATAAGTATTTTCCCATCTTATCGAATATTCTGAAAAGCATCATATAAAATGCCTGCATAATAGTCCACCCTATGGCTTTAATATCGTTTAGCTCCTTCTTGTTGGATATGTAGATTCTGGTACTCTCTTTGAAGTAGAAGTAAAAAACTATTGTGCCTTTTTGCATCCTCAGAGATTTGATGTAATGGTTGTTTCATCATATCCTTTCTGTCAGTGGTATAAGTCTGGGAAACTAATGAATAACTGAGCTTCACTCACTGAGAAGTGATGGGCATTCTGTGCATTCAGTTGAAAAATATTTGAGCCAGTTATGGATTATGGCCACATTTGCTCAGATGCTCAGTTGTAATTAGAGAAAAGTACTTCATCCATTTTCAAGTTTATTTCTGACACATTGAGAAATGGAGAAATCAGTTTTCATATTATAAGGAATGAACTAAAAAGCCTCCCTTTCTGTGTATAGGTTTTCACTGTTTACACAAAAGGACATTATTTCCTCTTAGAGAATTAATAAATTGATTATAGTAGCCTGCCAGTGTCAAAAATAATTAAAAATGAGTAATAGTTCTTAACTAGAATGCATAGATTTTATAATATTTGAAACAGCTTTCAGTGACTCAGAATGTGACAGTAATTTCTGCTATTTAATAGCAGATAGCCTTCAGCAAAGCTACTGTTTATATTTTGCACCTGCTAACACCTATGCACCTACTAACACTTATTTATGGATTTTCTGTCTGATTTACTTAATTATTTTAACATATCCTTACTTTCAGTTTTGAGTCATTTTAAATAAAACAGTAGATAATGAGTCCAGCTTTGAGCCTGTTCTCTGCACTCTTATTAAAGCTGTTATTTCTATAGTATGACCAGGAGTTCTCCCCAGTGGGTATCTGTGATGGTAGAATTGGGTTATTGAGTGGGCTGAGTTAATTTAATAGGATTCAGTGGTTTATGCAGTGGAGAGTTATGGAAGCAATTTGGAGGAAACTAATGATTTCTTTCTATTTTTCCCTACCAGAAAATACAGTTTTCTTCGTTTTTTTATTGTAGTGATCATGTCTTTTTCCCCTTAAAATCTTCAGTCTTTTAATAGAGCTTATGAGTGCATCTTAAAATCTCTTTTAAAATAGTTCATGTTCTGGAGGATATTGTGTGTAGGTTCCACCTAGGTAAATCCGGACAGGGTAAGTTTGAACTTAGACTTCACTTTGGGCTTTGCCAGTTCTTGGTCTACAGTAACTCAAGCCTCTGAGCTTCTGGCAATTTTGCAACATGTAAGGGTTGGGAGCTGGAAGGGAAAAGGAGAGAACAGAAGGCGGGGTGCACACTGACTTACCTCAATCATGGTAATGAGGTTGACATTCTGGGGTAAATGATTTACATCTTCCTGAGGCTGCTTTGCTGCATGTATTGCTGCATGTCCTTTTTCTGTAGCTTTTTATCTAGTTTTTAATATTTACGGATGAGAGATGACTAATAAATAAAATATTTTAGGATGAGTAGGATGCAGGGAAACCCTCCATTTCATTTTGTCTTGGGCAGGGGCCCAAACAAGCCTGCTTGAAGACTGAATCACCAAGAAGCATTTAGAAGGAAGACACCAGCACACAAAAAGCCTTTTTTAAAATGCTTTTTTCTTACATTACTATTGTTTGAAAGAAAACAAAAGTGATTTATTTAAAATACGACTGTTGACAGGAAAAGAGTGTAGATAAATTACTATACTATATTTATTAGATTTTCAGACTGGTTGTTTAAATTCTTTCCTTATCCCACTCTATTCTTCCAATGTATTGTTTTGGTGGATTTGTGAGTAGGGAAGCTAATGGTTTTGCTAACACTGAATAATACCCCCAGGAAATAAGGAATGTTATTCTTCATAAGTGTATGAGATGGGGGGGGGGAATATCTAAGCTATTTTAGTAAATAATAATTTTTAAATGTAATTGGATATGCTGGTCCCTTTACATTGTCATTGTTGACTACCCCAAGTTTTAAAAACAGGAGATTTGTGTAAGCCTATTTCTTTAAATGTGATTTTTGTCTCATTTATTCAATAAATAAAACAAAATAAGGATGAATGTACAAAATGCAAGAACAAAACTTTATGGGCATAGGACAATTCAAGTTTTTATCCCCTAACAAATAAAGGACGTTTTTTCTGGCAAGACGTGTTATAGCAAAGACTGAGGTGATTTTTGATAGATTCCAGAGGAACCTCGATGACCAAATCCAATATTTTTGGGGCTAACTTTAGTTTCCTGATGCCAAAGCAAGCATGACACCGTTGAGTATAATTTGTAACTAGCCCTTCTTGTTCTTGGTTCTATTCAAGCGGCCTTCTTGGGAGATCGTTTCCTCCAACAGCTTTTGGCGGGACAAGCCAACCAGTGCTGGGCCTGCCACACAGCGGGCAGTTCCCTGTACTGTCACTTGTTCCTGCAGGACCATCTGAGGGGCATCTTCTTTTCCCAGTCCTTTCCCTTCTGAACTGGTCCACTTCCTTTTTTGACACGTGCATTGACCTGGGAGGAGGTATGGGCAGTTTTGGCTAGTACCCACCTTTCTAATATTTTGAGCTGAAAATGTGAGTTGTGATACCATCCACCTTTAAATAACTTGGAAAATGAGATTCATCTATAACTTAATCATCAAAGAAATGAGAAGGCAGAAAACCCTCAGGTTAAAATTAGTTTCTGGCTTACTTTATTACTCTTGAGCAGATTTTCCTGGGGAAAAAGTTTGGTTGCCATGACATCCATATCTAAATAGTGAACTTAGCATGACGTAGGTGACTTAAAAGTCAACAGGGGAGAAAAACAATAAAGCTTATGTTACTATTAGCTTCTTGGTCAGTTATTCCTAAGCTTCATTTTTAGAACTAGTGATTTGTAAATTTATATGGGAAGTATCAATAGATATAGTTAATACCAAAGATTTCTAAAAGTAGCTTGTGTACTACACTAATTGTGCATTGTATAAATAATTTCATATAGTATTAAAAATAAGCAGTTAATATTATGTGACCTCATTGCTTTAAAATACTATGAAATTGAATTTCTGTTCCATAGTTTAACAGGGATACAATCACTTTTTATTTCTCAGCTGCTTTCATAGCCCCTGTTACCTGATAATTGTAAGTATGAATGAACAGTTATGAAACCTTTGACATGTTGTAGAACATACTTAATAGGACGGCAGTGCTACTATTTAGTAATCATGTGAAAAATCCACCCCAAATTTTAGTTATTGAAAAAGCAAACCTTGGGCATGAGGAAACTTTTGCAGCTGATGTGCATGCTCATTGTCATGACTGTGGAGATGGTTTCCTGGGCATATCCATAGGTCAAAATTTATCAGATTACATACCTTAAATCTGTGCAGTGTATCATTGCCAATTATACCTTAATAAATGTGTTTAGGGAAGGTGAACCTTGGACTGTGATATATGAAACCTCTAAGGTTGTTAAACTGGTTGATTTTGTAGTTGCTAGTGATAATCATTATGAAATTTGGTAGCTTAAGCTTAATGTTGCTTTTTAATCTTTGGGTTCAGACCAATCAATCTTCTTGTTTTTAGATCAGAGAAGAATCATAGGCTTTGTTTTTCATGACCTTTATTGAGCAAGTGAGGAAGGAAGGTTAAATTCATATATTCTAGGTTTACAAATTTCTAAGAGTAGAAAATTTGGAATATTGCAGCTTTGATTAGAATGTGTTTGGGTGTTAGTTTTCTCAACTTCCCATATGCAGTTGGCACTCAACATTTTAATTAAAGTTTGATTGATATTTCCACTTCTCTATTAGTTTGAGTTTGGAGAAACCTCTAAAAACCTAATGTAGCTATATCTGCCTTCCCTCAGGAGAGATTTGAGGAAGATCCGCAGCCCTTCATTTCTTCTCTCCCTTGTCTCCCTACATCTTCCATTTCATGGGCCTCACACAAGTATAGATATTGTGGGTCTGGGGGCAAGATCAGCCAATGCAGTTTTTACAATAATTAGATTTGCAGTTTGTTGATCAGCTGCTTTTATTTCATGTGCTCTTTGAAAGATATTTCAGTACAATGATTATTGAGCTCTAACTTAATAATTTCTGTTATTTTTAGAATTGTTTTAGAAATGAAAATTATAAGAAGGTCCAGTGACAGATGTTATTTGCAAGGCAGTTTAACATTACTTAGGAAGTAAAGCATTTGGATATTTGATAAGGATGGGACTTGACACAAACCTGAAGTAAGCCTTACTATCTTTGAGGTTGAGTTTTGAGCTCAGAAGGGGTAAGGTATATTCAACAGGTTTTGAAGACCAAGAACAGTAGATAATTTCCTCCAGGTAAAGTTTATTTTAGCATTATTTTGCTAGCCCTGCACAATCATAAAAACTCCCTGTGTGTATGTTTGTCTTTGTATATATGTACATCAACACAAAAACTATGTATATGTGTATATATACACATAAACGTATATGTGTATATATACACATAAACACACAAGTGTATATATATGTATGTGTGTGTGTGTTCACACACGTACACAGTTTTTCAGTTCGGCACTAGTTTCAGCAGCAGAGGTTGTACTCAGCTGATAACAAATATCCTGGTCTGATGAATGAAGCGATCCAGGGCTCAGTGTTTCATACATTGGAGAGACAGTGGAGTGCCCTGTGGGGACTTCCACTTTATACTAATTCAAAAGGCATTAATATGGCCCACTCATTGTAAAGCCCCTGCTGGGAGGCCCTGACTACCCTGCCTCTGCTGTGTGGGGTGATTATGGGATGTCCCCTCGGCAGCTGCCTCTGACTCATCTTATGCCATTAGCTAGACTCTCCCCAGGATTCCTTGGAAACTGTGTGCCTACCTGAATAATTTATTACCTAGAGATCAATTATTCATAACTCATTATTACAGCTGAAATAAAACCTAAAGGTGGAATCATTCTGCACCTCATGAATATCCAACAGATCATCAGGAGATTGCAGTAGAGTTTTAAGTCCTTATGGTCCCCACTGCCTATTTGTTTCTCTGAAGGGATCCCAGAGAGAACAGCCTTCTGAAATGGAACCAGGGTGGATGAAAGCAGTAGCAGATGACTCCCTGCTGGTTGTGCTGCACTGCTTCATCTCTTCACGCTGTTTGTCTTTTTAATTCTGGCCTTATTTACACCTAGAAATAAAATTTCAGTTTGAGAGAATTTAGGAGACATTTATAGCACTGTTGGTTTATTAAACCACTCCTAGGAGGTAAACAAGGATGAAAAACTTGTCCTTAGAATATCCTTTCTGGGATAAAATGCACTAGGTACCTATAGTACATTTTATTGACATTAGTCATGCTACATTTGCTTGTTGCATCAGAGTTATATCTGAGTTGTGTTTTATTTATTTTTTAGCCCATATCTTTCATATAAAGAAATGCCATATGTTTTTCACGTATGTTATATAAAAAGCATTTTAATAAAAGTGTGGGTCTTCCCTGGTGGTGCAGTGGTTAAGAATCTGCCTGCCAGTGCAGGGGACATGGATTCGAGCCCTGGTCTGGGAAGATCCCACATGCTGCGGAGCAACTAAGCCCGTGTGCCACAACTACTGAAGCCCACGCGCCTAGAGCCTGTGCTCCGCAACAAGAGAAGCCACCACAATGAGAAGCCCGTGCACCACAATGAAGAACAGCCCCTGCTCGCTGCAACTAGAGAAAACCCGCGCAGCAACGAAGACCCAACACAGACAAAAATAAATAAATTAAAAATAAATAAATTTTTTAAAAAAGTGTTGTGAAAGTAACCAAAAGAAGCCTAATTATTTTTTCTATTAAGGAAATATAATAGGAAATTGTTTGACTTAAGCCAGACTGATTAATTTAAAAAATAATCACCAAGCTTTTAAAAATGTGTTGAAAATAGTTGGAGAGTTTGAAATTCCAGTTACTTTGGCTGTAAAGCAGAGGTTTGCCTTTGGGGTTTGGCTGCCCCTGGACTCACTGGCATTGAAGAATGGGCAGAAGTCTGTGAGCTTCACACTCTGGGCACCATCTCAGTGTGGTGTCACTTTCTTACTTACCAAAGGTAAGTTAGTACTGATTTTGAGCATAAGAGTTCTAAGACGCTGGGGTTAACCTTTCCCTGGTTAAAAGCCCCAGCCTGTAGATAAAAATCCCAAACTGTTGAGCAAGCATTTTTTAGTAGCATTTCCAGATTTTTTTGTGTTGATGTTGGTTCTCCAAATGAAATGAAGCCTAAATATTTACGCAAAATTTAATGACCTGAACCCATACCTTTCACACTGGACCATACATATGGTGTCCCAGATGACCCACCAAGCAGGAGTTTAAATATGCATTTAGTTTTACTAATGTGAAAATATATGGGTAATTTAAAAAAATTTAGGACATGTGTGAATATGTCATGGAGTAGAATAAAAAATTTGCATAATTTTTGAATTTTTACTATAATTTTAATAGGTTACACATTTATATGGCTCAATAAATATAAAAAGCTGTACTGTTAAAAGTCTCCTCTCATCCTTGTCCCCCTTTTTCTGAGTTCCCATTCTCTTCCCCAAGACGTAACCAGTTTGTTTCCCATGGATCCTTCCAGAGTTGCTTTGTGCATCTATAAGCGACTCTGGAATATAGATTCTTATTTTTGTCTCCTTCTGATAAAAACTAGCGTATTACACACTTCTGTTTCATGTTTTTTTCATATGCCAAAATATCTGGGAGAGCTTTCCATGTCAGTATGAAGAGAATGTTCCCATTCTTTGTTTTAACAACTATATAGTACATTCTATTGTATGGCTGCTACTTTCCTGTTGATATATATTTGGATTGCTTTTAATCTTTTGTTATTAAAAATACTGCTGCAGTGAATAACCCTGAACATTTGTCCTTTCACAAACATGTCACTATTTCTTGCATGAATTTTTAAAATAAAGCTTGAGATTTCAGAGACATGTTCTGCTTTTGGCAGTCCTATTCCAGGGTATGAGTTTTTCCTTCTTTGCTACTAGGGGTGTTTTGCTGGAAAAGTTTGAGAAGCACTGCTGGAAACTTGTTATTGAGGCCTCGTGGTGGGATGACTTTTCACTTTTTGAAATAACTTGGCTGTGAAGTGATAGTGATGACAATGTCACTTTGCCATCCTGTGTGTCTTGGAGGTGAAGGGTGTAAATCTGTTGGAAAGTTATTTGTAAGCAAAAATCATGTTGTAAAATTGTCTAGTTTGTGGGTAGGCAGGCAGTCGATACAGTGAAACATTTACAGCTGTGATTTTTTGGGACAGCCTCAATGCCCTCTGACCTTAAGCCCTAGAGTACCTGAAAATGTTAATAGATGTTCTGTGTAAAAAGGAGTTCCATGATTAAATGAGTTTGGAAAACACTTGGCTCCACAAAATTAAACCAGTTTGTTTGCTAAGGAACTCTTCAGAGCCTGAAATCTGCTGGCTAAATTGTGACCCTTCAAGAGCTTTTCCCAACTGTGTTCAGCCACTGAACTCCCTTCCCCAGGCCCCTCTGATTAGCACTGGTGTTCTGAGGAGCCTGGCTTGGGAGTTACTACCCATGTTGGACACCGTGCCACCATGTTGAAATTATTGGTCACAAGCATATGTGGTATTTAAATTTACAAGAGATTCAGTAAGAGGAGTAGGAATGAAAGTCACTGTTTTAACACTGACCATCATGACCAGCAGGTGGTGCTAAAGTGACATGCAGACCAACTCCCGAGGGGGCAACATCCCTACTGGCAGGATTAACTCAGGTCCATAAAGTCATCTTCATTTGGTTACAATCTACCAATATTTTAATTTCACTGGTTAAATGAATAAAAGTCTAAGAATAGGTCATTAACGTATTTTTAATTTCTTCATAGGAAAAGCACAAGTCCGCTGAGAAATAAATTTGGAAAAATCTTTTTATCTTCACAGACTGTTTTAACTGGAATGAAATAGGTTTGTTTTTTCTTGCCATCTGTGTATTAGGTGGACATTTCCTAGTTTCGGTGTACACGAAGATGTATGCATGCTCTATATCGAAAGAAAAAGCCATATATTTAACTAAACGTCACTCTCCACTGTCCTTGAGAATGGCCAAGAGCAGCTTCATCCAACAAGCATCCAGCTGGTGGCTATCAAGGAGATGAAGCCGCTATGGCCACTGTCCTCCAGGAACTGGTATTGGGCTGAAAATAGGATTTGAGTGCAAATAGCTCTATTAGAAGGGCCATGAGGTGGGAGGGATCAGGGTCTCTTAGAGGTTGAGAGAGATCTGGGCCACTTCATTCTTTTGAGGTCTATTAAATATGAGACTTTGTAAAACAAGGCAACAAAAATGGGGTATGTTTTAAATTTAAACACAAAAAATTTAACATGCAAAAGTGCAATGCAATGTGACTATACTGCTCACAAGATAATTATAGAATTACTATAAATTCTAACTCCTAGTGTGTTATAGCTGGAGTGGCCCAGAAGTGGGAAATACATTTAAAGTTGGGTGAGGACATCTTTCAGAGCTGTCAGTGTGTCTGTGTGACAGAGAGGGTACAATCTGTCTTGGAGCTCTGGTGAAGAGTCAACATTCAGAGCCCTTGAGGAATCTCCAGTCCCGAGCAGAAGGCCATTTTGGTCACTTTGATGAGAAACGTTGATGCAAGTGATAAACCCAGAGGAGCTGCAGGGAAGAGAGGCTCTTCCAGGGAAGGGCACCTGGCCCACCTGACAGGTGCGGAATTGCTGAGACGGCCTAGGGAAAGGTTATAGCTTAGGTTGTCGGGTGTCTGCTGATACGTGGGACCAGTTTGATGACCCTTCAGAGGTGCAGTTGGGCAGCCTTTCCACGTTGTCCCTCCATCCTCCTCGCTTCAAGGCTTTGCCTCTTTTTCCAGATGTAGCAGAGCAGGGCTGATGTCTTCATTAACCGCCTGGACTGTGTCCCTCCCAGGGACAGGAAGGCAGTGATGCCCTGCTGTTCCCGGGTGAGGAGGGGAGTCACTCTCTTGATTCGAGGATATATCTCGCCGAGTCCCACAGGAAAAAGTACAGTGATCCAGTTTACATTAGCCAAATGCTTGATGCCACAGAGTCATTCATTCAGTGCCGTTAGGAAGCGGTGTGTACCTTAAGTAACCCGCAATGTGAGTGGGTGGGTTGCTCACTGTGTCAGGTGCTGTTCTAGGCCTGGGATACAGCAGTGAACACAGCAAAGTCTGTTCTCAGGGGGGTGCATTCTGGTGGAGCTAAGGAGAGAGAGAGAGAGGATAAATCAAGTTATATAATGCACTGGAATGTGATTAAGTGCTATAGAAAGAGTAAAATGGGGAAAGAGGATGGGAGTGCTGGGTGTGCTCGTCCATGGTTCATATTATGTTTGGTATTAGAATGGTAATCAATAGTGACTGACAAAAAAAAAAAAAAAGCCAAGATAAAAGACCATCAGAAGGAATTTTGGAGCAAAACCTGTCACCAAAGCTCTTGTTTTCCCAGTAGCAGAGGTGTACAACATTTTTGAATATGTTTGTGTTTCTAAGTCTGGGCAATAGTGCAGAGAGACCGTGTTATTCAGTTCCTTTTTCTGGAGGTTGGAGCCATGTTACAGGGGAAGAAAGATGACTGTGGGTGGGGTAAATGGCCCTTGAGTTTTCCTCTGAAGGGCTTTAACCTCATTTCACTGCCTTGAGGTTCAGTGAAGATGTCTATGAAATCTCTGGCTGGTTTGCACCGTCTCTGCCTTGTTGTGTGTCCTTCTCTGCTGAAGAGATTTCACATGGATGAATGGTGCTGTGGTGTTGGGTTGGGAGAGATCTCAAAAGAGACAGCCCACCCCCCCGCCCTTGGGTAGGGAGGGGGTATGTTAGGAGGTGAGTGTTTTCAGAGGGGCATTCAGCTTCATGCGGTGCCTCCAGCAACAGCCAGCATGCCGTGTGTTTTCCCATGATCGGGGACAGTGATGGAGGCCCTCAGGAAGTCCTCCATGTGGGGCCTGAAAGTCTCCAGACACTTGCATTAATGGTTTCTCTTGGGGAGCACATGAGTCTAATGCTCAGTGACTACTGTTTGTTATTTTTAAGTGTCACCCTGAGATATGGGTGTCTCCCTCCCGGAAGATGGGCTGTGCCCTGCAGTGAGAAAAGCATGCAGCATTTGATGCTCCCTCTGAGCGAAGCCCCTCGCGGTGGGGAACGCTGGCCAGTGTGCTGTCCATGGTGCTGACCTCGCTGCTGTGCTTCCAGACGTGGGCCCCCATCTCTGCCCTGAAAAAGGATAGCCAAGGGCGTCAGAGCTGATGCCTTCTGCAGGTGGGCACCTCCTTCTGTCCTCGGCCCCCAGTCTCAGGGAAAGCCAAACCAGCCTCTGGGTCATGGCTTTTTAGACAATGAAGAATCTCCTCTTCAGGCTGAGGGCTGAAAGCTGCTGATATAATATCTGGATATTGCTTGTTGTTGTATTCTGTGTAAATGAAACACATGGACTCATCTCCTAATGTCCCGAAGCCTCCATCACAGTTCCCTTACTACAGCTGAGGTCACTGAGGAGAGGAGATGGGCATAGCTCTAGGGTGCGCTAGAGAGCCGAGAATATTGTAACTGAGGATTTAACCATTACATTTTGAAAACAAACTCTGTAATTGATTAAGGATGAAGTGTTTGATTTTCTTTTGTCTTAACTTTCTATGGATATAAAATTGATCAGAGTTGATCCCGAAAATCACAGAAATTTGTCTTTCTATATTGTTTCCCATTAATTATAGTGTTACTTTTTCTTTTCAAAAAAACAAAGTACTTCAACAATATCATTTCATTTGAATTTTCAGTAGTTCAATGAGGATGCTTCAAATAAAAAGTTTTTTAAAAACATTCTAGGTAAACTACAAGGTATTACTGATCTCTTGTTCAGGAGAACCCTTAACACTAAAAATACATTTTCAGATTATTTTAAGGAGAAGCATTATTATTCTTGGTCCTCAGGAAAATAGATTTTACCTCATTGAAACTACTATGAATTGCTTCAGTTTTATTTCAAGGTACTTTTTCTGAAGCTGGAGATTCATATACAAGAGGAAATTTTATTATATACATTAATTTTGCTTTTTACCTACATTCTTAAAGAGTTAGGGTAAAACTATTCTAACTTAATAGTCATATTTCTCTGACATAAGTTAGAATTTTAGAAGTGCAACCCACAAGAAATAAAACCTGATTTTGAAGTGTAATAAAAATCCCATCAGAGTCTCATCATTCATGGGAGCTCTGTCAATGTGCATTTAACCCTTCCATATAGTCGCTTTAGGACCTGAACCAACTTAAGATCTATCCACATGGTATGAGGTATATGTGTTTAATAGCACTTGTATCAAAGTGTGCACATAGTTGATTCCTGTTTGATTGACCTTTTCTACAGACTTTAGAAAGTCAATTTTTAAGTGAGCCCACTGGTGGTAGCGTTGCTCCGAGTACCTGATTTGCATCGGCAGATAAAGATGTTACAGTTCCTGTAGATGTTCCTATGGCTTGCTGACTTCCTCATCTGTGACCATGGTCTCACAGCCCTTCCATGTTAAGAACATTCACAACAGCGACGGACACATAGGGAATTGACAGATTTGAGCCCTGCCTCACTTTATCAAATGTGTAAAGGCAAAATTGATCCAGTGACCAAGAATGAGGTTGGTTAGTTTAACATGAGTCAATTATAAATAGCTTTTATGTTTGAATATTATAGGTGGGACTGGCTGCAAACTTTGTGGGGCCCAGTACAAAATGAAAATGCAGAGCCCCTTGTTAAAAAATTATTAAGAATTTCAAGCCTGTGATAACAGAGCATTAAGCCAAGTGTAGGGCCCTTGCAGTCTTCGGGCCCTGTGTGCCTGCACAGGCCCTATGCCCAGGAAGCCAGCCCTGAGCACAGGATAGCATGGAGATTGCCATGTGGGGAGGAGCAGCAAATAGAGTCTCCCCCATATGACAGTCCCCATGGCATAATTTAATAGCTTCAAAATAGTTACTATTTTGGTTCCAGGGGTCTAAAGATAATTAGCAAGGGTGAAGTCATCTTGTTTGAAGGTATCTTTAACCTCACATGAAATCTTAGACATAAAGGCCTGGGAGGCCACTTTCTAATGTGAGAAAATATGCTTTGTCTTATACTTGTTAACTGGCTTTCATTGCATTCCTCATTGAGGCAATTTATCTAGACTTCTGATGATTAACTAAGCTGAAGTTTATCTGGTACAGTGTTCTCTGGGGTGAAGGATGATAGATTAAGCGTAGGTGGTGTTTCACATTCGCTCCATTTACTTTCCTTGTTTTCCCTGTTACCTGAGAGCAAATGGCCCTAAAGCCTACACCTCTAGCTTTGCTCCTTCACCTGTTATGCAGTTTCATATTTCTAGGGTCTAAAGGAAATCTCCATTTGAATATCTAGGCAATGTCTGAAATTTAGCAAATGAAATGGAAAGCATCCTTTTATTTTTTCTGGTAGTTACCACTCCCAATTCTGAAGACTGGTAAATAGCATCACATGTGACTGCCTTCTCTGCCCACCACATGGCCAGTCACCTGCCAGTTCTTAAGAATCTTCTAAATTTACCTTTATTCTCCACTGTCACCTTACTATAAGCCTTTGTAATTTTACATCTGTAGTAGCTTCCTGGCTGGTGGGCAACTCTACTCTTTCCTCAAGCTCAAAGATAACCATTTTTTCAAAATGCTGTTTTTATAATGTCACTCTCTTGCTAAAGATCTTACAGCTCTTGAATCCCTCCTGTCAGACAAAATTTAAATTAAGCCTCATGTTCAAGGCATTCTGTCAACTAGACCCTCTCTCTCTGTCTGAACTGTATTAGTCATTATTCCTCAACATGACCAGTCCACCTCCCCTCCCCACACTCCTAGGAGAGAGTGTGCAAAGGCATTTTAGCCTTTAACCTGGGAGGTTTTCTGGTTCAGATCACAAGGTTACAAAATGTCCTTTTTGGTGACCAGAGTGCCCCAAGACTGATGGCGAGCTGCCAGGTACCATCTATTCCTTGGTTATACAGCGATGTACAGATTACCCCACAGCACTGCAGTTACACTGCTGCACACATGTTCTGTCACCTTAAATTGTGCTCCATAGTTATGGAGAACCTTGTAATTATTTCCTAACAACAATTTTTGTACATTGCAGCTCTTCACCTAAAATCTAAGCTCCTGGAAGACATGAATTGGGCCCTTGAGGTTTTTTTACATGTCCCATGGCAGCCAGTGTTCCCAGTGCCCATTAAATTCACGCATTATCAACTCAGTCATCCATCAATTGAGTATTGTGTGCTCTACAACCTGATGCCCTGGACTTGGGACTAGGCACCGATGACATCAAGAATCAGGGGCCCAGGAAGGCGACTCTGGTGGTGGCAGTGGCAGCAAGATGGAGTTCCCGGGGCTGGTGATGTCAGCAGGGAGGTTGTCCCTGTTCTGGTCCTTCTGAAATTCCTGGTGACTCTGTGACCCACCCACTAAGTTTGTAATAAATTCCTTCTGGGCTTCACTCAGCCAAGTCTTATTTTGTTGCTTGGAACCAAGAAACCTGGCAGACAACAGGAAGATAAGTACACATGTATTATGGTCTCTAGAGTGAGATAGCTTGTGTGGGCCTGGGGGAATCAGAGAAAAGCAAGATGTAAAAAAAACATCCAGAGGGAGGAAAAACATATAGATTCTTCTTTAGTAGAGACTTAGTCCATTTTAGATACAGCAAATACCAGGATATGTTATCATAAGGCAGAATATTTTAAAATTAATGGAATCTACCTGGTACTTTCCCTACAAGGACCACACGCTGTTCTACATCTCAGCCAATTGCGACTCCCTTCTGCAACTTTCATAGCAAATAGACCAGCCAAATGCCAAGCTCAGTCGATACCACGTGATGAGGTGACGTCCTCCTGCCTGTGACTGTTGTCCACCAGCCCCACACCTGCAGTCTAGAACAGCATAGATCTCATGTTTACCTCTGAATACATCACAGCTCTTCAGATATTTAAAGAATCTTTAGTTCAGTTAAGGTAGTAGTTATCAAACTTCAGTGTGTGGTGGAAACCTCCCCAGGATGTTGTTTACATGTGGATTCTGAGGCCAGAAAGTTTGACCCAGTAGGTCTCAGTTGGGACCTAGGAGCCCTGGGTGATTCTGCTGTAAGTGGTTTGTGACTTCTATTTATTAAGCCCCCACTGTATGCCCAGTTTGGACCAGGGGCTGGAGTAAAAACAAATAGGAATATACATTTTTCCAAAGAAGATACACAAATGGCCAATAAAGCATATGAAAAAATACTTGACATCATTAGCCATCAAAGATATGCAAATCAAAACCACAATGAGAGATAACTTCATATCCACTAGGATGGCTAGAATAAAAGTGTCCATGAGGATGTGGAGAAGTTGTAAACCTCATACACTGCTGATGGGAATGTAAAATGGTGCAACCACTTTGCAAACCAATCTGCCCGCTCCTCAAAATGTTAAACATAGAATTACCACATGACCCAGCAATTCTACTCCTAGAATATGTTTTCCAAAAGAAAAACATATCTCCACACCAAAACTAGTACACAAATGTTTATAGCAGCATTATTCGTAATAGCCGAAAAGTGGAAGTAATCTAAATATCCATCAACTGACAAATGGGTAAACAAAATGTGGTCTATCAATACAATGGAAAACTATTCAGCCATAAAAAGGAATGAAGTACCAAAACAACATGGATGAACCTTGAAAACATTAGTGAAAGAAGCCAGTCACAAAATACCACATGTCGTATGATTCCATGTATATGAAATGTCCAGAATAGGCAAATACATATAGACAGAAATCACAGATCAGTGGTGGCCAGGAACCATGGGGCGTGGGGATGGGAGTGACTGCTAATGGGTGAAGGGTTTCTTTGGGGATTGAATTAGTTTTCGAGGGCTGCTGTAACAATATATCACAGACTGGGTGGCTTAAACAATAGAAATGTGTCTCTCACAGTTCTAGAGGCTGGAAGTCCAAGGTCGAGGTGCTAGTGGGATTGGTTTCTTCTTAGACCTCCCTCCTTGGCTTGTAGATGGCAGCCTCCTCATCGTCTTCATGTGGCCTTTCCTCTGCGTGCTACTGTAGCATGCCCCTGGTGTCTCTCTCTTTCTCTCTCCTTATAAGGACACTGGTCATATTGGATTAGGGCCCCACCTTAATGGCCTCATTTTAGCTTGATCATCTCTTTAAAGAACTTCTGAGGTATAGGGAGTTGGGACTTCAACTTGTGAATTTTGGTGGGGGGGCATAATTCAGCCCATAAGAGGGATGATGAAAGTGTTCTGAAACTACACAGTGATAGTTTCAAACCTCTGAGAGTATACTAAAAACCAGTGAACTGTACACTTCAAAAGAATAGATTTTATGGTACCTGACTTATATCTCAATAAAGCTGTTAGGAAGGAAAAATAAAAACCAAATTGGACACGGCTATTGCCTTTAAAGAGCTTACAGGCCAAGCAGGCCAACCAGGTTGTAAATAGGCACTTTCATCCCCTTGCAGGGCCTGCTAGATGCCGGTGCACTTACCCTATTTTTCTAGGGTGGAGAAGACATTGCAGAAGGGCGCATAGGAGCCAAGTCTTACAGGACGAATATGAATCTGGCAGAAAAAGGGTAAAGAGAGGGTGTCCCAGGCAAAGGAAATAGCATGGAACCCTGGCATATACAGGGACTGTATGATGTAGTTATCTTACTCTGATTTCTCAATATTATCAATGTTTCAACTGCTGCTTGGAGGTTACATTAATCCTGAAGTGGAAAGAGCCTTGGCCTTAAAGTCAGATTCCCCTCCGTTTGTATCTCAGTCTCTCCACATACTTTGGACAGCAACCTAAACTCTCAGTTTTCTCATCTGTAAAATGGGGAAAGTAATAACTACTCTGTATGGTTATAAGTATTAAACTAATGACACAGGAAATATCCCTAGCACATTCTCATAAGTTACTGCTCAAAATATATTAGCTCTGTTCCCTCTCATTCCTCTATTCCTTGGGTAACCTGATTTTAAGAACCCTGAACATTATAATTGTCATTCCTTGGTGACAATATACCCCTTGAAATGAGGTTCCCAGGCCTGAACACAAGGGGCTGGATGGAACCAAGTATATTGATGCTAAAACATTTCATACATTGCAAAATGATCTTAGAGTCTCAGGACCTCTTTTAGTGGTCACATCATATTACAGTCTCGTATTGAACTTTGGGGGGCAACTACTCTCCTCCCCACACACTACCATCAGAATGTTTATAGATGAGATAGTCTATTCTTCAGCCGCATTTCACTCATCTTTGATTTGTGGATTTGATTTTCCGACCTGTGACTGGAGAACTTCAGGTTTAGCCTTGCAAGTCCAACCTGGGTGGCTTCCAGATCACATTTCAGCTTCTTTCATCACTTTGGAAAACTGACTCAGCCTGTGTCTATTGATGCTGCTGCCTGGCTTTGCATCTTCTGCAAACTTGGTAAATATGTCTTTTGGGATCTTCATCTTAGTCATTAGTAAAATGTTGGTGAAGATATCGTTAGGGGTGGAACCGAGGGCATAACAAGAGGGCGTACCTGCAAAACGGCCTGAGACCCAAGACTCCAGGATGTTTGGATTGCTTGTTCAGCCGGCCATGGGTCCACATGGAGACTGCATCCATGTTAAAGGATGTCACAAGACTCTTCTCATTGACAGATGTTAACATGACTTCATCAGATGGGCTGGAATCATGATATCCCATGACTAATTGCTTCTCTCTGATCTTCCAATCAAATAACCCTCTAACAGAAAGGAATTAGGTTAATATAGTATGGCTTGTTTTCTGTAAGCCCACATGAGCCTCTGCTGGCCACTGCTTCATGTTCTAAATGCTTACAAGCCGTCTGTTTGTCAGTTCTTCGACTTGACCAGAGATTGGTGTCAGGCTTACTGCTCTACAATTTCTGAAAGACACTTTTCTTGAAAATCAGAACAGTACTTTTTTGGTAGGGAGAGGTAGGAGAGCACCTCTCCCTTTTTTCCTGATTATTCAGATTATCAACCTTGGTGCAGAGAATGTATCTTCAAGTTGTGTTCTTGGCATGCAGCTCACCTGGTTCTGACTCCATAAACTCAGAAGGCAGGATCCCAGGGTGGTGAGGGGCCCAGAGTTCAGAAGTGGAGTGGGGGGGGTCTCAGTTTCATTATTACCAGGTGTGGTCACTCAATCAACTATGTGCCTTTAAGAGAGGATCTTAGCCTGTCTGTATCTCAGTCTCTTCATTTCAAAAATGAGGATTGTAACAATCTCTTAGCACAGTGGATGTGGTGCCAGGTAACTGCTCCTCATACGGCACCTGCTGTTGTCACAGTTAACACCAGTGTCACTGTTTTAGTGGCTGGATGTTTTCTCAGGATTGGCTCATATCTTGGTTTTGGTTCTCTTTTTAGGATATTCATTTCATCCCTTTAAGGTACATGACACTTTCTGATAGCTTGTTATGCTTTGTCTCTGCGCTCCCTCTGGATTGCAAACCCTGCATGGCAGAGGCTGTGCCTTGGACAAGGAGAGTGTCTTGCACAGCTCAGGTGCTCTGTACACAGGTACCAAGTTTAGAGACTAGAATTGAGGTAAGAGTTGAGAAGCTTTCCTCATAAGTTCAACATCAAAGTGTTGTTGTAAGTTGGAATTCTGTTTCTGAATGAGTTCTATTTAAAAGAATTACTGATGTCTCCTTGGGGACACCTCCACTGCTATGTGACTAGAGTGAAAACTGCTTTATGTCACAAAGGATCCAGAGATTGAGATCCCCCCTTGTAATAGGCAAGACTTACATCTACGACATAACCACCAATGACAGCAACAATAGTAATAGTAATAATCATTATCATACATTCCAAGAAGTTGGGAATTGAATTTGAAGCTCAACCGTAGCAACAAGTTTTGACCAGCACATCTGTGTTCTTCTTTTCCTCGTTCTTATTTCCACCTACCCTTGCTGGTCTCAGTTTTCTATTTTATTATATAAGTTATGTCAAATCCTCTCTGGAATGAGGCTGAGTACAAATCCATTCAAGTAGTAAACTATGTAGCAGGACATGTTCAGAGGGTCAGTGGGCAGCTGTACTTTACCACTTCTGGGAACAGAACAAGAGGTAACCTACGCAAACCACAGTTTTTAGGACGTGAGCCAAAAGTGTAAGGGTGATTTTCCTTACGGTGTTTTAACCCTGACTGGAGTTTCTGGGTCCTGTGGGTGTTGGCTGCAGAATGGTCTCAGGAGGACATGTGGTCGAGTCTCACAGCCTCTCTGGCTTCTAGTGGCCTCATCTGGAAAGTGAGGGACTGGGCCAGCAGTGGGTCCCAAACCTTTGCTGCTGGAGGAGCTCTCATGTTTCCTGTAGTGGGAGGGGCACACAGGCCCTCTCGCTTGGGCTGCTCTTCAAAGCCCCCTCCAACCCCCCAGCCTCTCTAGAGCGCTGGGACCCTTCAGCATTCGCAGCGCCAGCAGCCCTCTGACCCCTCCCCACTCCCAAGCTCGCTATTCAAAGTGTGCTCCCTGGACTTAGCCGCTCAGGGCGCTGCCTGGGACCTAGTTAGAGACGTGTCTTGGGCCCACCCTGGACGGTATTGGGATAGATCCCTGTGATTTGTGTGCACAGCGCAATTTGAGGACTGCTCTCAGATGCCGTGTCCTCCTTTGAGGCTTCCTCAGATACCACGCTTTATGAGTCCAACAGTTCTTTTTCCTTTCATTATATGAACATGAAAACACTTTGATTTATCCTCAAATAAGTTCCAGACTCTCCTGAAACAGTGCTGGCGGAAAACCGTGCTCAAGACTCTTTTGCAGTGTCCTTTGCTCAGCGTGGTTTCCTGAGGAGCTGGCCTCCCTGCCGAGCTCCTGCGGACTCCTTGGGCAAATGGGACAGCCCGGCACAGTCACCGCTGTGAGAAGCAGCAGCCGTGACGTTTCCAGAGCACTTGGCTTAGCCAGGCTCCCCTCAGCCTCCTGACTCTGGGAAGTGAAGCCTTGTGTGATAGGAGGCAGGCCAGCCCCGTGTCCCCCATCCCTTCCTCCCCTTACACAGCCCACTGTGACTTTTTCGTGTGTGACAAATCATTGACTAAACCCATAAGCTGTCATTTAGGGAAACTGGATCCTTCCTACTAGTAGATTCTAATTTGAGCTCTGTCAGTAGGTTAAGCCCTGGCTTTCTGGTCATAAAAACAGATTATTTTCAGCCTCAGCACAAGTCAGCTAAAATATGAGACCCAGAATCAGTTGCTTAAACCCTCTATTGGGAGTATGCTAATCCAGAGCTTCGTTTTCCTCCCTTTCTATCTCAAAATTAAATACAGTAACAACTGCTTTGTGCTATAGTTAAAGAGAGAGTTGTAGCTCAAATCCCTATGTTATAATTACTGTGATGATGAAATAGAGACTGAAATCTGGAAATACAAACCTTTTTCCATTTTGGCTGTCTTCATGTTAACTTGAGGCCAACCAGCACCTGCTATAGATAAGATCAGGAGACTTTATTTCACTGAAACCCTAGATTGTTTTTTTGTTTTATTTTTGGAGCACCAACTTTCTTCTTGCCTGGATCTTAATTTAATTTTACTTCACACAGGGTTTATCCTTTGTTGGCTTTACCTAGTCAGGGAAATGGAGCTAATCAGTTTTTGTTGCTTCTTAAAACTCAATTTGTTCCCGTCTTGATTTCATGATAGACTTTGCATCACATCTGATTATCTCATTGCAATCCGCAATTCTAGGTTTTTTTCTGTAATGTTCAAAATAAAAACCTGACATGAATTATGTATCAGAATTTTGCATTTTGAATATTAATCTAACAGTAATTGTAAATTTGGAGCATAGAACAGTCATAACAAGAGCTAACCTATTATCTATGGTAAATTATTCTTTCACATCCCTACTGACATTGTCATGCTCCTTAACTTCCTTGCTGACACAAACAGGATCTTTGTTTGCTCTAAGCTCAGTACCTTTCAAAGTGTGACAGAGTGAATGAGTGATTGATTGCATTGAATCTTATTGATATTTTTGTTCTCAAGGCATGTTACTGCATTGTTGAACAATTTTGAATCAAGTGAGTTTTACACAATTGAGCTTTTTGAAAACTGGCCCTCACACACACACAGTCACACCTGCAGGGTTGTGGTACCCAGGACAACCTCAGAAATGTAATCTAATGCTAGGAAAGGTAAGTCCTGGGAAACATTGTCTTACCCTTCTGTGTGGTCTCATTCCAAACCTCCAAATCTGGGACTCTGTAACTGGCACATACTCTTGATTATTGGTAAGATTTTCCATAACACTCAAATGGTAATTAATAAAAACAGACATAGCTTCACCCGTGCGTCATCAGGAGCAAGACCGTTATTCTAGTCATTTCGTTTTCTCTTCTTTGATGCTAAGGAGGGGATGAGTAGAGCAGGTGATGGGTGTTTTTGTTCTTTGAAAAATGAGAAAGTTTTGGGCTGTCTTAGCTGCTAGACACTGCAGATCCTATACACAAATGAAAGAGGGGAAACTGTTAAACTTGGAGACGGAATTCTGTTCTTTGGAGTTGTGGTCTGTTTCCTCCTTCAAGAGGTGAATGGCGGTTCTGCTGTAACTTCTCTATGACCTTGGATACATTAGTCAGTCCTGGACACTATAAAACTCTTAGAAGAAAACATAGGCAGGACACTCTCTGACATAAATCGCAGCAATATATTTTTTGATCCACCTCCTAGAGTAATGAAAATAAAAACAAAAATAAACAAATGGGGCCTAATTAAACTTAAAAGCTTTTGCACAGCAAAGGAAACCATAAACAAAATGAAAAGACACCCTACAGAATGAGAGGAAATATTTGCAAACAAAGCGACTGACACGAGATTAATCTCAAAAATATTCAAACAGCTCATGCAGCTATCTCAATATCAAAAAAACAAACAACCCAATCAAAAAATGGGTGGAAGATCTAAATAGACATTTCACCAAAGAAGACATACAGATGGCCAGAAAGCACATGAAAAGATGCTCAACATCACTAATTATTAGAGAAATGCAAATCAAAACTACAATGGGGTATCACCTCACACTGGTCAGAATGGCCATCATCAAAAAAAATCTATAAACAATAAATGCTGGAAAGGGTGTGGAGAAAAGGGAACCCTCCTACACTGTTGGTGAGAATGTAAATTGGTTCAATCATTATGGAGAACAGTAGGGAGGTTCCTTAAAAAACTAAATATAGAACTACCATAGATCTGGCAATCCCACTCTTGGGCATATATCCGGAAAAAACCATAATTCGAAACATGCACCCCAATGTTCATGGCAGCAGTATTTACAATAGCTAAGACATGGAAGCAATCCAAATGTCCATCGACAGAGGAGTGGATAAGAAGATGTGGTACATATATACAGTGGAATATTACTCAACCATAAAAGAGAATGAAATAATGCCATTTGCAGCAACATGGATGGACCTAGAGATTGTCATACTGAGTGAGGTAAGTCAGAGAAAGACAAATACCATATGATATCGTTTATATGTGGAATCTAAAAAAAATGGTACAAATGAAGTTATCTACAAAACAGAAATAGAGTTACAGATGTAGAATACAAACTTATGGTTACAGGGGGTAAGTGGGGGAGGGATATATTGGGAGATTGAGATTGACATGTACACAGTACTATATATAAATTAGGTAGCTAATAAGGGCCTACTGTCTAGCACAGGGAACTCTGCTCAATACTCTGTAATGACCTATATGGGAAAAGAATCTAAAAAAGAGTGGATAGATGTATATGTATAACTGATTCACTTTACTGTACAACTGAAACTAACAACATTGTAAATCAGCTATACTCCAATAAAAATTTTTAAAAAATGACAGCCAAAAAAATTTACTCAATCCTCAGGACCTTAATAGGTTGGGCTGCTTTGATGGATCTACTCTTGAGGATCTTGTCTAGCTTTAAAATTCTATAAATACATAAAATCCATCCCAAGATTGGGAAAGAGGTTGAGTGAGGGGACAGGATCAGAAACTGGGCAGCTTTGTGCTTCTCTTGGGCCAGGTCATCCAGTGGGAGTTATCATCTCTGAGATGTTAGGAAACCTCTGAGAAGAACCATTTTCCAGGATGAAATATCTTTTTGCCATTTTTCTCTGTCTATGCAAGTGTTACTGTCAGCTCCCATGGGTAAGTCGCTTCCAGATAAGGGCCATTCCAGCAAGGATTTTAGGAAGCAGTTTTTATAAACTTTCATTTTCTGATGGATGCCCAGCATGTAGGCTGATGTGCTTCCATAAGGGGAAGAATCACACATAGGGATTGTGTCTCTCACCACCTGTACAACAGTGCTTGGTGGGGTGTTAATTTTGATCATGTAATAGTCAATAAACGTTGATGGTGCATCCACTATGTGCTAAGACTTGTGCTAGACACCGAGGATACAGAAAGGAACAAAATGTAATTGTTCTCAGTCTGGGGATGGAGATCAAGAAATAAATACGAAAAGACATAATTGTCAGATTTCCTATGGTGAAGGTAATGAATGAGCTGAGTTTTGAACGGTGATGAGTGTGCAAGCTTGGTTCCACTCAGACACACTGCCAGTTGCTGGGAATCCCACAGTGAATGGACTGTGAGCTGGCTCTGGGGGCCTGCAGGCCAGTACGGGACCTCCTATGTGAATAGACATCACAGGGGGCAATGGGAGCCTGAAGGAGGGGCCCCTGTCCTACCCCTGAGGGGTCAAGAGAGACTTCTCTTGGATGGAGGCTTCTCACAATGCCGCCATGTGAATAAACATCACCTCCAGTTCTTGGAACTTTGTTTTACCTTCTAAAAACTATAATGATCACCCTTGTGCCTCTAACACCTAATGACGTCATCCTTAATTTCTTAAGTTTGAGGCTTCAGACTATGTAAAACAAAGTAATTCCTTATATTAGCAATTTTTTCTATCTCCAGAGAATTATAGAAAAACGTATATTTATTATTATTTATTAAAGTATGTTTTCTTAATTGGGGAGGAGCAGGAGAGGAGAGAGACCAAATATTTTAGAAATTCTTTTTTTCTTGGTCATTTTCATCCAGCTTTTTTTTTTTAAAGAAAACATTTTTAATCTTACAGTACAGTACCTTGAAAAGTACAATAGTACACTACAACAGCTGGCGTACGGGGGCTGGTATCAAGTGAACAGGCAAGAAGAGTTACTGACTGGAGGAGGGAGAAGGGGTGGGAAGTATTTTTTTATTTGTATATTTTATCTTATTTTTGATTGCTGTATTATCTGTGCCCTTTACTTCCCTCTTTTCCTCATTGTCCCTCATTTTAGAAACCTCCTGTTTGCTATCACAACTCTAATATCTCTACCCAAGGGAAGGAAGGGAACAGCGGTGGAATTTTAATCTTTCTGAATCCTGATACTTTTTGATAACTGCTGAAATTTTTGCCACATGAGAATTTTGAATCAACGAATAAAATTGTTTTCAAATTATTTAAAGAAATCCCATGTTATCTTAGTTTCCAGATTCACTAACAACACATAATTTCTAGTCCTTTATTCAAATAGTTTTTTCTCACTATAAATCCATTTTTGTATAGTTCACTGTAGTTTACTTTGTCATAATTTTTTGAAGATTCGTATCAACGTCCAAGTAGAAAAGAACCAAGTTATCTTTTCCAGTTTAAAATAGGAGACTTAGCACTTTCTAAGGAAATAAGACATAGCCCCTGTTCTCAAGGGGCTTATCTCTGTTCTAATCTTTATGTACTGCACAGCTAAACCTAACTCCCTTCCTTTGGGTTTTCACAGCCTGAAGCACGTACCAATGTGTGGAGTGTTCACCACGTCCTCCACCTCTGCTTCTAATCTCTTCTTTAAAAGCCTCCTCTTTCTTCTTGTAGCAAAGTGTTGGTATCAGGATATCTTTGGCCACCAAGATGGCTTAGACAATAAGAAAGACTCATCTCCCTAACAAAAAGTCCAGAGGGAGAGCAGATCCCCGTGATGAAGTCGTCAGGGGCCTTGGTGCCTTCCCGTCACCCAGCCTGTCATCTCAGGACAGTTCCTTCAGGACGCCAGCTGGCTGCCGAGGTCAAAGGAGTCACAGGCGAATGATAGCATTGCAGAGACGGAGGAAGGGGACTCTCCTCCTATGCTTCTCTTTTTTATCAGTGAGGAGCATCTTTCCTAGAAAACCATCATGAGACCTCCCCGCATGTCCCAGGCCAGAATTACACCACATGTCTAGACTGATCACTGGCAAGGGGACTAGGATTACATGGTGGGCTTAGATCAGTTATGATTCACCCCAGGGGCTGGGGAGAGGGGGAGACAGCCACCCTCTCTTAAAATAATTAAGCCACAATATTTAATGACTGTGCTCGTCTGTATAAACAAGAAAGACAGAACTGCCTGACCACTGGTCTGGAGGTGTGTGGGAGAAGGGGGGGGGTGGGGAAGAGCCCTCACTGGTTGTCAGGGGAACTGGAGTTGGCTCCGTTACATCCCTGGCGGTAAAGAGAACTTTCCAAGGCTGTGGAAAGGAGCTCCAGGAAGCTGCTCACCGTGAAGGCAACCCACTCATTTTTTTGGCTGAAAGGAGAGGGAAGGGCAGTTTGTTCTCAGTGAGCTCTCAGGAGACAGTCCCAGCAGCTTTGGTAGAGGCTGTGACTTAGACACAGGGAGGAGATGGCTGCCTGGCCGTGAGGGCACAGATACCCAGGCTGCCCTCTGTTACCCTCCCCCCCACCCCCCGACCCATTCACACTCACTCATGGATTCCTGGGCTCGGCTGTGGAGTCTCTGTCAAGCCCTGGGAGGAGAGCTTTGCACAGCAGAGCAGTTAGACACTTTGTGTTTTCTCTGTCACCTCCAGGGAGCCCTTCTGGGAAAGGGCTGGTTGGGGTCTGTCCTGAAGCCAGTTCTGTTCTTGCACTGACACCAGAGATTCCCTGTGGAGAACTTCCACTGAGTGCCAGCGCTATTTCCAGCCTTGAGACCTGTGTTCAAGCCATTTCTGTTTTTTAAGTTTATACAGATGGGAAGAGTCATCGAATTCACATGATTATTAGATACTTTTTATTCAGGCAATATTTACCTTCAAAACTCCTACTCCTGAAATTTCTGTTTACTCTTTTCTGTTCCTTAAAAATAAAAGGCAACTTGCCTAATTTGTTATGGTACCAGCATTGAAACACTGCATGGAACTTGTTACCACAAATGAAAATATAATCTAAACAGGAGCCAGGAATAGCATATTTGCCTAACAAAAATGTCTGAAATACTTCTACAGTTCTTTGTTCTTCGTTTTTTATCTGTATTATTATTATTAGTTATTTTTGCTTATTATCTGTACATAATACTCCCATATGTTGCTAATGTGTTTGTAAACGAAGTCTCGAGAAGCATAGGAGATGGAATTTATCTATAGGTTATAACTGATTTGCAGTTTCATTATTCAGTGTTACAGACACTGTGTCTCAGAATCACTATATCCTACCTATCTTCAGGAGTAAAGGTAAAATAGAGCAGAATTTAAAGTGGAGAAAAGTTGCCTTTATTTTCATCCCTGTGGCAGACGGTGTTGGGGCCCCACCCATGTCCCCTGGCCAATTAGCATTTCCTGTACATGGACCCAGCCTCCACCTGCGGCAGGGGCAGTTCTGCCTGAGGCCTCCCTGGCTGTCAGGGCCTCTGTGCTCCAGTGGGGCGGAGAGCGGGGGAGTTGATACACCCAGGAGCAGCCTGAGTCAGTGGATGAGGGAGTCGGTCCCCGCCCTTCGGGCAGAGGAGCCCAGAGGTGTGTTCTATGCCTGCCCCTAGGGTTCCTTTCCTCCACAGTTAAGCCCCAGTTGCCCACAATGGTAACTGGCTTGATAACAGGCCCTTGAATGGCTCCTCTCCCTTCACCTCACTTTCCTACCCCTCTTCTTACTGCCCAAGTTGATTACCTGCCTAAAATCCTGTCTCAGGGTTTGCTTCCTGGGGACCCCAAACTAAGAGAGTCCTCTAGAGCAGAACATGGCTCGATACATTATCTTTTATTTATTTATTTATTTATTTATTTATTTTAAAAATTTTATTTATTTATTTATTTTTGGCTGTGTTGGGTCTTCGTTGCTGTGCGAGGGCTTTCTCCAGTTGCGGAGAGCAAAGGCCACCCTTCATCACGGTGCGCAGGCCTCTCACTGTCACGGCCTCTCTTGTTGCGGAGCACAGGCTCCAGACGCGCAGGCTCAGTAGTTGTGGCTCACGGGCCTAGTTGCTCCGTGGCATGTGGGATCTTCCCAGACCAGGGCTCGAACCCGTGTCCCCTGCATTGGCAGGCAGATTCTCAACCACTGCGCCACCAGGGAAGCCCGATACATTATCTTTTAAAATGTAGTTATATATAGCTCAAATGCTTTTTTCTGATTAAAAATTGGGATAGATAAATGGCGGGGGCGGGGATGCGGGGGGTGGAAGGAAGGAAGGAGTGTTTTGTGAACCTGCCAGGTTTTTAGATATTTTAAGAAATACCCCTCCCTGTAACATTTTCATTCTTCATTCCATAATGTATACTGTGGTTGTGTGTGTGTCTGTGCATGAGTTACTCTAAAGAAGGATATATAGATATTGAAATTCTCAAGCAGTTTTCTTTTTTTGAAAAGTCACCTGCTTATTAACTTTCGTAGCCTATTCAGGTAATGCAAATATAGCTGTCCCTCTACTGGCTATTGGTTTATACAGGGCAAATTATAAAGAACGATAAATTCATTTCTTTTGCTACTTGGAATCCACCTGGGGAGAAGGCAATTCAGCTTACTACAAAGTAGTTTCCGTGTGCAAAAGTGAATGTCCTGGGGCTCTAGTCTATAGATTTTGCGTTTTTTCTCTTCTCAAAGGAGAGTTAGGGGTCCTCACCCCATCCCCAGCTCTATTATTGCATTTATTGTGAAGTTGTTCAACTATTTTTGTACTTGTTGGCCTTCCCCATGAGACTGAGCTTTCTTGGAGGGCCGGAGTTTTATCTTTTTCATCTTTCTATCCCCAGAACATGACACTGTGTTTGGCATACCGAAGGCAGTCAATAGATGGTGAAATAACAGAAATGTGGAATTTTTGATGTGAAGGTATTTGGCAGTGGCTGCCTGGCACTTGCGTGGAGTCTGAAGTCGGGCTCAGCAGAAGGATTTTGCTCCTTAGTTGCTGGTGTCTGCCATGGGCACCTGAGGCTTGCTGTCCCTGCACTGTATGGTGATGTCATCTGAGCTCCGTCTGTGTCCAAAAACGGCAACATGCCTGTGATCAGGGGTGGAGAGGAAAAGACCAGATGAATCAGAGTTTGTGCCCTGAAACAAGGTGGGATCAGGGATTTAATTGTTAAAAACAAAGGCAGGGCTTCCCTGGTGGCGCAGTGGTTGAGAATCTGCCTGCCAATGCAGGGGACACGGGTTCAAGCCCTGGTCTGGGAAGATCCCACATGCCGCGGAGCAACTAGGCCCGTGAGCCACAACTACTGAGCCTGCGCATCTGGAGCCTGTGCTCCGCAACAAGAGAGGCCGCGACAGTGAGAGGCCCGCGCGCTGTGATGAAGAGTGGCCCCCGCTCACCGCAACTAGAGAAAGCCCTCGCACAGAAACGAAGACCTAATGCAGCCAAAAATAAATATAAATAAATAAAATAAAAAAACAAACAAGCAAAAAAACAAAGGCAGCTCATAGATTATGGCATATGATGATGATCCATAAAATAATATTATCTTTTTCTCTGGTCACAGACATTAAAAATATTTCTGAATTGCTGAAAGAAGGAAAAACAACTGAAATAAAATAAAATTCCATCTGTAGTATACTCTCCACTAACACCTACAATGTTTTTTCAGCTACTCCTTTAGGTGCCTTTAGTTCCCGGCTGGCTTTCCCATCTTTTATTAATGTGCCACTTTTTGGAACAAATATCACTGCCATTTTTTCACGTCCCTTTACGTTTTAAAGTTATATGTCATATTAAAGGGGATTAAGTAACTTTTAAAAGGATGTTTTTCCACTCTCATGATACTTCTACCCATAAAAGGCCCTAAATCCCTCAGAAGATCCTAAGTTTTAAGACTCAAATAAATGAATAAAAATTAACCTAAATGAGTCAAATTTTTGGAGGTTCAGTTTTCATTATCTCAAAGTCAGTGCTTCACGGGAACATCTCACGGTGCTTCTGTGATGCATAATCACGTGCGTCAGGGCTCTAGACGCAGATATGAGTAGCCGCCCTCTGCACGGTTGAGGCAGAAGGGGATTTATTCTGAACACAGATGGCTCTCACAGCTGCGGGAGGCTGTGGGGCAGGGGAGGCTAAATTTCCAGGAATGTCAGCCTGGAATTGGCCCACTGCCACTGCCCCCAGGCCCACGCTCTTTCTTAGGACACCTGTATTAGCGAAGAGAGGTCCTGTGCCTGCCCTGTCCTTCCACACAGCTCACACCCAAGGCAAGGTCCCGGCTTGGTCCAGCTGACTGGCAGAACCTAGGTCCCACACTGGCACCCCAACTCAAGGCAGGTGGGAGATGGAGGAATTGTTGTCTGTCTGTTTTTATCTAGAGAAGGCAGGACCCACAGCCCAAGGGTCTACTACAATGTAGGGAGGCTGTCTAAAGACACTGCGCAGCCACAAATTACAGATTTCTGCTATGATACTGTCTCGTGAAAATAGCAGGCAAATTGTCTAAACTGGCCTCTAGTGTTAAAAATATGTGTAGCAAAAAGATGTGAAGGAAGTACACAAAATTGTTACTGCTGATGATCTCTGTAGTGGATTGTGGACTATGTTTTGTTTTCAAATTTTTCTGTAATAAAACTATATTTCCTTGTAAATTAGAAAAAAAAAGAGAGCTGACCATTTAAGAAAGGATTAGTTAACATAATTGCAGCCTTGCTAGATGGATGAAAATTCTTACTTTGGAAGTCCTGAGCAGATTTAATAATCTGTTAAACGGGTGAATATTGAATTTTTTAAAAAGCAAAAAATATTACTGTCTTATTTAAGCTGCAGTTAAAATCTGTTTCCTGTGGATTTGCCCTCAGTGGCTGCAGTAGCTGCTGATCAAATTAGAGAGTTACGGCAGCTTAAATCAGGAGGGCCTCAGACATCACTTACCCTAACTTTGTAGCACCCAGCTTGATTTGAAGTTTTAGAAAATACAAACATAGTCATATACACACATTTATGCACACTGCTCTGTTTACTATCTGTCTTCCTCAGGAGACCCAAGGGCAGGGGTGACAAATTCTCAGAGCCCACTACACCACTACACACACAGCACTCCTCACTGAGATTCCAGAACTCTTAGGCCCCTTGGTTTACTTGCCCCTTGAAGACCTTTCTTTCACTCCTACCCCTTGCTGGACACAAGGAAATGTGAGGTTCCTGCTTTGGAAATATAGCAGGGCTTCTGCTCTGGGGCTCTTCTCCCCATCTGGGAGTTCTGTCCCCCAGGACACGGCCTGGGGGACATGAACTATTTTCAAGGGCTCAGCAGTACCTAATGTTCTTGCCTCCCCTCCGTCTGGTCCCGAGGGTCTCTCTCACATCGGGCAGGGAGGACACTCACGCCACTGGTCAGGTGCTCCTTCGGATCTTTTCTCTTTGGCCTTGGTCTCTCCTTTGGAAAATCAAAAGCCAAGGATTTGACTCATATTCTCTGTAGTTTGTGATGTCATCTTTTTCCTGAGGCAGCCTATGCTACTTGTTCAATGGGAAATACGTGAAAGACTACAGGGAAATTTGGGGAAAATAACCCTGAACTTCTCAAAGATATCATCTGCCCCATTTGTATGGAAGGTGGGCCAGTTTGAAGGGAATGAAATTAGCTATAGTTATCCCAAATTTCCAGTCACTCTCCAAAGTTTGTCAGTTCACTACTGATTCTAGAAAGAAACATGCCACTTGGGAAAGAGAACAGAAAGTTTGCAAAATGAGTGAGTCTGAAGGGGTGCCTGTTTTTGCAGCTGCTAAAAAGTTTCTCCTGAACAGCTGAAGTTCTGATAAAATAAATATCTGTCCTATTACTTAGGAGAGGGTGACAGGCTGAGTGTCACTGAGCCAGGGACAAGCTTCCTTGACTTGGTCAGTTTCTGCGTTCTGCTCGGCTGATAAGGCTCTCACATTATGTGACACGCAATGAGAGTTTCCTCTATCAGTTTTAGGTAAGAAAGGTGGAATATCTCCACATCTGCCAGAGGTGATTATATTAGATATCACCTGTCTTGACAGCCTTACCTTCGTCTGCTAAGCTGTGGGCAAATGAGATTTTATGCCTTATCATCAGGCTGCCAGACGGGGCTCAGGTAACTATATGTAAAATCTCATGCCCTGTTGCACAATAGTTGATGTTTGCAAGAAAAAATAAGTATCTTAAATCTTTCAATAGCATTTGTTCCTTCACAGCAAGAGAATATTGCAAGTTTGTGTGAGACTTTATATCGCCGTGCTATATAAATTAACCACTGTGACTTTTACAACTGCACGTTGGCTGGGGTGCAGTAAGTACTGGAAAAGTACCATGAAGATGTCATTTGGCTTGCAGCTTTGTCATTTTTAGAAGTTACAGGAAAACAGCCGCGTCTGTCATTTCAAGCTCCTTTATTATACCAAACAGTTTGAGACGCCACTCTTAATAACATGAGGTCATTTTTAACCAAATTCTTGCTAGAACAATCTCTCTATAGAACACGTTACCAAGCAAGAATTTCTCCAGAATCCACTCCATTATCAAGTAGGGGCCTGGTAGTGTGTTCAAGACCTAACAGAACTAATGTGATGGCCCCTGTCCAGTGTTATTGGGGCTGGTCCTTGGTTACATAAGGGAACAATTTTAAAATGAAATGACATAACTAAAATGTTTACATCAACTTAAAACATATCGTTGTACATTTTCTCTCATTTTTGTTGTGCAGCCAACATCTGATGTCCTCTAATGAGAGGTCACTTCATCTTTTTTGCATAAACTTACCCATGTTAAGTTGATTAAGTTTTCCAAGTTTACCTTCTTTAAAGTAGAATGAGGATTTAGCAATCTCAGTTCAGAATGCTAGATTTTTACATTTTTAAACCAATGTTTTAGAACTGTCTTATCAATTACTTCTTTAGCAGCATTTTTTTTTTCAACTTGTCATTATTAAGCTTTGTGGTAAGCATTTGACACTTAGTTTCCCTAGCAGAGACAACACTCACTCACCCTTCATCAGTTTGTCATATTTAAGTCACAGATTTACAATACTGGGCACGAGTGGCATAAACAAGTTTGGGAATAGACGCTATGACTTGGGTAAACACCTCAACTGGAAGGTGGTCCAGAGAGCACCTGCTGGCCACCGCGTCCCCAACACAAAGGTGGCCATTGGCATCTGTTAGAAAGGACTGCAGAGCTCTGGTTAATCTAGGATTTGGTTAAAGGGCCTTTAATTAAGAGAGCTTCTACTATAAATACATTTTCATTAATATGCATAGGTAGTTACTCTTAAATAACATTACTGCAAAATGTCTTCTAGTACAGGTCCTGCAGAACTTAATGAACAGCTAAAGCTCACTTATAATCAGTGGAATCTGTCTGCATACATAATTGGTGGTCTAAAGTGCTTCTCCCAGCAATCTGTTTACACCGTGGCACTGTAATTGGTTTGGTCATCAGTCTGTTTCTTTCTGTAGATGGGAAGAGATAATGTTTTGGTCCACTCCTCATTAGTTATCACAATTTTTAAATTAATAATTTGGAGATGTAATGAGCTCTTGTTCCACTTATACATGCTTGAATACCTCTGTCAATGTTTTTAGATTTTTTTCTTCTCCTAAATACTGGTAGCAATAAAGTATGATATGCCAAGGATAGTTTTAAAAAGAAAATAAGTAGATATTGATTGTGCTGATATTAAGCTGATAGATTTGGAAAATTTTAGAGCTGAGAGACAGAGAGAAGCATGTGTATTTATACATACATGCAGAGGCAGAGAGAGAGTCAGAGAGGAAAAGAGAGAGTCAAAAAGAGAATAAGACAGATGCAGAGAGACAGAGTGACAGATTTTTATAATTATATTATATTCACACACACATACACACACACACACATATATATATATATATATATATTGAGAGAGAGAGACAGAGACAGAGAGATACCAAGATAGGAATAGTGAGAGAAATAGAAAAGCAGACAGAAACAGGAAAACAGATAAGTAGAGACAGAAAACACACAAAGAGACAGAAAAAGACAGAAACAGAGATGCCTGAGAGAGGCAAGGAGAAACAGAGACACCTAGAGGCTGAGGAAGAGCCGCTTCAGCCACGCCACTCAAGATTAGCCCTGTCTCTGCCCCGTGTGACCAAACTAGGGCCGCAGGTGTGGAGGGCACTGCCAGGACAGAGGCAGACCCAGGGTGCCCAGGAGTCACCGGTGATAGCAGACCTCTGAGTAGGTCACAGCCTGGGCATTAATTAGATGGTCCTGCACCACTGTTCATATCTATTAAATGTGTTTTTTAGTTCTAAATGTATTAAAATTTTTTTTTCTTTTTTGGCTACAGAAAGGTCCTGAAGGAAATCTCTATTGAAGAATTCAATCCAAATGAGACTGTGCAGGCCACTTTGGAGGCCCAGCTCCTTTCCAAGCTGGACTATCCAGCCATTGTCAAGTTTCACGCGAGCTTTGTGGAGCAAGATAGTTTCTGCATTATCACAGAGTACTGTGAGGTGAGACTCTCCTTCTCTTTTTGAAACCTTAATAAAAATATATTTCATAAGGCTTCCCTGGTGGCGCAGTGGTTAAGAATCCGCCTGCCAATGCAGGGGACATGGATTCGAGTCCTGGTCCGGGAAGATCCCCCATGCCGCGGAGCAACTAAGCCCGTGCACCACAACTACTGAGACTGTGCTCTAGAGCCCACGAGCCACAACTACTGAGCCTGCGTGCCACAACTACTGAAGCCTGCGCACCTAGAGCCTGTGCTCCGCAACAATAGAAGCCACCGCAATGAGAAGCCCGTGCACCGCAACCAAGAGTAACCCCCACTCGCCACAACTAGAGAAAGCCTGCACGCAGCAATGAAGACCCAATGCAGCCAAAGATAAATAAAATAAGTAAATTAAAAAAATATATATATACATGTTTCATAGTAAAAAGCTGTCTGTAAAGAGACATCTCAGAAGTTTAATTAGCCAACCACAAGGTGAACTATAAATACCTGGGACGTGTCTTGCTGCTAAGAGTGATCATCTCTATGTAACTGACAAACTTGTTTCTGATGAAGGGTTTCTCTTTCTTGGAAAACTCAGAGTGAATGTATTTTAAGGAGGAATTGCTGCAGAAAAACGATCCAGCATATTTTTTTTTGGTGTGTGTGTGTGGGGGGGTGCATTCTCCAAGCCTCCGACAACGGTTCGATTATTAGATGGACATTTAAATGCCGTAACAGAGGGCTGGACAGAGCAGAGGGACACCTCCTGAGTCCTGGGTTCTAGCTCTGTGGTTCATTTTCCCTAATGGACACTTGGAAATGGGAATATGGCTCATTTCCCCCATGAAAATCCTTCATATTAACTGATTTGTGATTTATGGCTTCAGGTATTTGCAGTTTTCCCTGCCATTCCATGTTCTCCCCAAGTGATAATAGCTGTGCATTTTACTGAGCCCAAGTGAACATGAAGCTGCTGAGAAAGGTGCCGGGTGGAGGTGGCTTGGGGCTGACAAGGTGCAGCATATGTGGGTCTGGGTGGTCACTCCTGAGAGGCTAGGGAGAGGGGAGTTACAGGGGTTGGGTCAGAAGGAGAATATCCAAACATGACCTTGCTCAGACACTATCTCCCAGAACATTCTGAGAGCTAGTGTTGGCCAAATGTACCTTGGGAGAATCTGATTCTATTCATAGTTTAGAATGTATTCAGTTCATCACCTGGGTGTTGCTGGGGCCCAAGAGAATGACTCTGGGAAGAAAGAAGATGCTCTTTAGAGGGGGAGGCAGGCCTGTTTGGGTCAGAGGGTGTTGGGTGTCTGAGGTGCGGAAAAGAAGAGGAAGGAGGGGAAGCAAATCGGAAGGAGTAAAGATAGCAACAAAAACCAGCCTCGCTGTGCTTTACATGGTAGCTGATGTGTCATCCAAAATGAAACCAGTAGCAAAGTTAGAATATCTGAAAATTTGATATCATCCAGGTCTTGGCTGTTCCCCTTCAGGACAGTCTCCCTGGCACAGCCTTGCTGGGAGTTTCCCCATCCAGTCTTGCCCCTCCTCTGCTTGAAGGAGAAGGGGGGGAAGAAAAGAAAAAGAACCAGGACATTTAGGTGCTTATTTCTCCTTCATCCAACAGATTGTTAAGAAAATCAGTAAAATGATGAGGTCCATGGGTAAGAACAGCTGCTCCGGCAATTATGTCACTGATCCATGCAAAACCCAGGGATTTACAAATATAGCTACACTATGATCCATCAGCTATAATTTAATCATTTTCTTCTTTTTGCCCCATTCAGTTAATAAACTATCTTATGTGGGAAGCAACTGACTCCTATTGCTTATGCCTATTACTGCTACCTCTGCTGCTGCTCTCGGCACACTGAATTTTCCAAAGAGACTCTCACGATCTTAAAATATTTTTCACTGTAGTGAGGACTGTCCAGTGGAACTTTGTGTGATGATGGTAATACTCTATATTTGTGCTGTCCAATATGGTAGTTGCTAGTCACATTCGACCCTTTAGCACCTGATGAAATATGGCTAGTATGGTTGACGAGCTGGATGTTAAACTTTATTTAATTTTAATTACTTTAAATGTAAATAACCATGTGTAGCTGGTGGCTACGATATTGAACAGAGCTAGATGATAAGCTATAACTTTTTCTCCTTATATTAATTTTTAATTATTAATTTTCATGTAATTTTAATCTACTAGAAAATTTACAGAACACAGTGAACTCCCATATACACTTCGCCCAGATTTATCAATTGTTATTTTTTCACATTTGCTTTATTATTCTATTTATTCTTTCTTTCTCTCTCTCTATCTATTTATCTATCTATTTTTTCCTGAACCACTTGAGAGTAAGTTGCAGACATGATGCCCCTTTGTCCTAAATCCTCCTGTGAGTGTTTTCTAAGGCCAAGGACATTTCCTTAACATACCTACAGTACGAAGATCAAAATCAGGAAATTAACATCGATGCAATGCTGGTATGTAATCCAGTGGTTCTCAGTGTGTGATCCCAGACCAGCAGCATCAGCATCATTTGGGATCTTTCCTTAGAGATACAGATTGTTAGCTTCCACCACAGCCACAGTGAATTAGAAATTCTGGGGGTGGGATCTGGCTATCTGTGTTTTGACAAGCCCACCAGGTGAGGCTAAAGCACACTGCAGTTTGAGAACCACGCATCTAATCCACAATTCACACTCAAATTGAGCCCATTTGTCCCAGTTATGTCTTTAGAAAGGACATTTCTATAAGAATGTCTTTTTCTCGAGCAGGATCCAATCCAGGATCATCTGCATTACTTTTTAAATGCTGGAGGTTTCCACGGGCTGAGCTGCTCCTCCCACCCGGGGGCGTTGCCATGGTGACGGCCGCTGGCCGGGGAGCAGCTGCTGGGCTTCCCTGTTCCACCTGCTGAGCTGTCAGGACGCGCTTCCCTGAGGAATGACGTGTGGGGGTCGCTAGTTCTCCTTGCTAACCGAGATATTTCTCACCTTCATGAGCTTAACTCACACAAACCTGGCATTATCCTCTTATTGAGGTAAAATAATAATATTGGAAATGTCAGATGGCCAGACTTGCACCTAACAGAAAAATGTTATCACCATTGAAATAGCTGGGTTTTTTAATCCCCAAGTTCCCTCTTCTGTAATTTAATTTGGGGCCTTGCAAGATTGAAATACACACATATAAATGCATTCACGAGGCTGCTATGTCCACCACCCAACCCTTTGGACACATCACATCAGATTATGAGTGTAAAAAGCAAATTACTCAATTCTCACAACTTCTTGTCAAGATCTAACCAAATCTTTGATGGGGAATAGTACCCAAACTACCAAACTGACAGACTGTTTCAGGTATTGGTGCCTTCCATTCTCCTCCAGCCAGGGAAATGGGACAACTTGCTGTCCCCTGTCCCTCCTCCACAGTTTCCCACCTCTTCATCTGTGCCCTTTCAGAATGTCCTTCCTCCTGGCCCCATGTTTTCAGTTCCCACCCATCCTCCCAGGCCCGCTGAAATGTCACCCACTCTACAAAGATTCCTATAATCTCCTGGCTGGAAATCACTCCTCACCCGATCCCCAACTCTCATCGCATTTCAACTCGGTGACACACAGCACATTATACATAGTATCATCCATCTCAGATCAGACTCTCAGCGTGTGGGATTGATCTTTTTCTGATTCATTTTTGCATCGCATCATGAACCCATGTAATGAGCCACAAAGAAGTTAGCACTCAGGAAATTTCTTTTCTTTTGACGAATTCTTTACCACTTGCTTCCAGCTGCCTCTCACCTTATTTCTGTCAAATGCTGATGGTAAAATTTTGGATCCTTCTATCTGTCATATATGTTGAAAGCATTTTGTCAGAAAGCGGGGAAGGTTGGACTTGTCTGTTTCCCGCACTGTGATATTAACATAGCTAAATAAAAATTATATCAATATAGTTGTAGTGCCTAACCTTGGCTGCACACTGGAATCACCTGAAAAGCTTTCAAAACTCCTGAGGGCTGAGGCCCTCCTTCAGAAAGTCTGATTTAATTGGTCTGGGGAACGACCCAGGCATCAGGATTTTTGAAAGCTCTCCAGGAGATTCTAATGGGCAGCCAGGGCCGAGAACTGCAAAAAAGGGAGAATGGCCAGTGTGGAAACAGAAAAATATAGTCATAGAAGAAAACCGTGTCAGTGTTTATGGAGCACTGAGCAAAGATGAAGCTCAGCTGAGAACAGGGGAGTCTGGCTGGCTCTGCTGGTGGCTGTGGTTTTCTGCTCAGGCCACCAGCTGGGTGCTGTTATTCGTGAAAATTACCTGCCTTATTCTCCGGGCTCCCTGAGCAACCTTCTATCCTGTTTCTCCTCAAACTTTCATGCCCTGATTTTAGCATTTTTTCAGTGGTAGTTGCCTGGAGCAGTTTTTACTGTGAGATTTGCCTAATGGTGATTATGTATTTCCCTCATTCTTTCTACATTGACTAATTAGGGTTCTCCTGTTAGAGCTATTCCACTGTTCCTTCTCCTCCATTGATGTCTTTATTCAATTGTTTGTATCAGTATGGACTCATGGATATTTATTTTATTCTATGGGTTATAGCCCAATGCTGTCATTATTAATTTTCTTTCTCAAATTGGTCCAGCTTCGGCTAGTGGGGCTCCTTCAGATTGGCCCCTGTGTCCTCTAAACATGCCCCCATCCTTTTTGAAGGAGAAGTGGGTTCTTATCTATAAACTGTATTTTGTAGATGAGGAAACGGGACCCCAGAGAGGTGATTTTCTGGCAATCACATGGCTGGAATGTTGGATTTCATCCAGGACCAGGACCAGGACCAGGACCACAGGGGTTATAGGGAAAGCTGCTCCTGTTTTTCTTTTACTTGGATTGCTCCTATTCCTCCCTTAATATTTAATAGAGTCAACCAAATAGTTCATGGTGCCTACCTTCCCAAGCATGAAATTATCTACTTCTACCCGGACATGAATCAATAGAGATGGATTGTTTTATTGTTCATATCAACAATGTTAACCAAACATGTGGCACTAAACATAGATTTTAACACAGCCACACTAATCAAGCCTGTCTGGGTGAATTATGCAAAATATAAAGCTAACACTTTCGTTTGCAAGATGAACAGGCTCTGGGGAATCTGATGTACAGCATGGTGACCATGATTAACAATACTGCACTTAGACACTTCAAATTTGCCAAGAGAGTAGATCTCAAGTGCTCTCAACACACACACACAGGAACCATGTGAGATATTGGATGTGTCAATCAACTTGACTGTGGTAATCATCTCACAGTGCACGTCCACCAGATCATCCTGTTTTATGGGAAAGCTTCTCCTTCCCTTGGCTTATTCTCACTTATGTTCTGTATCTTTATCTATCTCTATATAATACATACATATACATAGACACAAAAACACATGTATATCAATTTGTACACACACATATGTCTTAATGTAATGATAATATAATTAATTATTGTATTTTCTATCAATAGGGGACTAGATAGGGTTTGAAACAGTAGAAAGTGTGTGGACTCTGGCATCACACTGACTTCTGTTCAAATCTTGGTCCATTTCCTTGAACAAGTTATTTCATTTTTCTGACCCCTACCCTAATTTTAAGATAGAGTAAACAACACCTAGTATATTATTAGCTTTTTATAGGTATTTGAAATGATAAAGTTAATTTATTAACTTTATGAGTTAAAATAAAGTTAAAAAAGGGACTATCAGACCTTTGCACATAATAGACTGTCAATAATGGAAGCTGTCTTTATAATAGTTCATGATTTCAGTGTGACCTCACTCTCCCCCCAGGTTGTTTTCTAGAAGGCAAGCTAATTTTTACCTCTGAGTTTTTGGCTTGCAGCCTTTAGTGTGAGGATTCATGCCAGAAGGAGGAAACATGGAAAATTTTAAACACTAATGGGTCCAATAGCAACATTCAAGCAAGTACTTTCTAAGGATCTGTTTGTTATATAAAAAGAACATTTTAAATCTCCTCTTATGTTTCTCATTTATGCAAATTGTTTAAATAAACCAAGTAAGTGGGTTGAGTTTTATAATGTTGAAATTCTAGTGAGTCTCTGTAGACTCTTGCAAGTGAATTTGGCAATGACATGCACCACCAGGCTTACTGGTTCTCAGAGGGTCCTTACAACTTCATGCTGGATGTCTTGGGTCTACTGTTAGAGACAAACCCTTTGTTGTCCTTTAAAGCCACTGCTGAAGCTCTGTCTGAGGCCATGGATGAGAGACACTCCTGGTATATTGATCTTTGTGGCATTGATTAGTGACCTTCTGTCTTAGTCCGTTCAGGCTGCTATAACAAAATACCGTGGACTGTGTGCCTTATAAACAACATACATTTATTTCTCACAGTTCTGGAGGCTGGGAAGTCTAAGATCAAGGTTCTGGCAGATTCAGTGTCTGATGAGAACCCAATTCCTGGTTTGTAGATGGCCGTCTTCTTGCTGTGTCCTCACATGGCAGAAGCTGGGAGGGAACTCTCTGGGGTCTCTTTCATAAAGGCACTAATCCTATTCATGAGGGCTCTACCCTTATGATCTGTTCACTTCCCGAAGGCCTCACCTCTTAATACCATCACACTGTGGGGTTAGGATTTCAGCATATGCATTTCGGGGGACACGAACATTGTCTATAGCATTATCCTTCCCAGTGTGAGCTCCAGGTGTCCGCACATCAGGGCTGTCTTCAGTGGTCTGCATTGCTGGAATTGCTGCTGATTAAGGGAACTAGAGTTATCTTCAGAGAGGTGCATCCCATCAGAGCCCTCTGGTTTTCCTGGGCAGCTCCTGCCTGGCTATGTAGGCCTCCCTGAATTCACTGTGCCAGTTCTATGGGTCTAGACTTTATTCAGCTAAAGAAGACTGTAAATAATATGTATCTTGTGTTTTTATACACCTAAACTTATCTACCTAAACTTATCTGTTCATGATCTTTGTAAGTACCATAAGTAAAATCATTTGACTTGTTCCGTTTACTTTCTTTGTTTAAACTATGAAATATTTTAAGCTTTTCACAAAAAAAGAGTTTAAAAATAAGGCCACTGAGTTTTATTTAAAATTGTTGATGTAAAAATTGAAAAAAAAAACTAGTTTCATTTAAGAGAAATGTATGAATGCACTAATATCAAGCAATTCATAAGCCCAGTAGAACTTTTGGCATTTGGAGTGTGGCTTTAGCTATCATATATGACTTTATATAAATATGTGATCAAAAATAGAATCAGAATAAACCACTCCAAATAGTTTATTTTAAAAAAACAGTCCAGTGATTTATAGGTGAAAGCATTATTTCATGTCACTTCTTAAAAAAAAATAAATTCTACCACTTTATTCTTATTTATGTACATTTACCTCAGCAGGAAGAAAATTTCCTCTAAAAGAATTTGAAAGAAAATTAGCAACTAAACCCAAGAGTGCTCAGTTATATTATCAAGACATAAATGTCACGATACTACATGGCATTCTTTAGTAACTATTTAGAAACTGGATCTTCTTATTTTGCTTTTAAGAGCATAACGTGGTTTGACATTTTCCCCACTTTTTATGAACTCCATTTACAAATTTAAAAATATATTATAAAATAATTTTTATTCAACCCAGACTTTCTCAAATACAGCTTTTGCCTTTGGAATTTTTCAAACTATTGGACAAAATGTTTCCATTAATAGGTGAGATGTTAAGTATTTGGCCCATTTGTGTTATTATCTAGCAGCACTTTCTTAAAATGCAGTCTATGGCCTGTCCCAGAGTCACTTAGGATGCTTGTTTAAAAATACAAATTCCAGGCTTCCCTGGTGGCGCAGTGGTTAAGAATCTGCCTGCCAATTCAGGGTACACGGGTTCGAGCCCTGGTCCAGGAAGATCCCACATGCCGTGGAGCAACTAAGCCCGTGTGCCACAACTACTGAGCCTGCGCTCTAGAGCCCGCAAGCCACAACTCCTGAGCCCGCGTGCCACAACTACTGAAGCCCACATGCCTAGAGCCCGTGCTCTGCAACAAGAGAAACCACCTCAATGAGCAGCCCATGCACCACAACGAAGAGTAGCCCCTGCTCGCAGAAACTAGAGAACGCCCGCGCGCAGTAACGAAGACCCAACACAGCCAAAAAAGAAAATAAATAAATAAATAAATTTATTTTAAAAAATACAGATTCCCTGGTCCTCTCCTAATTTACTGAATCAGAGTCTCTGTTGATACAGCCCAGGAATATGCATTTTAAACAAGCAACTTGAATGTATCTGATATATGCAAAATTTTGAGGTCCACTGGAAAGATGTCTCAGAACCTTAGTTAAAGGAGATGTAGAGTGTGAGGGAGCTGCATCTTAAGATGTCGGCCCAGGGAATTAATCAGGGGCAGCGTGTTCATTTTAAAATGAAGAAGTAGGGCAGAACAATTTTTCAAGCTCCTTCCAGCCCTGAAATCCTGAGATTGTTTTGCCCTTTGTGTATGCTCTGAACATTGCAGTCTCACTGTATTCAGGCTCTGAGAAGGCTCTCCTCTGTCTTTTAAACTGAATGTAAGTGCTTCTATTGATGACTTAAAAAACACGGATTAATTTTTAAAATCAAATCCTTTTAGGTTTTAAAACTTTTTAATGTCAATTAAAGATGGAGTTCAGACACTGTATTTGAGTTGCTCTTCATTTCTTCAAGGTCTTGGTGTTTCAAAGTCAATCTGATGTTGGCTAACTTGGACGGCAGAAGGAGGCAAGACCATTAATCCATCAAATGGCACATTTTGGGTTACAGATTTTTGAAACCTTAGAAGTTAACATCAAGGCTTTTATTGCAACTTTTGAGGGATGATATTAGTAAAGGAAAGCATTTTCTGTCAGCAGTATAGATTTAGGGCAATATTAATATTGGTTCAAATTTAAGTCAATACCCTTTTCATTAGAGTTGCCTTAGCAATAAAAGTCATCATTAAATATTTCTCAAAGTCAAGGAAACAGAATGAGCCTACAGATATTGTAATAAGAACTTCTTAAACCAAGGTGTGACATTTCATCCGAAACATTTGATTTTTACTTTGATAATGGCTTGGCAAAAGAAATAAATGCTTTTCATATTGCTGAATTAAAATCAGACTGCTTCACAAAAAATTGTTTCTTTTTTATATGAAATTTGTTGTGTCTTAATTTGTGAGTGACTTGACTACCTTAGTTAAATCCTAAGAAAATCTACAGAGTGTTTATTAAAGAACAAAGTAAATACAAAACAAATAGTTTTTCTTGCAGATAAACATGCAGAATGAAAACTGCAGGGGGAGTAACTTGAGGAGGATAAGACCCAGCTCCCCAATTAATCTGATCTTTTGGCATTCTGTCCTCTTGTCAATAGAACATGTCCCTTGCTTAATGCTAAGAACTAGTACATTTCTTCTTCTTATGGTTCTACCTGAGAAGGAGGTGTTTGTGTACCCTCTTTTGACATTTCACTTTGAGGCCTAGTATTGAAGGCCCTATTCCTTTTTTTTTCCCCAATAGTCTAAGTATATATTTCTTTAGTCATAGGAAATGTGCACACACTTAACATCAATGCAGGAAACAGGTAAGCAACCTCTACTCACTACTTGAGGGGGGAGCATAAGGAGGTGATAGTCAGACTAATAATGAATGTCACCCAGGGAGTGTGCTCGTCTATGGCAAGACGACTCACAGGGAAAGTAATTCTGCTCACTCACAAGGAAAACAATACCGAAGCTGATACAAATGTGGTAGGAATTTGTATTTCTTTAACTAATATAGTTTTAAAATGACCATAGGAAATGAAAAGAAGCATTGAGGTTTGGAGACAAATTCCTGAAAGAAATGTTATTTGAACATAAAAATTTCTCCAAATTTCAGTATTATTGAGGCAGACAATTACATCACAAAGGCCATTTTCATAGGGGTGACTGTACTTATGTATGACCTTCCTAAAGTAGGAAACATTGGGTTGAAGCTGTTAACTTCATTGATATTTCTTTAAGGCAACCTTTTCTTCTTTTTTTTTCCGTTTCCTTTCTTTCTTCCCTCCCTCTTCCTTCCTTCCTCCCTCCCTTCCGACCTTCCTTCCTTCCTTCCAACCTTCCTTCCTCCCTCCCTCACTCCTTCCCCCCTTTCCTTTTTTCCTTCCTTCCTTCCTTCCTTCTTTTTCTCCCTCCTTCCTGCTTTCTTGGCTTTCTTTCTGTCACTTCTTATCTCAAGCTATTCAGGAAGGAGATGGCAACATGTAGATAATTATCTTTTTGCCACTGAAGTTGTTTTATCATATTCTGAGAATCTAAATGGGATATTGAAAGGAGATCTTGTTTTTTTATTAAAAATTATTTTCTTTTTTGTGTGAGAGAAAGGTTTGCTAAAGTCCTCTTGGGTAGAAAAGGAAATCTGGGTTTGGAAAAATACATACATTTACAGCTCACCTTTCTTCTGAAGGACTTTTCAATGTCTACTTCACAGGATGCTATAATAATCTGATGTCAAAAAATGTTCTCTGCAACTTCTAGAAACATTATGACACTACAACTTGTATGATCCAACAGAATTTTGATAAACTCTAGGATTAAAAAGAGAGGCTATAAAGGCAGGTTTGGAGAATGAGAAGGAAATGTGGGTCTTTTTGACAAGGAGTCAAATATTCAATTCATTCCTTAAACTTTGATCGCCTTGGCCCAGAAAATCCAGCCAGATATCGAGTTTGAGTGAGGGTGCGAGTTGTTTAATATGCCACTTTTGACTCGTCATGCCCTGTGTAGAAGGAGAGAAAATGCTAGGCAAATATTTGTACATTGCACTGAAGGGAAATAAAAATGCATTACACATGAGTTAGTCAGTTGACCTGATGTTGTTCATTTAGAAGTTATTTTTCTTTGATTGTTTCATTGCCGATGAGTGCTTTTCCTTTGCATCTAATGATGATGACTCTGTCAGGAATAGTCTGCGTAGCTTACTTAATGTTTGGCTCTGATGCTCCTTAGGGGTGGAGCAAGTGCCTCTTCTCTTTGTGGGCCTGTGTTGTTGGCATCCTCCAAAGACCAAACACAGTCGCAGTTAACCCGTCCTTTTCTTCAGAGGAAAGCCTTTTGAATTGTCTCTAATTTTTCAGTATTTTAAGGTAAAAGGGATAAGGTATAGCAGTTCTCTAAGAGAATTTAACACTTAGTGTCTTCATTTCTATGGTAGATTACATACATTAATATCAGCATAATCAGAAATGGTCTTGTATCAGACACTACCAGGCAATTTTAGGTGTTTGTCATTTGTGATCTGGATTAGTTTTTGGCACCAAGTGTTATTCCTTAACTGAACAGCAGTGAGTAGTAGGACAGAGACTGCTAATGCTTAAATGATGTGTGTGGGCCCCGCAGGAATCAGCAGGGGCTGTATTCCTGAGAGTTGCTGTAGTTAAATAGAGAAGACGAGAGAGAGGCCATCTCCAGGATGCAAGAGTCAGGGCTTGACAAACTGAAAAGGATCGATACTCCAGCACCAGCACCATATGCACAATGTAAGCACCAAAACATCACCACTTGATACTAAATTAACTTCACTAATTTGAATTTTATTGGCTCTGTGTTTTTAATTTGTATACATGTTAGGGTTCTATAGTTATATAAAACTCCAAGCATAAGGAGAATTATTCCTAGTTTTATGCAAGTACATATAAATATGTAATGTAATATAATAAAGACAATTTTTAGGTAGAATTTAGGTAATGTAATAAAAGTTAAGGCCCTTTAGAAGGATTTTGTTCTTGTATGGTGTCAAAGATAAACACAGCTGGACAATAGTTAAAGCACTGAAAACAGAGTTTCTTCAGTAACCACTGACAGGAGGGGAAAGAGCTGAGCTCCACTGTGCTGTGTGCAAAGTAATTGGGTGAATTAAAGGGAGAGGGAGGGAGTGGGGGGCAGGGGAGGCAATGCAGGCAGGGGGCCTGAGCAGAGTCAGGGGACTGACATATTGCAGAAAGTGGGAAGGGGGTTGGTTCCTGTGAAACCACCTGGGCTTGCTAACTGGCACTTATTGAAGTTGGGCTCCTGCCCTCCCCAGAGAGCAGGGGACAGGGGCTCCATCTTGAGGTATGGCTGGAATAGTCAGTTCCTTCGGCAGCCTTGAGTTTTCTCAAGCAGGCACTTTAAGGGGGACGAGGGTCATCCTAGGAATGTGACCTTAAGCTGTTAGAAATATGTTAGCATTTGTTCAAGGCTTTATAGGCGAAAGTGGATGCCTGTTTGAGAAGAGGGCTCAGGAGGCTGGCAGCGTTTGGTCAGGAGAGGGTCTGTGCAGCGATAGTTCCCAAGCGCCAGTGCGACCCCACTGTGCTGTTATTAACAATGGCCGCTGTGCGTCAGCTCTTGTTAAGAGAGATTGATTTTAAATTCCTAACTGAAGGAAAATACGAAAAATTATGCTATTTTGTTTCAGGGCCGAGATCTGGACTATAAAATTCAGGAATATAAAGAAGCTGGAAAAACCTTTCCAGAGAGTCAAATAATAGAATGGTTTATCCAGCTGTTGCTGGGAGTTGACTACATTCATGAAAGGTATGTTCATTTGTTACTGAAGGACAGTGTTTTTTTAACAGTCACATCTGAACTTGAAAAATGAAATTTGGGAGGTAGAATTGAAAGGAAGCAAGTCCAAAGGTAAATGACTGTAGTTAAACATCGATGATATGTTTTTCCATAGGAAACTGTCGAATGATTAGAGGATTTATTTGATTACCTTTTTTGTTGTTGTTCTAGAAATCAAACTGGCCTTAAATACAAGACAGAAACTTGTATTAAACACATTCCTCTATATCTGATCCTATCCTGTGAGCCACAAGCAATTCTCAGATACCTTTAGCTTGCTATGAATTTATTACATCTTCCAGCAGGCTTGAGCTGTGAATACCCTAGCATGCTGCAGATAGACGGCGGGGTTATTTTGGAGTGTGTCAGTGCACATCTAGCTGTGCTCACATTCCAAGATGAGCTAAAGGAATTGAGGCAGAAGATATAAGTGTTCAGACCAGTCAGTTTTGACATTAAATATCCGATAAAGAAGGTCAAAGTATGCTTATGGTTCAGTTGTTTATAATTTGTCTTTGCAATCCCAGCCTCAAAAATGTGTTTTAAAACTTTTTACTATTTTTTTCACAGGTCAAAAGCAAGATGTTTTAGATGTTAAATGTTTTATAGGCTCATAACATGATATGAATGCATTTGAAAAGATGAACATACATAGACAAATAAAAGTAGATGCTGTGAGGGGTCCATGTTAGCTTTCAACTTAGGATGGGGCAGAACATAACATTCTTCTTGAACAAAAGTGGGAGTTTGTAGGGGACACCAACGCCTGGCTGTCCATGAATGTCAAATAGCTTAAATGTGTCATCTTTGCTTTCTGATGGCATAAAAAGTAATCCGATTATTCTGTGCTTTGCCGTGTATCTTCTGAAACACATGCTTGATGAGACAGACAGCCACTGACTTATTGACAACTCACAACAATCTTTTGAATGGTGTCAAACTATCCTAAGAGACAATGATAAAAGAATATCAAATAATCTTTTAATAAACTACCAAAGCTGCTGAATATAAGACTTCTGTGTGCATACAGTTACATTCGTATTCCTTTTATTTTCTCTACTATTCCTTGGCATATTTGTTAACTTAGACACAAGGAAAACAACACATATAAAGATGCCAACTTTGGTGTTCAGTGTGTAAAATATAAAACTGAAATCTGGTTGATTTAGGAACCCAAACATTTTTTAATACATTTTGGGTCTGCTTAGTAATAGTTAAAATAAATGAGTTAAAAATAATCCTTCAAGGGACTTCCCTGGTGGCACACTGGTTAAGAATCCACCTGCCAATGCAGGGGACATGGGTTTGAGCACTGGTCTGGGAAGAAGATCCCACATGCTGCAGAACAGCTGAGCCCACGTGCTGCAACTACTGAAGCCCTTGTGCCTAGAGCCCATGCTCTACAACAAGAGAAGCCACCACAATGAGAAGCCCGTGCACCACAATGAAGAGTAGCCCCCGCTCGCCGCAACTAGAGAAAGCCCACGTGCAGCAACAAAGGCCTAACGCAGCCAAAAAATAAATTAATTTAAAAAAAAGAAAAAAGTGTTTAAAAAAATCCTTCCAAGAGAGGATTTAAATTTGTTTTGAATCCTTCACCATTCTAAGAAAGTCATTAAATAGGGCTAAATGTTTCGGTATTTGTGGATCTGTGGATCTGAAATACCACACTTTGTGATTCAGATAACAAATGATGATGCTTCTTTCATTATGTTATTATTATTATTTTTAAAATAAACTTATTTATTTATTTTTGGCTGCGTTGGGTCTTCCTTGCTGCCTGCAGTCTTTCTCTAGTTTGAGGCAATCGGGGGCTCCTCTTCATTGCGGTGCGGGGCTTCTCATTGCAGTGGCTTCTCATTGTGGAGCACAGGCTCTAGGCACACAGGTTTCAGTAGTTGTGGCAGGCGTGCTTCAGTAGTTGTGGCACGCTGGCTCAGTAGTTGTGGCTCACGGGCTCTAGAGCACAGGTTCAGTAGTTGTGGTACACGGGCTTAGTTGCTCCGTGGCATGTGGGATCTTCCTGGACCAGGGCTTGAACCTGTGTCCCCTGCATTGGCAGGCAGGTTCTTCACCACTGCGCCACCAGGGAAGTCCCTCATTATGTTACTGTAACAAATTATTGTAAAGTTTTTCTCTATAGATGGAGAAATTTCAATTTTATATTTAAGTTCATTCATTCATTTATTAAATAGTGTTAAGTTAAAATAAAGCCTAACCTCGAAGAGCTGTTAGTAAACTAACAGAGATAAAACATGTCCCCCAATAACTGTAAACCGCATAGCATGGTGGATATACAGAGTTCATGGTCTCTACTGCATGTGGCTTATGGCCTTGGGCGATCTGCTTAACCTTTCTGAGCCTTTGTTTCCTCATCTATAAAATAGAGATCATAATGGGACTCTCCTTGCTTACTTTATAGGGCTGTGGGGAATATGCTTTGAGATACTACACACTTAGAAAGTTTGCAAATTGTCAAGCCCTGTGTAAGTGTTATTGTTTGTGGTTGTAATTCAATATAGAATGAGGGCCTAGCCACCAGAAGGGGTTAAAAATCTCTGACAATAACGAGTATTGGCAAGGAGGTGGAGCTATTGGAATTCTCTTACATTGCTGTTAGGGTGTGAATTGGTAAAACTACTTGGGAAAAATGTTTGGTAGTATTGATACCTCCAAAGCCAAACACTTATTTATTTAGTTAGTTAGTTAGTTATTTAGTTATTTAGTTATTTAACATCTGTATTGGAGTATAATTGCTTTACAATGGTGTGTTAGTTTCTGCTTTATAACAAAGTGAATCAGTTATACATATACATATGTTCCCATATCTCTTCCCTCTTGCATCTCCCTCCCTCCCACCCTCCCTATCCCACACCTCTAAGTGGTAACAAAGCACAGAGCTGATTTCCCTGTGCTATGCGGTTGCTTCCCACTAGCTATCTATTTTACGTTTGGGAGTGTATATATGTCCATGCCACTCTCTCACTTTGTCACAGCTTACCCTTCCCCCTCCCCATATCCTCAAGTCCATTCTCTAGTAGGTCTGTGTCTTTATTCCCGTCTTGCCACTAGGTTCTTCATGACCTTTTTTTTTTCCCCTTAGATTCCATACATATGTGTTAGCATACAGTATTTGTTTTTCTCTTTCTGACTTACTTCACTCTGTATGACAGACTCTAACTCCATCCACCTCACTACAAATAACTCCATTTCATTTCTTTTTATGGCTGAGTAATATTCCATTGTATATATGTGCCACATCTTCTTTATCCATTCATCCGATGATGGACATTTAGGTTGCTTCCATGTCCTGGCTATTGTAAATAGAGCTGCAATGAACATTTTGGTACATGACTCTTTTTGAATTATGGTTTTCTCAGGGTATATGCCCAGTAGTGGGATTGCTGGGTCGTATGGTAGTTCTATTTTTAGTTTTTTAAGGAACCTCCATACTGTTCTCCATAGTGGCTGTATCAATTTACATTCCTACCAACAGTGCAAGCAGAACAGAACAGAACTTTTCTCCACACCCTCTCCAGCATTTATTTTTTCTAGATTTTCTGATGATGGCCATTCTGACCGGTGTGAGATGATATCTCATTGTAGTTTTGATTTGCATTTCTCTAATGATTAATAATGTTGAACATTCTTTCATGTGTTTGTTGGCAATCAGTATGTCTTCAATGGAGAAATGTCTATTTAGGTCTTCTGCCCGTTTTTGGATTGGGTTGTTTGTTTTTTTGTTATTGAGCTGCATGAGCTACTTGTAAATCTTGGAGATTAATCCTTTGTCAGTTGCTTCATTTGCAAATATTTTCTCCCATTCTGAGGGTTGTCTTTTGGTCTTGTTTATGGTTTCCTTTGCTGTGCAAAAGCTTTTAAGTTTCATTAGGTCCCATTTGTTTATTTTTGTTTTTATTTCCATTTCTCTAGGAGCTGGGTCAAAAAGGATTTTGCTGTGATTTATGTCATAGAGTGTTCTGCCTATGTTTTCCTCTAAGAGTTTGATAGTGTCTGGCCTTACATTTAGGTCTTTAATCCATTTTGAGTTTATTTTTGTGTATGGTGTCAGGGAGTGTTCTAATTTCATACTTTTCCATGTACCTGTCCAGTTTTCCCAACACCACTTATTGAAGAAGTTGTCTTTTCTCCACTGTATATGCTTGCCTCCTTTATCAAAGATAAGGTGACCGTATGTGTGTGGGTTTATCTCTGGGCTTTCTATCCAGTTCCATTGACCTATGTTTCTGTTTTTGTGCCAGTACCAAACTGTCTTGATTACTGTAGCTTTGTAGTATAGTCTGAAGTCAGGGAGCCTGATTCCTCCAGCTCCATTTTTTGTTCTCAAGATTGCTTTGGCTATTCGGGGTCTTTTGTGTTTCCATACAAATTGTGACATTTTTTGTTCTAGTTCTGTGAAAAATGCCAGTGGTAGTTTGATAGGGATTGCATTGAATCTGTAGATTGCTTTGGGCAGTAGAATCATTTTCGCAATGTTGATTCTTCCAATCCAAGAACATGGTATATCTTTCCATCTATTTGTATCATCTTTAATTTCTTTCATCAGTGTCTTATAATTTTCTGCATACAGGTCTTTTGTCTCCTTAGGTAGGTTTATTCCTAGATATTTTATTCTTTTTGTTGCAATGGTAAATGGGAGTGTTTTCTTAATTTCACTTTCAGATTTTTCATCATTAGTGTATAGGAATGCAAGAGATTTCTGGGCATTAATTTTGTATCCTGCTACTTTACCAAATTCATTGATTAGCTCTAGTAGTTTTCTGGTGACATCTTTAGGATTCTCTATGTATAGTATCATGTCATCTGCAAACAGTGACAGCTTTACTTCTTCTTTTCCAATTTGGATTCCTTTTATTTCTTTTTCTTCTCTGATTGCTGTGGCTAACACTTCTAAAACTATGTTGAATAATAGTGGTGAGAGTGGGCATCCTTGTCTTTTTCCTGATCTTAGTGGAAATGGTTTCAGTTTTTCACCATTGAGGACAATGTTGGCTGTGGGTTTGTCATATATGGCCTTTATTATGTTGAGGAAAGTTCCCTCTATGCCTACTTTCTGCAGGGCTTTTATCATAAATGGATGTTGAATTTTGTTGAAAGTTTTCTCTGCATCTATTAAGATGATCATATGGTTTTTCTCCTTCAATTTGTTAATATGGTGTATCACGTTGATTGATTTGCGTATATTGAAGAACCCTTGCATTCCTGGGATAAACCCCACTTGATCATGGTGTATGATCCTTTTAATGTGCTGTTGGATACTGTTTGCTAGTATGTTGTTGAGGATTTTTGCATCTATGTTCATCAGTGATATTGGCCTGTAGTTTTCTTTCTTTGTGACATCTTTGTCTGGTTTTGGTATCAGGGTGATGGTGGCCTCGTAGAATGAGTTGGTGAGTGTTACTCCCTCTGCAATATTTTGGAAGAGTTTGAGAAGGATAAGTGTTAGCTCTTCTCTAAATGTTTGATAGAATTCGCCTGTGAAGCCATCTGGTCCTGGGCTTTTGTTTGTTGGAAGATCTTTAATCACAGTTTCAATTTCAGTGCTTGTGATTGGTCTGTGCATATTTTCTGTTTCTTCCTGGTTCAGTCTCGGCAGGTTGTGCATTTCTAAGAATTTGTTCATTTCTTCCAGGTTGTCCATTTTATTGGCATAGAGTTGCTTGTAGTAATCTCTCATGATCGTTTGTATTTCTGCAGTGTCAGTTTTTACTTCTTTTTCATTTCTAATTCTATTGATTTGAGTCTTCTCCCTTTTCCTGTTGATGAGTCTGGCTAATGGTTTATCAATTTTGTTTATCTTCTCAAAGAACCAACTTTTAGTTTTATTGATCTTTGCTATTGTTTCCTTCATTTCTTTTTCATTTATTTCTGATCTGATCTTTATGATTTCTTTCATTCTGCTAACTTTGGGGGTTTTTTTTTTTCTTCTTTCTCTAATTGCTTTAGGTGCAAGGTTAGGTTGTTTATTCGAGATGTTTCCTGTTTTCTTGAGTTAGGCTTGTATTGCTATAAACTTCCCTCTTAGAACTGCTTTTGCTGCATCCCATAGGTTTTGGGTCGTCGTGTCTCCATTGTCATTTGTTTCTAGGTATTTTTTGATTTCCCCTTTGATTTCCTCAGTGCTCACTTCGTTATTAAGTAGTGTATTGTGTAGCCTCCATGTTTTTTTATTTTTTACAGATCTTTTCCTGTAATTGATATATAGTCTCATAGTGTTGTGGTCGGAAAAGATACTTGATACGATTTCAATTTTCTTAAATTTACCAAGGCTTGATTTGTGACCCAAGATATGATCTATCCTGGAGAATGTTCCATGAGCACTTGAGAAAAATGTGTATTCTGTTGTTTTTGGATAGAATGTCCTATAAATATCAATTAAGTCCATTTTGTTTAATGTATCATTTAAAGCTTGTGTTTCCTTATTTATTTTCATTTTGGATGATCTGTCCATTGGTGAAAGTGGGGTGTTAAAGTCCCCCACTATGATTGTGTTACTGTCGATTTCCCCTTTTATGGCTGTTAGTATTTGCCTTATGTATTGAGGTGCTCCTATGTTGGGTGCATAAATATTTACAATTGTTATATCTTCTTCTTGAATCGATCCCTTTGATCATTATATAATGTCCTTCTTTGTCTCTTGTAATAGTCTTTATTTTAAAGTCTATTTTGTCTCATATGAGTATTGCTACTCCAGCGTTCTTTTGATTTCCATTTGCATGGAATATCTTTTTCCATCCCCTCACTTTCAGTCTGTATGTGTCCCTAGGTCTGAAGTGGGTCTCTTTCAGACAGCATATATATGGGTCTTGTTTTTGTATCCATTCATCCAGTCTGTGTCTTTTGGTGGGAGCATTTAATACATTTACATTTAAGGTAATTATTGATATGTATGTTCCTATTCCCATTTTCTTAAATGGTTTGGGTTTGTTGTTGTAAGTGTTTTCCTTCTCTTGTGTTTCCTGCCTAGAGAAGTTCCTTTAGCATTTGTTGTAAAACTGGTTTGGTGGTGCTGAACTCTCTTAGCTTTTGCTTGTCTGTAAAGGTTTTAATTTCTCCATCGAATCTGAATGAGATCCTTGCTGGGTAGAGTAATCTTGGTTGTAGGTTTTTCTCCTTCATCACTTTAAATATGTTCTGCCACTCCCTTCTGGCTTGCAGAGTTGCTGCTGAAATATCAGCTCTTAACCTTATGGGGATTCCCTTGTGTGTTATTTGTTGTTTTTCCCTTGCTGCTTTTAATATGTTTTCTTTATATTTAATTTTTGATAGTTTGATTAATATGTGTCTTGTCGTGTTTCTCCTTGAATTTATCCTGTATGGGACTCTCTGTGCTTCCAGGACTTGCTTAACTCTTTCCTTTCCCATATTAGGGAAGTTTTCAACTATAATCTCTTCAAATATTTTCTCAGTCCCTTTCTTTTTCTCTTCTTCTTCTGGGAACCCTATAATTCAAATGTTGGTGTGTTTAATTTTGTCCCAGAGGTCTCTGAGACTGTCCTCAGTTCTTTTCATTCTTTTTTCTTTATTCTGCTATGCAGTAGATATTTCCACTATTTTATCTTCCAGGTCTCTTATCCGTTCTTCTGCCTCAGTTATTCTGCTATTGTTCCCTTCTAGAGTATTTTTAATTTCATTTATTGTGTTTTTCATCATTGCTTGTTTCCTCTTTAGTTCTTCTACGTCCTTGTTAAATGTTTCTTGCATTTTGTCTATTCTATTTCCAAGATTTTGGATCATCTTTACTATCATTATTCTGAATTCTTTTTCAGGTAGACTGCCTATTTCCTCTTCATTTTTTAGGTCTGGTGTGTTTTTACCTTGCTCCTTCATCTGCTGCGTGTTTTTCTGTCTTCTCATTTTGCTTATCTTACTGTGTTTGGGGTCTCCTTTTTGCAGGCTCCAGATTTGTAGTTCCTGTTGTTTTTGATATCTGTCCCCAGTGGCTAAGGTTGGTTCAGTGGGTTGTGTAGGCTTCCTGGTGGAGGGGACTAGTGTCTGTGTTCTGGTGGATGAGGCTGGATCTTATCTTTCTGGTGGGCAGGTCCACGTCTGGTGGTGTGTTTTGGGGTGTCTGTGGCCTTACTATGATTTTAGGCAGCCTCTCTGCTAATGGATGGGGCTGTGTTCCTGTCTTGCTAGTTGTTTGGCATAGGGTGTCCAGCACTATAGCTTGGTGGTTGTTGAGTGAAGCTGGGTCTTGGTGTTGAGATGGAGATCTCTGGGAGATTTTCATCGTTTGGTATTACGTGGAGCTGGGCAGTCTCTTGTGGACCCGTGTCCTGCAGTTGGCTCTCCCACCTCAGAGGCACAACCGTGATACCTGGCTGGAGCACCAAGAGCCTTTCATCCACATGTCTCAGAATAAAAGGGAGGAAAAATAGAAAGAAAAAAAGAAAGAGGATAAAATAAAATAAAGATAAAATAAAATAAAGTTATTAAAATAAAAAAATAAAAAATAATTATTAAGAAACAAAGAAAAAAAATTTTTTAAGTAAAAAAAAAAAACAAACAATAAAACCCCCCAAAAAACGGATGGACAGAACCCTAGGACAAATGGTGAAAGCAAAGTTATACAGACAAAATCTCACACAGAAGCATACACATACACACTCTCAAAAAGAGGAAAAGGGGAAAAAATAATATATCTTGCTCCCAGAGTCCACCTCCTTAATTTGGGATGATTCGTTGTCTATTCAGGTATCCCACAATGCAGGTACATCAGGTTGTTTGTGGACCTTTAATCCGCTGCTTCTGAGGCTGCTGGGAGAAATTTCCCTTTCTCTTCTTTGTTCGCACAGCTCCTGCGTTTCAGCTTTGGATTTGGACCCGCCTTTGCATGTAGGTCGCCTGTGGGCATCTGTTCTTTGCTCAGACAGGCTGGGGTTAAAGGAGCAGCTGATTAGGGGGCTCTGGCTCACTCAGGCCGGGGGGAGGGAGGGGTAGGGAGGTGGGGCGAGCCTGCGGCAGCAGAGGCCGGCGTGACGTTGCAGCAGCCTGAGGCGCGCTGTGCGTTCTCCCGGGGAAGTTGTCCCTGGATCACGGGACCCTGGCCGTGGCGGGCTGCACAGGCTCCCAGGAGGGGCGGTGTGGATAGTGACCTGTGCTTGCACACAGGCTTCTTGGTGGCGGCAGCAGCAGCCTTAGCGTTTCATGCCCATCTCTGGGGTCTGCACTGATAGCCGCGGCTCGCGCCTGTCTCTGGAGCTCATTTAGGCGGCGCTCTGAATCCCCTCTCCTTCCGCGCCACGAAACAAAGAGGCAAGAAAAAGTCTCTTGCCTCTTCGGCAGCTGCAGACTTTTTCCCGGGCTCCCTCCCAGCTAGCTGTGGTGCGCTAACCCCTTCAGGCTGTGTTCATGCTGCCAACCCCAGTCCTCTCCCTGCGATCCGACCTCTGAAGCCCGAGCCTCAGCTCCCAGCCCCCGCCTGCCCCGGCGGGTGAGCAGACAAGCCTCTCGGGCTGGTGAGTGCTGGTCAGCACCGCTCCTCTGTGCAGGAATCTCTCCACTTTGCCCTCCGCACCCCTGTTGCTGCGCTCTCCTCCATGGCTCAGAAGCTTCCCCCCTCTGCCACCCACAGTTTCCACCCGCGAAGGGGCTTCCTAGTGTGTGGAAACCTTTCCTCCTTCACAGCTCCCTCCCACTTTTGCAGGTCCCGTCCCTATTCTTTTGTCTCTGTTGTTTCTTTTTTCTTTTGCCCTACCCAGGTACGTGGGGAGTTTCTTGCCTTTTGGGAGGTCTGACATCTTCTGCCAGCGTTCAGTGGGTGTTCTATAGGAGCAGTTCCACGTGTAGATGTATTTCTGATGTATCTGTGTTGAGGAAGGTGATCTCCACGTCTTACTCTTCCGCCATCTTCTCCTCCTTAGCCAAACGTTTAAATACCTTATGACCCAGTAATTCTATTTGTGAGGTGAAATATGAGTACCTATATCCAACAAAAGACATGTACAAAAATGACCATAGAAGCCTTATTTGTAATAGCCAAAACACAGAAAAATGTCCATTTACAGTTGAATTGTTAAATAAATTATGGTATAGTCATACAATGGGGTACTCTGCAATAAAAAAGAACACATGATTGATATGCACAATCTGATGAATCTCAGAGATGTGATGTTGGGTGAGGAAAACAGACACAAAAGAGTGGGTACTATATGGCTCCGTTTGTATGACGTTCAAAAACAGGCAAAACCAATGTCGGGTGAATCAGAATAGAGGTTATGTTTGGAAGGGAATTTCGACTGGAAGGGGAACAAAGAATCCTCCTGGGATGCTGGAAATGTTATACATCTTGATCTGGGTGGAGGATTACAAGTGTGATGTGTATGTAAAAGTTCATCAAGCCTAAGATTTATATACTTTAATGTAAATTATACTCAATTTAAAACAGGTGATAAGAGTGCCAAGAAAAGTACAATTTAAGTGCTATAGGACAGCAGTCCCCAACCTTTTTGGCACCAGGGACTGGTTTTGTGGAAGACAGTTTTTCCACGGACCAGGGGTGGGTGGGGGTGGTGGGGATGGTTCGGGCGGTAATCGAGCAATGGTGAGCGGCAGATGAAGCTTCACTCGCTCACCTGCCGCTCACCTCCTGCTGTGCGGCCCAGTTCCTAACAGGCCACAGGTCGGTACTGGTCCACGGCCCGGGGGTTGGGGATCCCTGCTATAGGAGCTCGGAAGAGGGAGTAATGCTTTTACTTGGGAGAATCAATGAAGGCTTCTTGGAAGGAGTGATATTTGAACCACGGTGCATTTTGAATATGGTAGAAGATGGGTCAGAACTTTCCAGTTAGGGAACAGAGTGAGCAAAGTCACAGAGCTGGGAAAACATCGTACTTTTAGGGTAAATGATGAGTGGTCCCATCATAAAGGCTCACTGGAGTACATGAATGGAGCTGTGAGTCAAGGTAGATCAGATTGTACATCAGATTGTAGATCTGATCAAATTAGATCAGATTATAGAGGGCTTTGTTTTGTAGCATAGACATTGATACCACAGAAACCTTCTGAATGGAGCTGTAGTGTGACCAGAACTTCAGGAGGATTAGATGATAAATTATAGGGGGGAGAGAGGGGGACTTGGGTTATCAACATGGAACCTTTATAATATCTATGCCTGAGGTTGTAAGACCTGAGCCAAGGTGACAGCACTGGGCAGCATGGAAGGGTGAGGGTGAATTCGACAAGCTGAAATGACCAAACTTGACATTAAGTAGGTTGTGAGGCATGCTAGGAGAAGGTCAAAGATGAACCTGTTCATCAGCTGAGGGTGAGCAAGAAGTTGGAAAGACAGGTTTGAAGCAATAGTGCTGAGTTTAATTATAAATATGCTTAGTGGAATATGGAGAGAAAGAGATATAGAGGGAGGAGAAGAAGGAGGTGGAGGAGGAGGAGACAGAGGGAGGGAAAGCAGAGGAAGGGGAAGGGCAAGGAGAAGGAGAATAAAACGTTAGAAGTGAGGGCCTAGATCTTGGGGAAAAAGAAAAATTTTCATTGTGCATGTGATGGTTAATTTTATGTCAATCTGAGTGAGCCATGAGTTGTTCTTGTAGCATATGGCATGGACACTTATAAATAATAATGTATAAAGCTAAGAGTATTCACAGTTCACTCAAAGCTACCTTGAGACTGTAGCACTAAAACTCCTTCCTCATGCTGTGTTAACACAAAACCCCAACCTCGGTGACTTAGGACAGTCATTTCTTTCTTTTGTTGCATATTGGCTGCAGATCAGCTGCAAGTCTTCCCATACCACTGCCTACTCTGAAGGAGCAGCTCTTGTCTGGGACATGCTTTCTCCTGGAAGAGGGAAAAGCAAGAGATTTATGGGAAACACTCAATGGTTCTTAAAGATTCTGCTCCGACATGACAGTTGCCTGGTCTGTTTGCATGCCATTGACCCAAACAAGTCACGTGACCAAGCCCAGTGGAGGTGCCTCTTCCTCCCAAGGCAGACACCTGCTGCCAGGCACGAGAGGTGCAAATATTTGGAAACAAGAATACAGCCTACCACAGTGCTTCCCTTAGTTTTCTGCTTAAATCTGTCAAACTATAACCAATAAAATAGATCTGTCTATGAAACATTATTCCAGCCTTTTCCTCTTATGGTCTAGAGCAGGGGTCCCCAATCCCTGGGCCATGGACCTGTACTTGTCTGTGGCCTGTTAGGAATCGGGCCACACAGCAGGAAGTGAGTGGCGGGCGAGCGAGCAAAGCTTCATCTGCCGCTCCCCATCTCTCCCCATCGCTCACATTACTGCCAGAACCATTACCCTCCTCTTCCGTGGAAAAATTATCTTCCACGAAACCGGTCCCTGGTGCCAAAAAGGTTGGGGACCGCTGGTCTAGAGTATATATTCAAATGCATTTTGAAAATTACATAGACTGCTTACAAATGAGTTAGGAAATTACTTTGGAAAAAAAGAAGAAGATGGATTTGGCTCTTCTGTTGCAAATTTCCTTGCAAATTTTTTTAGTGCATGTGGTGGTTAATTTTATGTGTCAAATTGAGTGGGCCGTGAGTTGCCCAGATTAAATATTGCTTCTGGGTGTGTCTGTGAGGGTGTTTCCAGATGGGATTGTAACAGGGAAGAGCCAATTTTGACTCCATGTTGGATCTGTTTCTTTGACTTCAGCCTTTGCTTTTTGTTGCTTTTGTTACTGTGATCACACATAATGGCCTGCCTCAGGAACACTACCCATGTGTGAGTGGCTGCAAGAAAGAAGAAATTACACATCCCCTCCCTGAGGCTGGCCATTCCAGGAGATGTTTTGCAAGGCCGTTGGCCCTTTTTACTTCCTCCCTGCCTCTCCCTCTCTGTTCTGCCTTTTTACTTTACTTCCCTCTCTAATTCTATAAAAGAAACTGGCATCCAGACCCTGATAAGATAGTGTTCTGAGAGGACCCTAGTCTGCCATCTTCTCAGTCTGCTGGCTTTCCGAATAAAGTCGCTAGTCCTTACCTCAATACCTCATCTCCTGATTTATTTGCCTGTTGGCAGTGAGCGGAGCGAGCTTGGCCTCGGTAACAGGATTAACATTTGGATCGGTGGACTCTATAGATTGCCCCCTCCAGTGTGGTTGGACACATCCATCCCTTGAAGGTCTGAATAAAACAAAAGGCAGAGGAAGGAGGAATTTGCCCCCTTTTTCCTGCCTCACTGGGGAGCTGGGGTGTCTCATCTCATCTTCTTCTGCCCTTGGACTGAAGGACCTAGATCATTGACTCACCTGGTCTCAGGTCTTCAGACTAGGACTGAATTACACCACCAGTTTTCCTGGGTCTTCAGCTTGCAGACAGCAGATCTTGGGACTTCTCAGCCTCCATAATTTCTTGAGCCAGTTCCTTATAATAAATCTCCATTTGTATCTATATCCATATCTGTATCTTCTATTGGTTCTGTTTCTCTGGAGAACCCTGACTAATACAGTGTAGCAGCAGAGGAGATAAAGAAGACCCTGGAAAAACTAAGAAGAATGAAGTTACAGAAGAAATGAAGATTTTGTTTACTCCTTTGGAGCTTTCCTGTACTTATTTTAATTTGGTTTATTTATACATTTGTAATATTCTAAATCTATGGCATATGGCATACACACTTATAAATAATGTGTTAAAAGCTGAGAATTTTCACAGTTCACTGAAAGCTGTCTTGAGAATGTAGCTCTAAGACTCCTTCCTCCCCCCCTGGGCCTGAACCTCTGGCAAGTAGACAGAGTTAAGTTTGTTAAAGCTGTTTGTGTCCAGAGGCTTGTCACCAAGTCCCCCAAGCCTCCATAAACTGGGCCAGTATTTGAGTGACTTAGAGCCTTTCTTCTTTTTGGTCCAATTAATTAGCTAATCTTTGAAATGTTGTCTCTGGATGCCACAGCAGAACTGGGCATGAGGGAACTTCTTGGGGGCAGAGACAAGAAGGCTCTGGGGGCAAAAAAGACTCCTCCTTTTTTGCCCCCAGTGCTAACACAGAAAGCACAAAACAAAAAAACACCCCCCCCCCAACTCACTTCTGTTGAAGGGGTTCTATTCAATTAGCCTAGATTTTTTAACATGAAGCACAGAGCAGCTTCTCTGCAGGGATCTCATTTGCTGGTGTTCTTGGTGCTTTCACAGTGGAGGAGAGAACAGGGCTGGGACACTTTACCTAAGATGAGTGCCTTGTCACCTAGCAACCCACACCTTTCCCCAGCCACTTGGTGAGGTATTGTGTTAGAATGGCTAAACATTTCCCAAAAGGTGGTATGAGGAATTCATTTTTAACGTAGTGAGGCTCCCAGGGAAAGGACCTACTAAATGTGACAGGGAATGGAGGTGTGCTCCCTCAGGTCTGGAGATGGAAAAGCAGAGAGAAATTGTGTCTGTGGTGTTGTGGAAGATTCCTGCTTTCTCCTGGTTCCCACTTCTTGGGATGTCCTGAGGTCACTTTTTCAAGGAGACCCCACTCCAGTACCAGGTATCGGCAACTCCTACTGTGTAGCTACGTTTGAGAAGGACCTGGCATCACCCCTGGCTTATAGCACAGAGGGCTTATCATGGTCCTGGGGGCCCAGGACACCAATGAGGAAGCCAAGCAGGAGCCGCTTCAGAGTCTAGGACGAAGGCCACATGGCAGAGACCAGCAACAGGAGCTGCCTGGGCTGTGCATCACCACGGAGCCATTGCTCATGCCAGCACCTTCGGCAAGAAGAGTCTGCAGGCCACCCTGAGACCCTGCTGGATAAATACAGACCTGTGGGGAGGGAGCTGAGGTTTCAGAAACTATTCAGATAAGGGCTTAAGGGGAAATGAAGGTTAAACTGTCCATACCGTCTCCACAGTCCTACTGTGGCTCAGGGCCTGAGAAACACTTGCTGTGGCTGCCTCCACAGACCTCACTCTGCTGTGGTCCTGGAGGCTGAGGGTTTGGACAATGGCCTGATGGGGTGTTGGAGGCAGGAACTCGACCACGGGTGTGACCACCACTATCATCCATTCTTAATCAGGACACTTAACTCTCTTGGGCATCATGAAAATAGAAATTATGGGGACATAGGTGGAGAGCTACTTGAGCTTTTTAGAAGAAAGATTTTATGTCAACTGTCTATATTGCTAGTCACCTTGTTATTTCTTGGACTTGATTTCTAAATACTTCAAAGGAAAGGATATTAACAAAGCACATGAAAGGACTTTCTTTCTGGAACCATTTTTGCTTACTGTAGCCACAAAGTCAAATTATACTTAAAAAATTTACCAGGTAGCTTGATATCTGGTCTGTTGCATATATTTTATTGTTCTATTACCACAGCACCAGCCAATTACTTCCCATAACTGCTTTCTAACATACCGTTTGCCTTGTTCTTAAAATACCTAGTGGTGATTTACTTATTTACATATTTATATATGTGGGGGCTGTTGATGTATTATATCTATAACTCATCTTCTACTTGCCTAGTCTAAGTATCAATATTATTTTTCAATACTTGAACTGAATATTTTTCACTAACCATTATTCCAATTTCTAAATCTTTTTTTCTGCTGCATCTTATCTGCTTTCAAACATATCTAATGAATTCTTAATTTTAATTATATTTGTTTCAATTCTAGAATTTCCATTCAGTTCTTTTAAAAAATTGTTTATAGAATCTAGTTTTCTCATTGTGTCATTTAGTTCCTTAAACATATCATAGTTACTTTAAAATCCTTGTCCAATAGTTCCAGTAGGTGGATCACATATGGATTTGTTTCTTTTTGTTTGTTTTGTTTTTGGTCATTTGGTCTTGTCTCTTGGCATGCCTGTAGTTTTTGAGTGAATGTTGGACAATATATGTAAAATAGTGTAGAGATGTTGGATGATATTATCTTCCTCTGGGGAGGATTTGATTTTTTTTGCTGGCTGGTAGTAGATGCAGATCACCTTGATCCAATTAGGACTGAGATAGTTTAAGGCTAGGTTTGTGAGGGCTGGCCTATTTCCAGTTTGCCTTTATTTCCAGTGTTCAGGGTTTTTAGCTGAAGGCTTTAGTTATTTACCAAGACTCCTCCTCAGCTTTGTGAATCTACTGAAAACTCTGCTTAGTTTTTTACCTCTTAGCAGCTGCTTTCTCTATATTTTTTTTTTATTTTTACAAGAGATAAATAGACTGACACCAAGCATTGTACATGGATGACCACAACAAAAGCAACAATGATTGCAATTACCAAACATGAAACACACTCATACTATGTCATAATATTGACATTCAGTCCAGTAATCCTCCACTGTAACAGCTCCTTTACTTTGCAGTGAAAATTGATTTGTATATTCTTTGCCTCTGAGTCCTTGTGGGATTTTTTTTTTAATTCAGACAGAAAGTCACAAAAATTATACTCATCCTCATCAGTTCACTCAGTCCCATGTAATTAATTTTTTTTTCATCTTGATCTTTTGTTAGCACTTTTATGAGTTCATCAGTTTTTCATTAGAGTTCTGAAAATGCTTATTCATTCAGTTCAGCAGTACAGTCAGTTACCAGAAACCTGTACTTGTCAGAGTCTTTTCCATGAATTTCTTGAAGATGAAACCCTTTTATAGGAACATACTTGCAAAATCATCAGAGTACACCCAGAACTGTCTGTAAATGACAGAAGACTTAAAAATGACCATGGTTAAAGATTTGATGAAAGTTCATAATAATGCAGTTGACAAGAAAATTAGTTATTTCTGAGATATACATTTTAAAGTAATAACTAGGATTATTACTTATAACCTTATACCAGAACATATAAGATTTTTAGAAGTTTCCTGTAATGTCTGAAACATTTATATTAACATATTTCCATACATATTTCCATACAAATACAAATATAAGATTTTTAGAAATTTCATGTAATGTCTGAAACATTTATATTAACATATTTCCATACATATTTCCATACAAATACAAATATAACATTTTTAGAAATTTCATGTAATGTCTGAAACATTTATATTAACATATTTCCATACAAATAACCCAATGAAAGTTTAGTATTAGTTGTTTTGTTTGTTTTTTTATACTGCAGGTTCTTATTAGGCATCAGTTTTATACACATCAGTGTATACATGTCAATCCCAATCGCCCAATTCAGCACACCACCATCCCCACCTCACCGCAGTTTTCCCCCCTTGGTGTCCATATGTCCATTCTCTACATCTGTGTCTCAACTTCTGCCCTGCAAACTGGCTCATCTGTACCATTTTTCTAGGTTCCACATACATGCATTAATATACGATATTTGTTTTTCTCTTTCTGACTTACTTCACTCTGTATGACAGTCTCTAGATCCATCCACGTTTCAACAAATGACTCAATTTCGTTCCTTTTTATGGCTGAGTAATATTCCATTGTATATATGTACCACAACTTCTTTATCCATTCGTCTGTTGATGGGCATTTAGGTTGCTTCCATGACCTGGCTATTGTAAATAGTGCTGCAATGAACATTCGGGTGCATGTGTCCTTTTGAATTACGGTTTTCTCTGGGTATATGCCCAGTAGTGGGATTGCTGGGTCATATGGTAATTCTATTTTTAGTTTTTTAAGGAACCTCCATATGTGGCTGTATCAATTTACATTCCCACCAACAGTGCAAGAGGGTTCCCTTTTCTCCACACCCTCTCCAGCATTTGTTGTTTGTAGATTTTCTGATGATGCCCATTCTAACAGGAGTGAGGTGATACCTCATTGTAGTTTTGATTTGCATTTCTCTAATAATTAGTGATGTTGAGCATCTTTTCATGTGCTTCGTGGCCGTCTGTATGTCTTCTTTGGAGAAATGTCTATTTAGGTCTTCTGCCCATTTTTGGATGGGGGTGTTTGTTTCTTTGATATTGAGCTGAATGAGCTGTTTATATATTTTGGAGATTAATCCTTTGTCCGTTGATTCATTTGCAAATATTTTCTCCCATTCTGAGGGTTGTCTTTTTGTCTTGTTTATGGTTTCCTTTGCTGTGCAAAAGCTTTGTAGTTTCATTAGGTCCCACTTGTTTATTTTTGTTTTTATTTCCATTACTCTAGGAGGTGGATCAAAAAAGATCTTGCTGTGATTTATGTCAAAGAGTGTTCTTCCTATGTTTTCCTCTAAGAGTTTTATAGTGTCCAGTCTTATATTTAGGTCTCTAATCCATTTTGAGTTTATTTTTGTGTATGGTGTTAGGGAGTATTCTAATTTCATTCTTTTACATGTAGCTGTCCAGTTTTCCCAGCACCACTTATTGAAGAGACTGTCTTTTCTCCATTGTATATCTTTGCCTCCTTTGTCATAGATTAGTTGACCATAGGTGCGTGGGTTAATCTCTGGGCTTTCTATCTTGTTCCATTGATCTATGTTTCTGTTTTTGTGCCAGTACCATATTGTCTTGATTACTGTAGCTTTGTAGTATAGTCTGAAGTCAGGGAGTCTGATTCCTCCAGCTCCATTTTTTTGCCTCAAGACTGCTTTGGCTATTCGGGGTCTTTTGTGTCTCCATACAAATTTTAAGATGATTTGTTCTAGCTCCGTAAAAAATGCCATTGGTAATTTGATAGGGATTGCATTGAATCTGTAGATTGCTTTGGGTAGTATACTCATTTTCACAATGTTGATTCTTCCAATCCAAGAACATGGTATATCTCTCCATCTATTTGTATCATCTTTAATTTCTTTCATCAGTGTCTTATAGTTTTCTGCATACAGGTCTTTTGTCTCCCTAGGTAGGTTTATTCCTAGGTATTTTATTTTTTTTGTTGCAATGATAAATGGGAGTGTTTCCATAATTTCTCTTTCAGATTTTTCATCATTAGTGTATAGGAATGCAAGAGATTTCTGTGCATTAATTTTGTAACCTGCAACTTTACCATATTCATTAATTAGCTCTAGCAGTTTTCTGGTGGCAGTTTTAGGATTCTCTATGTATAGTATCATGTCATCCGCAAACAGTGACAGTTTTACTTCTTCTTTTCCAATTTGTATTCCTTTTATTTCTTTTTCTTCTCTGATTGCCGTGGCTAGGACTTCCAGAACTATGTTGAATAATAGTGGTGAGAGTGGACATCCTTGTCTCGTTCCTGATCTTAGAGGAAATGCTTTCAGTTTTTCACCATTGAGAATGATGTTTGCTGTGGGTTTGTCGTATATGGCCTTTATTATGTTGAGGTAGGTTCCCTCTATGCCCACTTTCTGGAGAGTTTTTATCAGAAATGGGTGTTGAATTTTGTCAAAAGCTTTTTCTGCATCTATTGAGATGATCATATGGTTTTTCTTCTTCAATTTGTTAATATGGTGTATCACATTGATTGATTTGCGTATATTGAAGAATCCTTGCATCCCTGGGATAAATCCCACTTGATCGTGGTGTATGATCCTTTTAATGTGTTGTTGGATTCTGTTTGCTAGTATTTTGTTGAGGATTTTTGCATCTATATTCATCAGTGATATTGGTCTGTAATTTTCTTTTTTTGTAGTGTCTTTGTCTGGTTTTGGTATCAGGGTGATGGTGGCCTCATAGAATGAGTTTGGGAGTGTTCCTTCTTCTGCAATTTTTTGGAAGAGTTTGAGAAGGATGGGTGTTAGCTCTTCTCTAAATGTTTGATAGAATTCACCTGTGAAGCCATCTGGTCCTGGACTTTTGTTTGTTGGAAGATTTTTAATCACAGTTTCAATTTCATTACTTGTGATTGGTCTGTTGATATTTTCTGTTTCTTCCTTATTCAGTCTTGGAAGGTTATACCTTTCTAAGAATTTGTCCATTTCTTCCAGGTTGTCCATTTTATTGGCATAAAGTTGCTTGTAGTAGTCTCTTAGGATGTTTTGTATTTCTGCGGTGTCTGTTGTAACTTCTCCTTTTTCGTTTCTGAATTTATTGATTTGAGTCCTCTCCCTCTTTTTCTTGATGAGTCTGGCTAATGGCTTATCAATTTTGTTTATCTTCTCAAAGAACCAACTTTTAGTTTTATTGATCTTTGCTATTGTTTTCTTTGTTTCTATTTCATTTATTTCTGCTCTGGTCTTTATGATTTCTTTCCTTCTGCTAACTTTGGGTTTTGTTTGTTCTTCTTTCTCTAGTTTCTTTAGGTGTAAGGTTAGATTGTTTACTTGAGATTTTTCTTGTTTCTTTAGGTAGGCTTGTATAGCTATAAACTTCCCTCTTAGAACCGCTTTTGCTGCATCCCATAGGTTTTGGGTCGTCGTGTTTTCATTGTCATTTGTCTCTAGGTATTTTTTTATTTCCTGTTTGATTTCTTCAGTGATCTCTTGGTTATTTAGTAACGTATTGTTTAGCCTCCATGTGTTTGTCTTTTTTACGTTTTTTTCCCTGTAATTCATTTCTAATCTCATAGCGTTGTGGTCAGAAAAGATGCTTGATATGATTTCAATTTTCTTAAATTTACTGAGGCTTGATTTGTGACCCAAGATGTGATCTATCCTGGAGAATGTTCCGTGCGCACTTGAGAAGAACGTGTAATCTGCCGTTTTTGGATGGAATGTCCTATATATATCAATTAAATCTATCTGGTCTATTGTGTCATTTAAAGCTTGTGTTTCCTTATTTATTTTCATTTTGGATGATCTGTCCATTGGTGTAAGTGAGGTGTTAAAGTCCCCCACTATGATTGTGTTACTGTCGATTTCCTCTTTTATAGCTGTTAGCAGTTGCCTTATGTATTGAGGTGCTCCTATGTTGGGTGCATATATATTTATAATTGTTATATCTTCTTCTTGGATTGATCCCTGGATCATTATGTAGTGTCCTTCCTTGTCTCTTGTAACATTCTTTATTTTAAAGTCTATTTTATCTGATATGAGTATAGCTACTCCAGCTTTCTTTTGATTTCCATGTGCATGGAATATCTTTTTCCATCCCCTCACTTTCAGTCTGTATGTGTCCCTAGGTCTGAAGTGGGTCTCTTGTAGACAGCATATATATGGGTCTTGTTTTTGTATCCATTCAGCCAGTCTATGTCTTTTGGTTGGGGCATTTAATCCATTCACGTTTAAGGTAATTATCGATATGTATGTTCCTATGACCATTTTCTTAATTGTTTTGGGTTTGTTTTTGTAGGTCCTTTTCTTCTCTTGTGTTTCCCACTTAGAGAAGTTCCTTTAGCATTTGTTGTAGAGCTGGTTTGGTGGTGCTGAATTCTCTTAGCTTTTGCTTGTCTGTAAAGCTTTTGATTTCTCCATCGAATCTGAATGAGATCCTTGCCGGGTAGAGTAATCTTGGTTGTAGGTTCTTCCCTTTCATCACTTTAAGTATATCATGCCACTCCCTTCTGGCTTGCAGAGTTTCTGCTGAGAAATCAGCTGTTAACCTTATGGGAGTTCCCTTGTATGTTATTTGTCGTTTTTCCCTTGCTGCTTTCAGTAATTTTTCTTTGTCTTTAATTTTTGCCACTTTGATTACTATGTGTCTCGGCGTGTTTCTCCTTGGGTTTATTCTGTATGGGACTCTCTGCGCTTCCTGGACTTGGGTGGCTATTTCCTTTCCCATGTTAGGGAAGTTTTCGACTATAATCTCTTCAAATATTTTCTCTGGTCCTTTCTCTCTCTCTTCTCCTTCTGGGACCCCTATAATGCGAATGTTGTTGCGTTTAATGTTGTCCCAGAGGTCTCTTAGGCTGTCTTCATTTCTTTTCATTCTTTTTTCTTTAGTCTGTTCTGCAGCAGTGAATTCCACCATTCTGTCTTCCAGGTCACTTATCCGTTCTTCTGCCTCAGTTATTCTGCTATTGATTCCTTCTAGTGTAGTTTTCATTTCAGTTATTGTATTGGTCATCTCTGTTTGTTTGTTCTTTAATTCTTCTAGGTCTTTGTTAATCATTTCTTGCATCTTCTCAATCTTTGCCTCCATTCTTATTCCGAGGTCCTGGATCATCTTCACTATCATTATTCTGAATTCTTTTTCTGGAAGGTTGCCTATCTCCACTTCATTTAGTTGTTTTTCTGGGGTTTTTTCTTGTTCCTTCATCTGGTACATAGCCCTCTGCCTTTTCATCTTCTCTGTCTTTCTGTAACTGTGGTTTTTGGACCACAGGCTGCAGGATTGTAGTTTTTCTTGCTTCTGTTGTCTGCCCTCTGGTGGTTGAGGCTATCTAAGAGGCTTGATGGGAGGCTCTGGTGGTGGGTAGAGCTGACTGTTGCTGTGGCGGTCAGAGCTCAGTAAAACCTTAATCCCCTTGACTGTTGATGGGTGGGGCTGGGTTCCCTCCCTGTTGCTGTGGCGGTCAGAGCTCAGTAAAACCTTAATCCACTTGACTGTTGATGGGTGGGGCTGGGTTCCCTCCCTGTTGGTTGTTTTGCCTGAGGCAACCCAACACTGGAGCCTACCCGTGCTCTTTGGTGGGGTTAATGGCAGACTCTGGGAGGGCTCACGCCAAGGAGAACTTCCCAGGACCTCTGCTGCCAGTGTCCTTATCCCCACGGTGAAACAGAGCCACCACTTGCCTCGGCAGGAGACCCCCCAACACCAGCAGGTATGTCTGGTTCAGTCTCCCCCAGGGTCACTGCTCCTTCCCCTGCGTCCCGATGCACACATTACTTTGTGTGTGCCCTCCAAGAGTGGGGTCTCTGTTTCCCCCAGTCCTGTCACAGTCCTGCAATCAATTCCCACTAGACTTCAAAGTCTGATTCTCTAGGAATTCCTCCTCCTGTTGCCGGACCCCCAGGTTGGGAAGCCTGACGTGGGGCTCAGAACCTTCACTCCAGTGGGTGGACTTCTGTGGTATAAGTGTTCGCCAGTCTGTGAGTCACCCACCCAGCAGTTATGGGATTTGATTTTACTCTGATTGCGCCCCTCCTACCGTCTCACTGTGGCTTCTCCTCTGTCCTTGGACATGGGGTATCCTCCTTGGTGAAGTCCAGGGTCTTCCTGTCAATGATTGTCCAGCAGCCAGTTGTGATTCTGGAGCTCTCGCAAGAGGGAGTGAGTGCACGTCCTTCTACTCCGCCATCTTGGTTAATCTCCAGCAGCTGCTTTCTCCTGAATGTCTTGCCCCTGAGTAGCTTAGGATTCAGCAAATGCCTCAGAATAAAATCTATTCACAATGTCAGACTTACTTCTCTTTTGTTCCCTTTTCTCTGGAAAATTTGCCCCCCGAGTCCTGGCTGCCTTTTGTATCTCTGAACTACAGTTTTTGTTTTCCAACCTCAGTGAAACTGCTGCAAGCTCTGGGCCACGACACTCTGCTTCTGCCAAATGCCTGAGAAGAAAACACAGTGGGAAGTGCTTGCTCATCTCAGTGCATCTCTTTTCTTTTAGGTTCTGGCCCCTCAAGTGCTGCCTGCCTTTGTTCGCCTTGAGTGATCTCTGATATCTTCAAAGAGCTGTTAAAAAATTTACCCAAATTTTACATTGTTTAAATTTTGCAGTGGTCTCGATACAACTGTGGAAGGTGGGCGATTTAGTGTGATATAAGCTTACTTCATCATAGTTGGAAGCTGAGGTCTTAATCTTGAGTTTTTTATTTCAATGGTCACATTTTCCCCTGAGATATTCTATTTGGTTGTTTCTCAAATCAGCATCATCTTTTTTTGATAATATTCTGTTTCTATCTCGTGTTTTCTATTCTTTATTATTTTAATCATTTGAAATATACTTATTTTATAGTTTATATCCTATTAAGTTATCTGAAATTCTCAGGGGTTTATTTATTTATTTATTTTATTGGAGTAAAATTGCTTTACAATGTTGTTAGTTTCTGCTGTACAACGTAGTGAATCAGCTATATGTATACCTATATCCCCTCCCTCTTGGACCTCCCTCCCACCCCCCCATGCCACTCATCTAGGACGTCACAGAGCACTGAGCTGAGCTCCCTGTGCTCTACAGCAGGTTCCCCCTAGTTATCTGTTTTACACATGGTAGTGTATTTATGTCAAACCTAATCTCCCAATTCATCCCACCCTCCCCTACCCCACTTTGTCCACATGTTCGTTCTCTACATCTACATCTCTATTCCTGCCCTACAAATAGGTTCCTCTGTATTATTTTCTAGATTCCACATATATGCATTAATATACGATATTTATTTTTCTCTTTCTGGATTACTTCACTCTGTATGACAGACTCTAGGTCCATCCACATCTCTACAAATGACCCAATTTTGTTCCTTTTTATGGCTGAGTAATGTTCCATATGTATATATGTACCACAGCCTCTTTATCCATTCACCTACTGTTGGACATTTAGGTTGTTTCCATGTCCTGGCTACTGTAAATAGTGCTGCAATGAACATTGGGGTACATGTCTCTTTGAATTATGGTTTTCTCAGGTTATATGCCCAGTAGTGGGATTGCTGGCTCATATGGTAGTTCTATTTTTAGTTTTTTAAGGAACCTCCATACTGTTCTCCATAGTGGCTGTATCAATTTACATTCCCACCAACAGTGCAAAAGGGTTCCTGTTTCTCCACACCCTCTCCAGCATTTATTGTTTGTAGATTTTTTGTTGATGGCCATTCTGACAAGTGTGAGGTGATACCTCATAGTTTTGATTTGCATTTCTCTAATAATTAGTGATGTTGAGCAGCTTTTCACGTGCCTCTTGGCCATCTGTAAGTCTTCTTCGGTAAAATGTCTATTTAGGTCTTCTGCCCATTTTTTAATTGGGTTGTTTGTTTTTTTGACATTGAGCTCCATGAGCTGTTTGTATATTTTGGAGATTAATCCTTTGTCCATTGCTTCATTTGCAAATATTTTCTCCCATTCTGAGGGTTGTCTTTTCATCTTGTTTATGGTTTCCCTTGCTCTGCAAAAGCTTTTAAGTTTAATTAGGTCCCATTTGTTTATTTTTGTTTTTATTTCCATTACTGTAGGAGGTGGATGAAAAAAGATCTTGCTGTGGTTTATGTCAAAGTGTGTTTTCCTCTCAGAGTTTTATAGTGTCTGGTCTTATATTTAGGTCTTTAATCCATTTGGAGTTTATTTTTGTGTATGGAGTTAGGTAGTGTTCTAATTTCATTTTTTTACATGTAGCTCTCCAGTTTTAACAGCACCGCTTATTGAAGAGGCTGTCTTTTCTCCACTGTATGTTCTTGCTTCCTTTGTCATAAATTAGGTGACCATATGTGTGTGGGTTTATCTCTGGGCTTTCTATCCTGTACCATTGATCTATATTTCTGTTTTTGTACCAGTACCATACTGTCTTGATTACTGTAGCTTTGAAGTATAGTTTTATTATATATTATCTGCTGATTCAGTTTGCATTTGCTTCTGCCAGATACCTCAAGAGGGTACTAACAGCTGAGAACCAATTTTTATGTTAATTTCTTGGTTTGGGATGTCTTAAGCCATACAGCTATTGCATATTTGAATTCCAAATGTAAGTGAGCAGAGAGACATGGTTGCAAAATATGAAGGGAGAGATTTTTTTCCTCCATTTTGTTTACTTGTGAGTGAATGTTTCTTGGGTCATATTTTCACTTAAGATATGGACTGCATATAGGATTCTGACTTTAGGTGTTTATATTATTTCCAACTCTCCACATTACATGGCCTCAAGGTCTTGGCTGCTGTGAGTTCTGAGTTGCTCGGGCTGCTGAGACATCAGCACCTATTGCTCCCTCTGATTTTCAGTTTTCTTTTTGTATAATCCCAAAGGATTTGCCTCATTTTCTTGGGGGTTCAGCTGTGTTATATGTGAAGAGACTTACATACTTTATTCAACATTTCTGGGTGTTTTTTTAGGCAAAGGTTTTCAAGTTGTCTGATTTTTCATAATTTCAGAAATGAAAATCTTAACTGACATAATTTACATTGCTGTTTACAGTAAAACTTGTTAAGTGTTATCTATTATTAAATACCATCATCAACATTATTTCCACATATATATAAAATGTGAACATTTGGATTATAATATATATAGTATATTATAAATATAAAGATATAATATATATGCATGTAATAGATTATATATAGTATATAATAGATTATAAAGCTTTGTGATAACTCCTCTGTGAACTGGGTATATGGTTACTGGATATAGTACAATGTAGATCATGCTACTAAAACACAATAAAATCTGGCCTATTGAAATAGTTGGAAGCACATCACCCTTCTCTCAATTACATGTTTCTCTGTCTTTAAAACCTTTGTTTTAAAACTCTGATTTTCTTAGTGAAATTAGATAATGTTGTGACTTTGAAGCTTTTGAACATTGAAAGATATATCTCTGGGAGTGTATATTTATGTGTGAATCACTTCACATTCACTCATATATATTATTTATATTTGGATTTTAAAATTTTATATTTGCATGAAATTGTATATCCTTTTTTTCCTTTTGTAGGAGGATACTTCATCAAGACTTGAAATCAAAGAATATATTTCTAAAAAATAATCTACTTAAAATTGGTAAGATTTTAAGAAATATGTATTCTATGAGAGAGTATATTCTAGATGTTATTAATATATCAAATTGGAGTATAAAGTACCTAAAAGTGTTAGAATAATCATTGGTTTATTCAAACTTACTAAATTTTTGTTCTTGATTGGTTGTGCTCAACAACAAAAAACCCAATTATTTTGTTTCTGATTATCTGATATAAACTGAGGTATAAAACATTTGCTACATATTACATAGATTCAACAAATATCTTCTGAGTTCCTATTCCATGCCATGCACTAACCATTAATAAATGATTAGACTTGTTTTACTAGTTTGATTACTACAGTTTTCCCACTCCCCCACTTATTTTATCACAAGCAATTAGCAGTTATCACAGATAATTAAAATGTTGATATAGTTAGTTCTCCTTTAGAACTGTACCTACACTCATAACAGCTACTGGATTGTTTGATCTTATGTAGGTGTTCTTAGAGGGGGAAACATAAAATCATGCAACTAATTAGGCAAGTATACCGAAGCTGATAGATTCAAATTTTTATAGACATGTTCTTGAAAAGTCTCAGGTTTTTTGTTTAAAATTTCTTTATTGTAAATGAAGAACAAACTCTCCCCCCTCAGATAAAAGTGCAAGTCATTATATTCAGTGCTTCCAGAATCATTCTGTTTGTTGTTATTCAGACTTGAAATAGCTTTTTGTTTCAAGTTGCTGGTTTTCCATAATTCGAGAAAAAACGTTTTAGCTTACATAATTCACTTTCCTGTCTTCAAAGTCTTCTTTCTCCTATAAGGCTTTTATTTTTAAAGCTATTCACCAGTATTGTATAATTTAAAATGTGTGACTTTTCTTTCCCTTTAAAATGGTATGAATCATTGCATATTAAAATTGTCAAATTAGACAGTTGTTAATTTCCAGCACAGTACTGATTTTTGTGTTTTAAAGTATTCATAAAAATTATTATTTCAAGGGGATTTTGGAGTTTCTCGACTCTTAAGGGGATCCTGTGATCTAGCCACCACTTTAACTGGAACTCCCCATTATATGAGCCCGGAGGCTCTGAAACACCAAGGCTATGACACAAAGTCGGATATCTGGTGAGTGTGCATGGGCTGGTCCAGGTGCCTTATTCATTTGCTACCCTGAGAGATGGTGCATTTTGTTTTTAGGCTCATTTACTTACTACGTACACTCACTTTTATCCCTTTTAAATATTAGTTATTCTGTGAGCAGTGTAAAAGAAGGTCTTTTGGATTAGAAACTTGATATATCCCATTAAATTGATTTCAAAAATTCTCTTTATTCATAGATTAACTGGTTGGTTTAGATTTTTTTCTCCTTGAACCACGAGGGAAATTTCCTAATGTATTATAAACATTAAATTTTGATATGTTTCTGCTAGTCTATTACATAAAGCATTTGTAATTCTAAACACTGTGCTTTATTTTTTTTTAAGGTTAACTTCCACCTCTGTGGGGAATATATAGCTTACCTTTAATTTTTGTCTTCTGGTTGCTTTTAAGAATTTTTACTAAAGATATTAGCCTTAAGGATCAACTTAAATTAAAAAAATTCTGGGTTTTCGCTGATAGATACATTTGAGATTTCTCAGCTTCTTTGAGCTCTGTTCCAAAGGAATTTCTCCTTCCTCTTTGGGGAACCAGTTTAAATCTCAGTGCAAGAAGCCATGTGGAAAATTGTATTCTGTTGATAGCAATAGATCCTAATTGGGGAAAATTTCCTTTCCTTTGAAGAGGAATCTTATATAATTTTCAACTTGTTAAGGGTTGAAAGGACAATTTAGCTGAGAACTTGTTAATTAAGTAAATAATTATTGTATGCAAATCAACTAAAGTAGTTCTGAGCTTTCAAAGATGAGCAGTGTGAAATATTGTGCCCACTTCATTCTTCTAAAGAAGATAAAGTAGAAAGTTACCTTTTCTCTGGTTAGGGAAAAATAAGCACAGCAGGGGTTATGCCTTGGGATTTTCAACAAGGTCATTATTCCTGTTCTTGCTGTGGTCCCTCCCAAGTGGGAGAGAACACTGTCACGATTAAGTCTGGCTGGGGCAGATCCCTATCCATCCTGCCCCTTCAATCACTCTTGGTATTATACATTTCTAGGTTCTTCAGTGGTTTTTTTCATTGTTAACTAGTTTCCCCCCTGGTGGTCTTTTCCAATTCACCTATCATCTTTTCTCAGTCACAACCTTCCCTGATTCCCTCCAAAAACAAAAACAAAAACCAGAAAAAACCCACAAATATATGTTCAGATGAATGAGTTTCTTTACACTTTGCTTTATTGAACATCTACTATTTGCCCATGGCTGTTCAATAGCCCTTAGGGTATAAAATCAAAAGTGATAGGATTCCTGACCCTCAGGAAAAATCTTCTTGCTCTTTTTGGTGTACCTTTCTCCAGTTAGAGAAAAACTAATCTTGGACTTTGGATTGAATTTGAGTTACATACCTAAATCTCTCTTCACACTTATTTTTATTATTATTATGGACATTTTAAAATAGATTTAAATATAAAATTTCTTCATGATTAAGTTTACATGGTATCTCAGGAAGATGTTACATCATGTCATTTGAATGAAGAGTAAATTAATTTTATGAAGCTCATCATTTAAGTCTTGGAATTATGTATAGCAAGAAAGTTGACTCCTTTTGACAGGTGTCTATATTTGCTTGCCAAATCGGATGGACGTCACCTAGAAAACCGAGGCAAAGGAGCCCACAGAGAGGAGGGCATAGAGTCTTTTGTTTCAGTTGTGTCTGTCTTACTTCTTTAAAAAAAAAAAAAAACCAAAAACATAAAACAAAAAACTGTTTCTAGTATTGCATGAAGAATCATAGGAATATCAGACAGTATTGCTATAATGTTTTAGGCTTACAAAAATGATATCTGACTCAGGCAAAACTTAAAGAAGCCAACACCTTCCAAATATAGAAATGCAGGAGAATTTTAATATATTTTTGCAAGCATTAGGTTAGCTCTCTTTGCAGAGATTACCAACTACTCAGCAAGTTCTAGGTAAGGATTCATCATCATCATGACCCCAAATAACCACCTTATTATGAATTTAGTAATTACCTTGGTTGTATCCAAATCAAAATGGGCTTATCTGGTAATGAAACGTCTATTGTTGAACCTAAAGTGGAAAGAATAACAGAGAAATATAAATTATAGTGGCAGATATATAAGTGTAGTCAGTCATCTTTGGGAGACACTCTTAGAAAATTTAGATTGAATCGGGTTGAGAATTTTTCCACTGAATCCACTGAACAGATGTGTAGCATCTGTTTACTGTGGAATATTGTCTTAGGATTGGAAACAATCCTAATAATTGACAGGTGTTTTGCGTTAGCACTAATGGCTGTATATATTTATTTATAATGCTTAAAGAAGAAGAATTGTTATAATACTAACTATATTTTCATCTGTTAATGCTCGCCCATATGTAACCTTATCCTCCTTCTGCAACCTGCTTAAAACTTTTGGGATTCATTTATTTACAGCAATCAAGTACAGGAAGTCCCTTTCTTAAAAGTGAGTTAGGATCTAAAAGTTTATAAACAATTATTTGGAAAGTTAGGATAATTAGGTTCACTGAGGACAATATTTTGAACATGGCTGATTTGTATAAGCTATTGCTGAACATTTTTTTCCCCCACAGGAAAAATGTAATATATGAGTTGGGTTCCTAGACTAGTTCTTTAAATTGGTTTAAACTATGAATAGTTAGATCTTATTATTTTTGTAGGGGAAACAAATAAAGGACAATGACAATACTATTGGAATAATGGTACTGTAATTAAGCAGAAAGGAAACAGAGTATTCATTGTTGGCCTTATTTGTCATGTTGTGAGAGGTCACCAGATAGCCATACATTCTTTGGGTGATTTAAGTGGAGTTAATGGTGGTGGGGAAAGTATAATGGGATGCTCTCAAAGTTTTGTTCAGGGGTCTGGTATGGTAGTTGACTGGGTAGGGGACACTGGAGGAGTCTAGTTCACACCCAACATTGGAGTCAGAGTGTAGTGACTGTGGATGGAAATGTTAGACAAGGCTTAGCTTCAGGTGGAAGAAAACAAAGAGGAACCAGCACCTGCCTGGTCTGCCAGGACTAAGAAAGTATCCTCACAGAAGAGCATTCCCAGGGTAGACAGGGGAAGGGAGTAGAGAGGAAAACAAGCCTGTTTTCTGGTGACGGATTTAGGAAAAGGGAGAAACAGGCCAACCTGACAGCAGGTTCTGTAGCTAATGTGGGGCCTCAAGTAGCTGGCAGCCAGCAGCCCCATCAGCTGCCTCTCGGTGAAGGAAGCTCTCACCTGCCCATGTTCTGGGCACTTCTTGTGTGGCTTCAGAGCAAACTGTTGGACAGCTTCACCTTCCTGGGGAGTGAGGCTTCTTGGAGAGTGAGGACTGGCATCATTATTTTCACTCAGCAGAAGCTGAGATAGGGAAACACTTAAGTCAGCGGCAGTAAATTTGAGTATTAATATATTTTTTCAATGATGAGCATGAAATGATTGATACAAACTCTGCAGATAATGTTAGCCTGGACTGGTGGATTTTTAAAAGGGCATAATACAACAGCAGCAAAAGAACCAGGAATAGCTACCCTCTGTGGAGCTCTTACTCTGTGATTGACATTTAATGTGCTGAATTCTTCATGTACCCATCTAAGTTTATTTGTTACTCCAAAAAAATAATTACACTATGTATAATTTTATAACCTGCTTTTTTTCATTTAGCAAAATAGAACATTGCTCTGTAGCAACAAAATATATCTACGTATCATCTAAATGTTTGCATAGTATTCTATTCCTGGACACAATAGTTTATTCAACCAAGACCTTAATGTTTTCTCTGAAGATTTTCTCTTTGTCTCAGCATTTTTACCCAATGTATCTAGGTGTGGATTTGCATTTATCCTACCTGGGGTTAGTTGAGGTTCTTGGACATGTAAATTAACATATTTCATCAAACTTGATCAGACTTGGGAGGCTTTCAGCCTTTCTTTTTTTGAGTATTTTTTTCTCCTCTTTTCCCTCTTTCCCATCTTTCTGGTCTTCCCACTGTGTGTATGCTGGTGTGTTTTCTGGTTTCCCACATGCTCTGATGCAATGATCATTCTTCTTCATTTTTCTCTCTGTTCTTCAGATTGCATAATATCTGTCAGTCTATCTTCAAGTTCACTGATTCTTTCTTCTAATAGTTAAAATCTACTGTTGAGCCCCTCTGGGGAATGTTTTGTTTTAGTTATTGTACTTTTCAACTCCAGAATTTTTATTTGATTTTAAAAATAATTTCTCTCTGTTTACTGATATTCTCCATTTGATGTGACATTTTATCATACTTTACTTCTTTAAATAGTTTCCTTTAGTTCATGGAACATATTTAAAATGACTGCTTGGAAATCTTTTTCTGTTAAATCTGACATCAGAGCTCTCTCAAGTAGTTTATATTGCCTGCTGTTTTCCCCCATGTATGGATCATTCTTTCCTGTTTCTTTGCATGTCTCGTAATTGGTGAAAACTGGACATTTTAGATGATATATTGGAGCAACTCTGGACACTTACTCTCCCCACTCCCCCACCTCTCTGAGGCTTGTTATTATTTGCTTGTTTATTCACCTAGTGAATAAACCCCTTTAATTTTGGTAAGACTGTGATTATGGCAAAATTGTTACTATGTGCCTTCTGACTCTAGGTCATAAAAGGTTGACAATGCTTCTGTCTGATTCCCTTGAGATCCTTGCTCTTGGAATTCAACGATGGTGTTGTGAGGAAGCCTGTGTAGCACACTGGGAGTACAGTGTGGAAGGAATCGAGACCTCTGGGCTTTAACCCTGGCTGAGCTTCTACATAATGGCCAACACCAATCAGCCAATCATGTGAGAGACTTGGAAATGGATCTTCTAGCCTCAACTGAGGTTGCCCAGCAAATGCCGTGGGGAGAAGATTCAAGGCCTCCCTGTCAATTTCTGAGAGAATAGACTCATGAGCAAAATTACTGACTATTGTTGTTTTAAGGCACTAAGTTTTGAGGTGCTTTATTATTTATAGTGGTGACTAGAACAGGGCTTTGTCAGGAGGACAATAGGTAGAGTTGAGACACAGCCTGTAGTCTGGGTCTCCATTACGACAAGTTGGCACTGTTCATTTTCTTTATTTTAAGAAGTTCAAGAAATGGCTGGAGAGGAGGCCACACTGCTTGTGCCAGGAAAACAGTCTGGTACTCTCCTTGCAGGTGCATTTGATGGATGGATCCCAAGAACCTGGGCCTCAGTTGAGAGACTGGACCAGCAGCTTTCCCATGTGCCTCAGACTCTCCCTCCACTCCTCCTGGCTTCCCTTCTCCCGCTCATCCCAGCCCTGGACCACCTTCAGACTCCAGCACCATCTCTCCATCACTCGCATAACTCAGCGGCATGTGGCAGCCAGCTCAGACCAGCTCGCAAGGCTCTGCTATCCACATCTCTTCTCAACCCCACAGAAATCAATAAATGCTACAAATCAGGGTGTACCTTTCCACCCAGAAAGCCAGTTTACCTCTTGCCCATGGGTTGTTCACAGAAAGAAAGAAACATCAAGACGTGTAAGTTCTTCACAGATGTAGAGAACGGACGTGTGGACCTGGGGGGGAAGGGGAGGGTGGGACGAATTGGGGGATTAGGTTTGACATATATACGCTACCATGTGTAAAATAGATAGCTAGTGGAAACCTGCTGTAGAGCACAGGGAGCTCAGCTCAGTGCTCTGTGATGACCTAGATGGGTGGGATGGGGTGGGGGGGGGTCCAAGAGGGAGGGGATATATGTATACATATAGCTGATTCACTTCACTGTACAGCAGAAACTAACACGACATTGTAAAGAAATTATACTCCAATAAAAAAAAAAAGACGTGTAAGTTCTGGTCTTTGTCCTCAAAAGATTTGCAGACATAAACAAATTGCCATATGTTGTTATAATGCAATACAAGGAGTGTGTACACGGCTCTGGTGTATAAAGGAGTGAGTGGTTCACTGCTAGGGTGAAGATGCAGAGCATCAGCTACAGTCTCAGAGAGTGGATAATGCTGCTTAGGATGGGGAAGGATGGAGAAAAGTTTGACAAAATGCCTTTCAGGCAGAAAGATCCAGTGCCCATGACTGAAGGTAGGGGATGCCCACTGGGGGAGGAGGGGTGGACTGTACAGGGAAAGAAGCTGGCCCAAAGAGCCATTTCCCCTCAGCCTTCTCCCTCACAATGGGCCTCAAATGTATGTGTTTGCAGTTATATCCAAATGAGTGTATATATGTTAAAGGTGTTAATCTAGTAAATGTAAAATTTTCATAATATATCATAATTTTTGAAACTCTGTTTTGGTATTTTTTTCATTTTAGAAAATATGCTGAGAATTTGAAAGTAGTTGCAAGTGACCTGGGCCTTCTCTGACTCCTGAAAGCCCCTGGGAGCACTGTAATGACATGGAAGTGTAGTAATGCTCGGTGTCCTCTGACTAGCTGAGGATGAAGTGTGTGTGTGTGTGTGTGTGTGTGTGTGTGTGTGTGGCAGAGGGGGTGTGGCAATAAATACACGAGGCTGAGGAGGCAGTCAGGGTTCACGTGGTGAATGACCCATGGAGCCATGCAAAGGAGCTTGGACTTTACATTCTGCGGGATGAGAAGCTGCTGAACGTTGTTAAACAAGGGGATGGTATATAAGTCAGCTTTGCTGAAATAACAAAGAGCTCCAAAAATCTCAGGTACTTATAAAATGTATTTCATTTTCACGTTACACGAGGACTGAAGGTTACCTGAGCCTCTGCTCCAGGTTGCAAGCCTGCTCTGCCTCTGCTCCAGTGTCCCAGGTCCAGGACTCAGACTGTGTCCTGGTCTGGAATGAGCCTGCCTAGTGCTAAGAGAGCAGGAGCTGTGCTACATCTGCACCTGCATGTGAAGCTTCCCCTTCTTATCTCACATCAGAGACTGGGGAGGTCATGTGGCCAACCCCAATATCAACAAGGAAGGAAGCCCACCCCCCAGGAGAAGGAAGGGGAAGGGATATTTGCAAAGGGTAGGCAATCTACCAGGAGAGATGGTCTTATAGTGATACCAGAGTCTGCGACAGAAAACAGACGGGAATGGGGAGAAGTCTGGTGGAGAAAAATGGGAGAAAGGCAGGCCTTCTGTTAATTTGGGGTATTCTGCTACTTCTGAGGCTCTGTCCATCTTAAAAGATCCTCCGGAAACTATCAAAGATGATGAAAGCTGTTGGAACACAGCCATTCCCTCAAAGTGTAAAGTATCTTTTTTTAAAAAAAATTGTATTGGTCTATAGTTGATTTACAATGTTGTGTTACTTTCAGGTGTACAGCAAAGTGAATCAGCATATATATATATATATATATATATATATATATATATATATATATATATATATACTCTTTTTTAGATTCTTTTTTCCATATAGGCCATTACAGAGTATTAAGTAGAGTTCCCTGTGCTATACAGCAGGTTCT